>NW_023340095.1:21235910-21249886 GCF_004916995.1 Morone saxatilis | reverse complement strand
AAATGAATTTAATGTTCATATGTGTGTTTTCATTAGTGTATAATCACCTGAATATAGGAATCATTGTGTTTTTGTTACCTTAGAATGAGACATTTTCATTTACAGACGCCGCTTGTCGCCTTCCTTGGAGTCCGCTGTGTTGAACCGCCATGTTTCTACAGTAGCCCAGAACCGACAAACCAAACACTGGCTCTAGATAGGTAGATTGGCTATTCGCATTTGGTGGCCACCATAGTTTCTCCTACACTCTTCACAGGGCAACGTGAAGGGTGTTAAGTTAGTTGCCATCTCCAACATTCCTGCTAGATGCCACTAGATCCTCCACACTGGTCCTTTAAAATCAGTCAATTTTAATTTTAAAAAAATCCACTACATTTTATGCACTTCTTTTCCATTTAATAATAGCTTATTTTCTCTCATACACATAAAAACTGTAGCACTTGTGTAATAGACACTGTTTAATAAGATTCGCCAATCAAAAGTCAGTTAAATCGACACCCCATATGTCCATACTTCCTGTTGGAGAATTGCAGGTTTTGTTATTCTGTGGGATTCTGATATATCATCTGTTGAAGGTGGTAAAAATGTTTCTATCACTGTGCCCTGGTTTAAATTCTTCACCTTGCAGAACAGGTTCTGTCCTTGTGTTTAGTGGTTATTTAAATTTGACCACATGCTTGTTGCAGCTGTAGCCCGTCTGACTTCTTCCCACCGCTGTGAGTTACAGCTTTCTCTATGACGGCCTGTTTGCTGCCCCCCCATCTTGCTTCCTCTCTGTGTTTTGCGCCTGTACTTTGCTGACACGTTGGCAGTCGTCTGTACAGTAGAATTATGTGTTGATGAGTGACACTTCATGCCATTAAACCGGCAACCAGTTCATGCAGTGTCGTCTTTATGCTCTCTCTTCTTCCCTGTGGAGAAATCTGGCCTAAATCTCTTCTCATAAAAGAGAATAGTAGGAACTTCCTGGCCGGGGTTTACTTTGTGTATGTGTTTGTTCCCGCTGTTCCCATAGCGAGAGGGGTTAAGGGTCAAGTCCTGTTGTCAGATTGTTCAACATTAACTAATTAAACGACCTTCACTTTGGCACTCCTGCCACACAGGCAGAGGAAACAACACAGCAGAGTTGTCTATTTTATGGCTCAGAACTGACTTCCAGTTATATAAATTATAAATTATAAATTCCAGTTATAAAGATAGAAGCAGAAACTGAAATTTGATATGGACTCAAACCTGTGAAAACACACCTATCACAGCAGTGATGACATGGTTTCAGTGGGATTTCTGAGGAGGGCTGGGCAGCTAAACATCTGCAGCTGATCAGTCTCTTCATACCCGTCTTTGTGTTTTTATTTCCAACCAAATACTTTTTCTATAAAGCAAAAGCACACTGAAAGTAACCTTTACCCTGTCTTTAATGTGTCTGTATTCAGTTAGCCTTAATTTAATGTTTTGACATAAAGCAGCACCAGAAAAAGACATACAGATAATTAAGTTTGATGCATTCAAGAGCAAACAGACATTGCAGTCTTATAGAAAGCAGATCTCTGTTTTGCTATTCTCCCAGCCTCATGAAGCTTGACTGTAGCCTTTATGTCTCCACAGCAGTATTCCCCCACAATGTGACCATTAGCAGAGAAAGGCGATGATTCATATTGACTCCCTTTTCTGGAGAGAGAGAGTGTAAACCTCTTCTGGGCTTTGTGGTGACAGACGGATGGTTTTGTGTTGCTGGGTTGCCGGATTCGCAGCTTCAGGCAGGTTGACTTTGACTCTAAGATGTGGTTTACAGTTGGCTAAGAGCCAGAGCTGTCTGCTGGAGGAGACTTTACACCTCTCCACCTGCTCAGGGTTCCACAAACATGTGATTTTTGAAGGCTATAATCCAGAAGGATTGCCTTGTGACAGATGATATTTTATGATGATATTCAGCGTGATACATACCCTGACTTTAATGATTATAAAATTAACAAAAGGTATACTTCCATAAGGTGGAAAAGCCTCTTAAACAGCATGTTGACTCTCACGAGACTATAAAAGTCTCTGGTGGATCCCATTCTGATGAAATACTTTAAGGGTTAGAAAATCTTTCTGGCAGAAGGAGGCAGTTTCACTACAGGCTGACAACCCTGAAGCTGTTGAGTTAAATGCTACACAACCTTCAGTATGAGGGAGAACTGATACTGGTTCCTCTTCCTCTTTATTTATGTTTTTTTTCTTTTGTGTGTTCCAGGGCTGAGAACGCACCGCTAAACATAGATAGCGATCTGACTGCCCTCATCTTGTTCAGTCATAACTTTGAAATGCAATGTTGTACTTTGCTGTGGTAGGTTGGCTTGATCTGGCTGATAATGCTGCCTTAGAAAGACAAAACACTTTAAGGTTTAAAGGAAAGCTTAACATTTTTCACTACCTTAAGTCTTAAGCCCAGTTTTTTCTCTGGGGTGGTGTTTACTAATCTTCTAAGAAACTGTCTCAAGTAGAGCCCTGAACTATGAACTAACTTGATCAATGTGTAAGTGTGATTCTTAAGTGTCGGTGTGAGGCAAGTGAGAAACACAATTCTAGTGATCCATTTTCTTTTCAGGCTTATAGCCTTTAGCCTTTAATGGATATTTACAGCCAAAGTCTGATCTAAATAGTTTTATCTCCTGTTTTTATGACTTCTGTGTTTGCTTTTTATAACTGATACCTACTTTAGATGTGGTTAATATGAATATTTGGAAGAATAGTGGCGTCTAACTTGCTTCACCCTCCCCTTCCAAGCATAAGGGAGAAACTGTGGTGGCCACAAAATGGCCTTATGTAGAGCCAGTGTTTGCTTTGTCTCTTCTGGGCTACTGTAGAAGGTTTGATATGGCGGCCACTACGGAAGGCAACCCTAGGCGTATGTAGATAAAACATTTTCATGCAGGTAGTGTAGATGTTTACTTTTATTAAACCATCATAACTCATTTATAATGTATGAAACGTGTGTTGCTGTTGCCTCTGCTGGGCCTGCCTAACTGATTTAAATAATTTGGGAACTGAGGCCATGTCTGGACATTTAGGCACTTATTACACAGTTGTTTTACACTGAGCAACTTTATACATACCGACATAGGTATTTGTGCACGTTAGTCTGGGTGCTTTGGAGAGCTCAAAGATTGTATATGATAATGGTGAGCTGTCCCAGAAAAAAACCCAACAAGCAACCAAAAAACTATCACACTCAATCACATGCTCCCACATTGTTATGCAAGTAGTCTGAAAGCACAGTTATTTCAAAGTTTTCAGTATTTTAACCTACAACAGATCCTAAAATGCAGACTTGTGGTTGTCATGAAGCTTTGATGGTGGTTGAACATAGTTTTTAACTATGTTATATACTGCATGTTTCCTGTTTTGTTCCCCTTTTTAAAATGGGTCATAAACTGAGTCATAAAAGTGAAGATGTAAAATGAGCTGTTTCACTGTGGACTTTTTCTGAACTAAAGCTACAGCCCTTTCCATTTCTTAAGGCAGAATATTGACCCGACACATGTTTTTTTTCACAGAGGAAATATAGAATGAAAGCACTACCAAGACAGTTGTTATTGGAAGAGCGTGATGCAGATTAACTTTGGTTTACAAAGATGGAGACTTGACGACGGCAGCCTCTTCAGAGACAGTTTCAGCTTGTTCACAAAGCGTAAAGATGGGTGTGTTTCTGGTCTCTTTCTGTTTGCTTGATGATCAAAATGCATGAAGTCATTCAACACTATGGGTTCGTAGGGTCAATTTTATTCTTCTGAACATCTGTGGAGTTGATTGGAATTGTAGAGATCACCACTGAGTTCACTCTAAACTCCCTGCTGGATTTCAGTATTAGAACTGAACTGACTGATTTAGTGAAGCTGCAGGAGTTTATTACCTGCCTGATACTCCTGTTTTTAAATGAGATTCATCTAAACTGTAATCATGTTTGTTTCCTCCTCTCTGCGGTGCTGTCTGTGTGTCTTAAGTACCTCTTTTTGCTGCTCTCTGTGGCTCTGTATTGTGTTTATGCCTTTGAGCAAGAAGAATGTTGCAATGCTGTTTACATGGCCAGCTGACAATGGTTTCATCCATTTAAGGCATATTTTATTACAAGGTCTGTTTAAACATGGCAATAATTACATCAGGCGCCCTTTTACAGAATTAATCAAATTAATTAATTATTAATTATTAATTAAGTTAATGCCTAACTTTGACACCAGTAGGAGAATTGTACACTTACCACTGCTACTGGTAATATTGATAATGTCACTATTAATGACATAATTACAGTAATTACATTACAACGGTATAAAACTATTTGTAAGACTTTATCAAAAAATGTACAACAAATATAAGAAGATATAAGAATGACAGGACAATAAGTTAATACAAAATAAAATACATATTCGTGAAATAAGAAGAACAAGTGGCCACATAGGCATCATAATAACTACAAAAATAAGAGCAACATTTAAATTTAAAAGTTAATCTCATTAATGGTAAAGACATGTATTGTCTCTTCCTCTCTTGTGGCTCCAGTCGACCTCTCTACCCTAGTAGTTCTGTGTACTTCTGTCATCTAGCTGTGAAATGTCTCATTAATCCACCTCCCCTTCTTTATTAGCTCTCTGTATGAACTCTTCACCTCTGTGTTCTTTGTGAGGCACACAAACAGAGACAGAAAAATGATGTTCATCACATTGTTGTTTTGAGACCGTGTTTTTTAAATGTATCTTTAATGGTTAGATTAGTATTTGTTTAGAGGGTGTTAAATGAGCACCAACGCTTCACAAAATGATATGGTATAGTTAGTAAAATGAATATTCAAAATGCAGGCAGCATGTATAGATTCGGCTTTACCTCTACTGTATTCACAGAGGTGTGCAAACATTAACATCTTTTAACATTATTTGTTATTTGAATTCATTACAGTATGTCACATGTTAATGTCAAACCTAGAGGAACAGTCTCAGTTAGTAAACCCAAAAGTGTGAAGGGTTTAAAAAATCACTTTGACCAAGCTAAATTATATAGATTAGCTATTTAGCATTATAGGTCATCCCATCATGTAGCATGTTAACCTAATGGCTCCCCTAATTATTAACTTGTTCAACTTCAGATAAGTAACATAAAGCAATGAAATCCAGATATACAGTTGGCAAACCTGAGATAACTTTCTGGTTTTTGTGGCTCTGCCCACAGACGTTTCCCAGGCTCATTCTATGGCTGCTTATCAAAGTGTTCACTATTTCACTGCAGTGGGGATTTAAGAGGCGTAATAAGTGTGTTTATGTAAAAAAAAAAAAAAGCAGACGCTACTTTTGTCAGGAGCTTGTTTGCTGGTTTTTACTTTGCATTGTTGGTTTATTTGAGACCACTGTGTAGGTTTAATGGTTCTCACTAGGGGAATTCATCATTCACCTGAGCTCTGTCTCTGGGATATGTTTGCAGAATTTCAACCCCAGTCTGATTCTCCATGTTTTGTTGTCTCTGCAGGTCTCCTGGTGGGAGCTCTGGACACAGTGCTCGACTCCAATGCCAGGGTCACACCCTTCCGCATCCTCCTCCAGGTTCCCGGCTCCCAGATCAGCTGGGTAATCGCCAGCGGTGAGCTGAACCATCCAGCCTCCTCCTCATGTTTTTCTCTACCCTCGACTGACTTATTAGATGGGTTACAGCTGTTAAATCCCCCCCCTGGGGTTTATCTCTTTGTCTGTCAGGAGCTGCCATAGAGGAGGTGAACAAGCACTGGGACTGGCTGGTTCACAACCTACTCCACTCTCTTGTCTGTGTTTGAGAACAAGGAGGATGTTGCCAGCTTTGTCAAAGGAAAAGTCAAGGTTTGAACCCTGCCAGTGCTGGCATGAATCCTCTCAGAGGATGATTTTAGATTTTGTGTGTGTACAAAGCGTTTCCTGTGGATTTAAAGAGGATTTATGGCATTTATTGGATCACAGTAAAATATCCGCTTAACTGTAGATTATATGATGATGATGATGATGATGATGATAACCTAAATTCTCATGCCTTTAATTGGTGCAAGTCCATGTAAAGTGCTCTAATGTGTAAGCTCTGTCTTCTGTAGGGCCTTATTGCGGAGGAGGTTCGGGGTCGCCAGGCCGCCCAGGAGGACGACCCGGAGAAATTCAGGGAGGCACTCCTCAAGTTCGAGTTGCACTTTGGCCTCCCGTCGTCAGAGAAACTGGTGACGTACTACTCCTGCTGCTGCTGGAAGGGCCGGGTCCCTCGGCAGGGCTTCCTCTACCTTAGCATCAACCACATGGCCTTCTACTCCTTCCTGCTGGGGAAGGAAGGTCTGTACACCAAAGTGAGGGCTCTGATTTTCAAACCAAAAGACTAGCACAAAGTCAGTTAGGGAGTCATTTCTCACAATTTATTAATATATTCTGTCAGTGTACAAACGATTGGCAAGCCCATCTTGTATTTTAGCTTCAAAGTGATGATCAAGGAGTGCTCTACAGAAAGGTAACAAATACTATGTTCTACGTGTACGTGTATGTTTGAAAGGTGGCTCTGAAAAGTAGTTTGTTCCTTTGAGGACAGTTTTTCCAATGGGTTGCAGTAAATGGTGACCCATACCCCTTTGCCAACAAGGCAGTTTGAGGGCTAGTTGGGGTGGGTGTCTAAACTTAAACCAGTTCTTTGAGTTTCAACAGCCAAAGAACCAGTTCTTGGCCAGGAGCAGGGCACCAACACTTTGCTGGTCTAGAAACAGACTGACTGTTGGTCAGCTACCATTACCCAAGCATAGCTACTAATTTCAGTCACATCAGTCTAACCTTGGTAACAATGGCTAATATTGGAGATGTATACAGATGTACAGTGATGTAATGACTTGGCCCTATGGTGGCTCTCTAGCATGTGGGAAAGCAAACCGGTTCTGGGAAGGTCAACTCAGAACCGGCACTAGCACCAGCCCAGAACTAGCACTAGGTTCGCGTTTGTGGAAAGGGAGTACCAGAGAAAAATTATTTGAACATCCAGAGACACCTCTCAAACCACTTCTGAAGAACAATCAATTTTTTCATTCTTCCAAACAATTCTCGTTTCCCCCGAGAAACTATAAATGAACATTCTTCAAAATAATAATTGACCTGAGTTTGAGAGGACACATAGAATGTGTCAGTAAAAAAGTAACCAAATCCATTGGTATAATCAGATTAGTTTATTGTTATTGTTAAGTTAACTGTTAATAAGTTATTTTGTGGACGGACATTGACCATTGACTATGCCCTTTCCTTTCATATTATTCCTTAATATATTCTTACTTTTCATATGGCAACATATTATGGGCATGTAACTTTTCCTCAACTCATAAAACATAAAATCTCTCCAAAACGCTTTGTCAGATTTGCACCCGGTATCCTGTTACCTCATCGGCTCCTTTATTTCAGGAAGCTCGTCTTCTTACAATATATGATCAGTTAATGTTTTCCAAATATATACTTTTGTACTGTATATAAAATACAACCCCAGATCATTTCAGGTCTTATTTTAAAGCGAATTCACAGATTCACAGTCACTCAGTCATCTAGTCTTGCAAACCTGCGAGACACTGACACCATTTGTGATCATGGCAGCCATTGTAAATGGTTGAGAGTGCTCCCAAATAGCTTTGGGAAATGGCATCATGGGCTTTCAAGTAATTGCTGCTGTGCATGTATTGAGTCACTGCCCAGATGAACCCTCACACAAGATTATTGTCTTCTCAGTGATCAGCAGTTCAGAAGTTTATACCAAAATTATGAAAATAGAGAAACAAAAGGAACATTTGTAGGTATGTGATTTAATGATCACAGACTGGATGCTTGCTGCACATGTTTCTTATTTGTGCTTTATTTATTTCATACTAAGTACAAAACATTCTTGACCAAAGGATGGAAACATAGCTAATGACCATTAGGTGGTTCACATGTCTAGTAGTCACTGTGATATGCAGTCAGACTTAGAAACCCTCTTCTTTCTTCTCCAGTCAAGTTTGTGATTCCCTGGGCGGAGTTGACACGGTTGGAGCGGGTCTCCACCGGTCTGATGACAGAAGCGATCCGGGTCAACACGCGGAAGCGGCAGAGGGAATTCTCCATGTTCCTGAACTTGGACGAGGCGTTTGGGGTCATAGGTCAGCTGGCTGACATTGCCCTCAGGCGACTGCTGGACAGCGAAGGCCTGGAGCTCGACCGAGTCCTGCAGCAGCCCACACGCATCACCAAGAGGTCAGTGCTGGTTCTGGTATCCCTTACCAATATGAACTGACAGAGTCGTTGTAAAGACGCCTTTATTTTAACTTCTCACATGTGTGTGTCAGCACACCTTCACGTTTCAGGTGGCTTTCCAAATACAGGTGTAATTTTCTGATGAAAGGTTGTCGAAAAAGAGAGCTAGAGAGAGAAGTTTGCTTCTTTCTCACCTCTGCACAGCTGACCAATCATGGCGCGAAGTAGGTGTGGATGTTGGATTGTCGCTTTCGGAAAGTCATACAAATGGTCGGACACAGCTCCTCCTCAACTGATACCGGAAAGGTGTAGGGAGAGGGGGTTTCCAAAGCTATCAGACCATCTGACAAGCAGTTCTGAAGAAGCATATCGTTAACTAAACCTAAAAATAACCTGAGATTACATGGTGTATTAGATGTATGTTGAATTATAACCCCCAAGTTTTATGAACAGTCTGACATGAGAGCGTCTCCCATACAAAGAGAGACGAAGAGGAGTAAAACAAACATTCAGCTGTCAACATAACTCTTACGTCTTTTGGATCTTTAAACAGTTTCTATAACTGAAGACATTTTTGTAGAGAAATAAGACATACACATTTTTGATACACTGATGTGTGGTGTCTTGTTATTTAATCATACTTAGCAGATGTTTTTAGATGTATTGTTTGTGTCTGTAAAGCACTTCGAAACAAACCAAAGCGCCCTGACTGCACAGAGAACATATGCCACTTTTACCTCACAGCGTTCTTCCTCAAATGCCACTGTGATACACAGGGTCACTTATTTCTGTCTGTATGTAAAACTCAATACCATAACAGGAAGTGGAGTTAAAAGTAAACTGTGTGAGCTAGGGGCAGATGTATGAGTGGGCGGCAGTATTTGTGAACAGCAAATGTATTTATCAGGTTTATCATTGAGCATGCATAAGTCAAGAGATGAAAACTGAAAAACAGAAGAAGAAATAGAAAGTAAACACAGGACACAAAAACTGCGGAGAGTCCAGAATAGGGGGGCGGGGGAAAGAGAAAACAAAGTGGGAAATCACCATGCATGTAAAATAGCTGCTGAATGTGAAATTACAGAAGGAAGAAATTAAATAAAGAATAAAATATAATAATAAAGAGATAGCAGTTCCTTTACTAACAATCAATAAACTAATTTACTGCTTAGCTTAGATTCCTGTCAGAGCTTGTGTAGGAGTTCATCATAGTGGACTCTTATTCCTCAAAATGTTCTTCATCTATAACCCAGTCCTAAAAACATCTATTATTTGTATAGTAATGGTGTAGTTATGCTATTCTCTCTCTATGTAAAATCATGTCATGTCACATTTGGCTGCACATCTGTCAATTTCTGTGCTCGTTGGCTGATCACGCAGAACATAATTAGCATACAACTGTATTGTACTGTATGTATAATACAGAATACATTCTAACCAACAAGGTGCTTTTTGCACTTCATGTAGGTCCTAGTGATGCCATTTTATTGAAAAATCCAATTAAGTGGATTGAAACCATTTGAACTGAGGTTTGTATTTTTGCTTCCTTCTGTGAAATTATCCTGAACATTGCACACTTTATATGACCTTAAACTGAACTCATCCCCTCAGGACTCAAACCAGACTTTGGCTTCTATCTAGTATGTATGAGTATGTTGCCTCTCATGACAGCCTGGAGGCCCCCCGTATCCATCCATATATACACAATGTGCCTGTGCTTTATTTTTACTACGATAACACTGAAGACTTCTCTTCTCAAGAGGAATCACCTCAAATATTTCATTGCAATAAATACAATAATAAAAATGGATTTGATGTTTTCGCGAAGGCTAAGCAAACATCCAATGAAATGCAGTCTGAGTATCCTCACTGCAGCTCTTAGGTCTGTTTGTTTAACTGTCGACATGCCAGATGGAGGAGCTCATAAGTGAACAGTGGAAGTGAAGGAAGACTAGACTAGAAACACATGTTCAAAAGAAAGACTGTACAAATAAGAAACAATATTTTATTTGGAGTATACCGCCGGGCTAACTCCTTCCCTCTCTACCAAGAGATTTGTCCAGTGAAGCAGAGAATTGTCTGAGTCCTTGGTCCACCAAGCAGTACTATCCTTTTGTGTTACTTCCTAGCCTTTACTGTAGTAAATGATCACGCACAGCCTCAGACAAACTAGGCCATGTTTACATCTCCTCAACCTTTCCAGAGTGGAGCCTAGCATTTCTTCAGTTCTGGCAGTGCACTGAAGTCACGCCTGCATTAGCTGACTGTCATCAACTGTTTTGTTCATGCTTCACCACCAATTGCTCATTCACACGCTTCTCGGCTACCAGCTGACTAGCAACATTCAATCATATCAACATGGACATGATAACCTGTTTTCTGCCAGAGCAACCTCTACCACACCAACACTCCTTTAAGTTTTTGACATTGTTCATTTTAAGTTTCAAAAGGGTGCGTTGTTGCACCTGTAACCACACCCAGCAGTGATGTCACAGTGTCCTGGAGTACACCTGTACATCACTGCAGCAAGGTGAGAGATTAAACCACTCAGCATTTTCAGGGCATGTTAAGCTATTCTCTAAGGGGGATTATTTCTCCCAGAAGAACAGAGCCTTTTTTGTCAAATCCATTTGCTCTAAATGGTCACTTCAGTGACATAAGTGTCTTTGTGAAGTACTTCTGTTGGACAAGGCCAATGGTTCAGGGTTCAGCAAAGGTCAACTGCAAGATCTCAAAGTAGGGCCAGAAGTACTACTTTAATCATTTGCCATTTGTGTAGTTTTAAGTCAATAGGGATGAGAGGCAGACATTTTCTTACAGCTCCATGTGCAAGTCTGACTGAACCTGAAGACTCAGCTCTTCCTCTCATCATCTCCTTCCCAGGATCCTAGAGGAACAGGCAATAAGAGAGTACGTCCTCGCTCTGTTTCGGCTCCCTCGTGGTGAAAAACTCCATGAGGTGGCCTCCTGTTCGGTATGGACACCACATGCACGCTGCCATACAGCCGGGACCCTCTACACCACTGACAGTTATCTGTGTTTCTCCAGCCGAGAGGAAGGCAACTGCATCCTGCTCATACCCCTCTCAGAGGTACAGTCCCTGCGCCACAGCCTCACTGAAGTTTCCATGAACTCTATGTGGTGTCTCCGCCTTACCTCGAGTGACTTTATTAAAGACCCTTTATCCGAGAGTTCAGGAGGCCTTTAGGTGTTTTCTGTAATGGTCATGTATTTTTTTTTAGGTGAGTTTGTTAAACAGTCTGTGTTTACTCTGCCAGCTGCAGCTGCTGGTTAAAAAGTAACACATTGACTGGTTTCAGGTGGCAGATGATGTTTGCACACTTACAATGCAGAGGGGGGTGTTATTTCCTGCAGTAAGCCTGCATGCTTGCTTTGTTAAAGGACAAGTTCAGCCTTTTAGAAAGTGAAAGAAAGCGTTTTTGACTCTGTGGTGAATACTAAGCTATTCTATCACATGAACAACAACAATAATAACAACAATACAATAGTTTATCTATCAGCATTAAAGATATACCTTTTGTTGGATGTGGTGGATTTGAGTGGCCTATTTGAGTTTAGTGTGTTGTGAAAAGCAGAGATTTGCAGCCAGATGCTCATGAACAATGAGAGGAGTCAGACTTTCTGTCATCCACTGCTGCCATTTAATCGTCCATTTCCTCTGTTTTCTGTGGAAGCATTGTCTTCAGAAAAGTATGATTGCTCCCCACCCAATCAGTTACTGTGAATATTTCCCCAGATTATCCTTAACCTCTATAGTCCCTTTTGTTCCTGCACATGTCCTGTAGAGCTAGGCTTTAATACTTTAGTGTTACAGTTACCGTAAATGCTACAATGAGAGAAATTAACTGTGAATTTCCTCTCTCTCATCTCTAGTGTAAATTTTGTATGCCAGCAGCATTTCATGGATTAAGGTATTAAGTCAGAAATTTGGGGATAATTAATTTTGTCAGTATTGCCCAAATACAGTAGCAAGTGTGTAAATTGTATGTTTATTGCTGAAATAATAATCCAGATTATTTATGTTGATGAACTGAGTTCAAAATTAATTTAATTTATACTGTAATAATTAATTGTGTACTTTTTTTAAAGTTATTTTTTTGGCCTTTTTCATGCCTTTATTAGATAGGGACAGCCGAAGATAGACAGGAAAGGTGGGTAAAGAGAGAGGGGATGACACGCAGCAAAGGGCCACAGGTCAGATTCGAACACGGGCCACTGCAGCAACCACTGATATGGGTCGCCAGCTCTACCTACTGAGCTAACCGGTCGCCCATTGTGTACCTTTTTAAACTGTGCTTCCTTGTGCACTCCCTTTAATCTCAGTTTGGTAGTTGCTTCTTTTTACCCAATTCTGAAACAAGCACTGGGAACCTGCCTATAATTCTTATTTCATATGAGGAATAATCGATGGTGGTTTGATGCCTCTTTTCCTCCATTTTCCCATCAGGTGTTGTCCATAGAGAAAGCAGAGAGCACCAGCCTGCTTCCCAACCCCGTCATAGTAAGTGTTCGGACTAAGAAGGCCTTCCAGCTGATCGAGCTACAGGACAGAGATGAGCTGGTGGAGAACCTGAACTCCAGACTGCGGTCCCTGCAGTGGAAACAGTCCATGTTCCGCAGCAGGAAAGATGGCAAGAGGAGTATGGTACGTCTGATGTTCAAGAGCTGTTTAATTTTAATTTATTTAATTTTCCTCCTTCTGAATGTGAATATCACTCAGAACATCTGAATGAATATTTCTGGAACTGTAAAAATTTAGTCATGGGGCAAGGATGTATACCAGCACACTGATTGGGCAAAGAAGGCACATGGTAGCAGGAGGTATAATAAGGTATAAGGTAGAGGAACACCATTTCACAACTGTATTTGTTTGGTTTAATTTCACCAATAATTTTGTACTGTAAGTGCAATTTAAATGTTTTTATATGAGACGAAATGTGAGCCTGAAGTTACACCTGATCATGAAGCTTTTAATGGTAAAATGAAGGAGTTCCACTGCTGCTTTAATTCTCCCTGAAACTGATGTTTTCCTTTCCCTCACATTTTCCTCAGAGCTCCCCGACACCCTACTACACCTTCTACTATGACACTGGGTTCTCTGATGAAGAGGAGATAGAGGAGCAGGTTCTGCGTAACACCGTCAACAGCGAGGCTCTGATGACAGCCTTCCACCAAAACCAACCAGGAACCAACGGCAACAAGGTAGAGTCAAACTCACATTTTCAATGACAAAGGAATTGATTTAAATTGCAAACACAATTTCTCATTAACTCCGCTAACCATGACGTGCAGACAGTCATAAGTTGCTGTGAATGATAACCACTGCTGGCACTTGGTGCGTGAGCCTCAATCAGTGTCATTTATAAAACCTCAGCACGTTCAACAAGTCAGCATATTTGTGTGTGTTTGTGTCAGAGCATGGAGCAGGTAAAGGAGCGGCTGTGGGAGGATCATTTCACGGAGTTCGGTCGCGGTGTCCACATGTTCCGCACCGAGAAGATCCAAAGACTTGTTGCCATGGGGATACCAGAGTCACTGCGAGGGGAGCTGTGGATGACTCTTTCTGGTAAAATTACAATACACAGTGGCTGAAATCACAGGAGCTTCTGTGTATGCTTTTAGACTTCTTTAAAGGGCTGTGTGTCAGGAGGAACTGTTTCTCTTCTTGTTCCTACAGTGCACTGTTTGAATGATGTATGTTCAGAGTTTGACTCTAGAAGGATG
>NW_023340095.1:21224242-21235897 GCF_004916995.1 Morone saxatilis | reverse complement strand
TTCTCTGAGCTCACTGAAAATCAGATTTCCTGATCTGATGAGCAAGATTTGTGACATCACAAATAGTTTCAGTCAATCCTGGTCCAGTATGCAACTTGTACAGTGTGAGGTAGAAACTTGAATCCACCAGTGCACATACACTGAGAAAGTGTAGGAGACATCTTGTGTCCAGCAGGAAAACTTTACTGAAGTAGAAGGAGTAAATGCCTTTTTAAGGGTTTTAATGTGCAAATTATACTTTTTGTTTGGATAAAAACATATCAGACACACACTAATATTCCAAGCAGAAATAGTGATTTGATAAAGGGTTGTGTATAACATGCTCAATGAGGATAATGTTAATTTTTTGGGATACTACATAAAGAGCCTTGTTATACTGGTTATACTGGTACAGTCGTGACAAAGGAAGACATGTCAGCAAGAAGACTTCTATTGTGACATTACAAAGAAAAATGGAGAAGACTAAACATTGCTGACTGGTGATTGTGATTTATCTACAGAGGCCTTTGAAAAGACTATTTCTTTGAAGGGGGAGGCAAACACTGTAGTAGTAGGCCAAACGGACACAAAAACGTGTGCCAAACCTGGACTCAGTGTTCTCGCAGAGTGACTGTAGTCACCGGAGGGTTCTCACAAAGAAGCACAGGGACTTTGGGTTTGACCACCTCGGGCTTCACATCCTCTTCTCTCCATCTGCTGCAGCTCCACACTCATTTCAGTCCACTTTTCAGTCAAAACCAAACTGCCGGCTTTAATCTTGGTTCGCTGCCAGTTCCTCAGCTCAGTCTCACTGAGGAAGAGTCGGGTTTTGGAACTGAAACTGAAATTAATGACGGAACCTGGTGTGGAACTGAAACCACCTGGAATAAAAAGGAAATAAATGTTGGGGAACAAAACGTCTTACAAACACAAAGAACAATACGCTCATATAATCATATATTTCACGTCAGTACCTAATTATATTTACTGTCTATCCTATTGTGTTATTCCTGGGCACATTACCTGTGCACGTATATTCTCAACTCAATACAGTGAAGCTTTATGTTTTACTGACAACCCAAAGAAAGAGCTCTGATTCATAAAAATAAAAATAAGTTATTTATCTGTATTACAGTATATAAAAATACAGAAGAATAAAATATCTGACAAGCTGCCAAAGCTTGAATTGATTTATGAGAAGCAGTTATATTCTGCTGCCACATGAATTGTTACATTAGTGAGTGTGTCGACACGTCTTTCTCACGGAAGGGGAAGAAAGACTCTAATATAGAATTAAACAGGGATATTTCTCATATTTCAGCCATTTATCAAGAAATCAAGAACACTGACTTCCTTTTTTCACCTCTATTTATCTCTCCTAGTGTTTTGACTTGAGAGGGATTGTTGATGGGGGTCAGGATTTTTAAATAGAGAATGATCTAATTCCCACATGCAAAAAAATAGCACATAAACAACACACTGGCTGGACTGAATTTCTTCTCAGTTCACTGCTGTCGCTCATCATCTGATTTCTGCTTTTTTTTTTCTGCTCTAATACTTGAGATGGATAATCAATGACCAAACAGCATGTGTTTTTTTGTTGTTGTTATGTTATAATGTGCCAAAGGATGAGAGTTGAGAGCTGTTTCTGAAGGTGTCATTTTATGCTTTGGAATACTGCCCCTGCCTATTCACAGCATCCCTTCCTCTGTTTTGTGCAGATGCCTCCTCAGAGCTAGAGTCCCACCAGGGCTACTACACCGGCCTGGTCCAGAAGTCGATGGGTCACAGCAGCCTGGCCACAGAGGAGATTGAGCGGGACCTTCACCGCTCTCTGCCGGACCACCCCGCCTTTCAAAACCCCACCGGCATTGCTGCACTGAGACGTGTCCTCACTGCCTACGCTCACCGCAACCCCAGGATTGGATACTGCCAGGTGATGATCTGATCATAATGATGTGGCTGTAGACATATTACAGCAATATATGACTGTGTGTGGGTTGCTGTAGCAGTAATAGTAGCGATATTACTAGGAAGCATGTAGGTTTGGTTTCAGAAGTGTGTGAATTCAGAGGTCACAGGAAGAAAAAAAACTGAGTATTTGAATGATACTCTACTGCATTTATATATTTATTAATCAAGCAAATATATTATTTTGAAAGTGGCTATCATGCTTTCTAAAATGATATTATAGTCAAAAATGATCAAATATACCCCACCCTATCCCTGCCTAGTGATAGAGACCTCATACTGTACTTTATGAATGATAAATATTGTATTTGTAGGTGTCCTTACGACAGCTGGACAGCAAGAGCACATTGTTTAAAGATATTTTAGTGAGTTAATCAAACTGTAAAAGTGAGGTGGGCAAAAGTAGGATTTCAATCAGTGGGGGCACTTGGAAACCAGTAGCAGAAATACAAGTACTAGTAGCAGCAGAAGAAGAAACATAGCACTGGCAGTTGTGGTCATTGGGAGTAGCACTAGGGTTGGTAGGGACAGCGACTGTAGGCACATTGGTTGGTGTAGTGACAGGAGTACCAGTGGTAGTCGGTGGTTAGCACTGGTTGTATAGTTTTATAGTTTTATTGATTTAGCTCCTGTTGTTGCTCCGTAGATTGGACAGATATACGGCTGTCACATGTTCAAATAAGAGCAATCATGAAATAAAAACTGTAAACGAAACAAACTGTCAACATGATAGGCAGAAAACATAGTTACATTGAGAAAACAGAAAAAAGTTCAGGTAAGACTTATTTAGCTATTTTATTTTGAAATGTGATCAATATTTCATCACTTACAAAGAAAATATGGAAATAAAATGACTTATTTGCAAATTTAATAATCTCTATATTGCTTTTTTAAAATGTAAAATGTAATATGTTGAGTAAAAGAGCCTCCATATTGCATGTTTTTCACATTTGCCACATGCATTATCTGTTACTTAACATAATCACAACAGTGCAACTGGAATAAACCATTTCTTGGCTGTTTTTAAATGGCTTCTGATCACTCTGTGTGTGTGTGTGTGTGTGTGTGTGTGTGTTTCTCCCTCCTGTCCAGTCTATGAACATCCTGGCGTCGGTGCTGCTGCTCTACGCTAAAGAAGAAGAAGCTTTCTGGCTGCTGGTGGCTGTTTGTGAGAGGATGCTGCCTGACTACTTCAACCGCAGGGTCATAGGTCAGAGCTCAGGGGTCAAGATAGAAGACATTTGTCGCTTGATATTCACTTCACTTACAGTAGCTGTTTAAAAGCACACAAGTTGTTTGCTGGCCATTTAAAGGCAATCTACCTTCAAACGGTTTTACATTACAGTTGTTTTGTTTAAACTGCTGCTTCTCAGACAGCAAAGCACCAAAAGGCTTATTTTTGGCCTCTGAAATCAGGGCTTATTTCCTGTGTTTGTGAAGCTGTTTATTTTTGACTTACAAGGTGCATTTGAAGCAATTTCCTCTTTCTGTTAATGTCCAGATGTTTGTGGTTGTTTTTCTCCGTCTTTGAAATGGCAGTAATTGTGTTCTGAGAATGTGTATCTGGAGTGTAAACGTAAAGGATGAGGCTTTATTATCAGTATTAACAGTAACTTAGAAAAACAAGACAAAAAGCAACAATGGGTTTATCCTGGTAACAAGGTTATTTTATTACAAAGGTGGTTTCATCATGCTTCTAAGTGGGATAAAACAATTGTTGTTTTTGTTTTTTTGAGGTATTTGTTGATAATATTAAAATGCATGAATGAATGCAATACTCTTTATAATAGCCCATTAGCAAAGCAAAGAAAAACAAAGGCATTGTGTACATGAGGTAAATACACTACTACTGCCATCTAGTGGTCAAAACTATATAATACCTACCTACTATGTAACTTAACTAATACATTAAAGCAGAACTCAGTTACAGAAATCTGGCATCTGCTCAGATTTTCCTGATTTTAATATAAAAAAAAAGCTTTTGTTTAAACATTTAACATGTTCAAACTTTTGTTTATTGAAGAAACCTTTTTGCAGAAAAAAATTATCATAAATTATCAAAATATCATATTAGTATCAGTGACTCAGATACTGTATCAGCACTGTCAAAAGGTCTAATTAGACAGGTCTATGCACCCTGCAACCCCTCCACGCTCACACCAACAGACTCACACAACCAGACTTTCCCATGCTTAATGCCTGACTTATTATTTGCCCCTGCAGGAGCTCAGGTGGACCAGTCAGTGTTCGAGGAGCTGATCAGGGAGCGTTTGCCAGAACTGGCTGAACAAGTTCCGGACCTCTCCGCCCTCTCCTCTGTCTCCCTCTCTTGGTTCCTCACCCTGTTCCTCAGCGTCCTGCCCTTCCACAGCGCCGTCTGCGTGGTTGACTGCTTCTTCTTCCATGGGATAAAAGCCATCTTCCAGTTGGGCTTGGCGGCGCTGGACGCCAACGCTGTGCAGCTCTCTGCCAGCACAGACGATGGACAGGCACTTATGATTCTAACAAGGTAGATTTGTGATTCTGATTTGGTGTTGAAATTTGATTGACTGCATCTTAATAGTATCTAAACCGTGCTGTCGATAACTAAAACCCTTGCTTAAATAAAATACCGGTAGGTAGAAACAACAATGGTTTGTGTCATTCATGGGGGATTTCAGTCCAACAGCTGTGCAGCAACCAGGATTCGTACAAATTCTGGAAAGTTTTGAAAATTCTCGATTTTAACTGTTACATTTTCAAGATTAGGAATGACAGAATGTGAACACCCTGCTTTGCAGTTTTCTGGACCAGGTCGGAAGTGAAGCTTCGTCTTGTGTTCCATCCTCGCAGCCCCCTGCGTTGGAGACCAGCAGCAGCAGCGACACAGATATTCCCGCTGTGCGGCACACAAACATCACCGACCTCATTAATGAGTCCTACGAGGTGAGAAGCACACAGATATGATAGTTGAGACTGATTGAATTCATCCTTTTGCACATTTTATGTTGTGATGTTTACAGTTTTATATTTTATAGCAAATGATTTGTATTTTTTTTAAAGCACTGACCCTTTACTCAGATGCAATCTCCATCAATCGTAGAGGCTTTTGCACTGAAGTTCCATTAACTCTCTGCTGTTTCTGTTTCTTTGTGTCAGAAATTCGGAGACCTGACGGTGAGGCAGATCGAGAGGCTTCGCTGTCGACACAGAATCCAAGTGCTGCAGGCTCACGAGGACACCACCAAAGAAAACGCTGTGAGCAGATGAAGAGTTACACACAATCTCTGTACAGTCTGACTCTAAAACTAATGAAAAGCCTCCATCTCTCCCCTCTGTGTGTGTGTGTGTGTGTGTGTGTGTGTGCAGCTGAGAGTGGTGACTCCAGACGTTTCCATCTCTCCAGAGAACCTGGCTGATGTCTACGACCTCTTCAAGGTATCTTCTCATCCCTCTTGCCATGAGCCATCTCCCTTTATCAACAACGTGATCTATTACAACTTTCTCCTCACCTCCCTCCAGACGGAGCACTTCATCAGTCTGTACTGGGGCGACAGCAGCTCTGCAGCGGCGGCGGAGGCGGCAGCGTGGCGTTACAGTGACTCTGGCTCCTACATGGAGCGGCAGTACCGGCTGGACCGGCCCCAGTTCAAGAGCCTGTTTGGGCTGCTGGTGCCGTGGCCCGGTGGCCCGAACCAGCACACCGACACGCTGGCCAACCGCACCTTCACCCTGCTGGACCAGGACTGCAGCAACTTGGTCACCTTTAAAGAGTTTGCCTTCTGGCTGGGTACGCAAAGGGAGGGCAGACAGACAGGAAGAATCAAGGCAGATTAAGACTCCTCACAGTGTCTTATAAACAAGTATTTGTAGGGTTTCTCCACTAACAAGCGGCTTGTATTGATCCCAGGTCCAAAATTGTAAAACCTTTGCCTCTGTTATCACTGCGCTGTTCTCTTCTCGCTCCTTAATACTCAAACCTCATTTCTAGTCATCGTCATTAAGTTATTACTTGACTAGAAACCTCTAGGGGTATGTGGAAACATCTGTTTTTATTTTGGGTGAACCGAACCTTTAAACAGTAAAGGAACAAATGTATGATATAAGGTGCTTCACTTCTGTGCTTTTCTCACATAGAAGTGAAGCACCTTATATCATACATTTTATACAAGCTGCAAATGTGTCACTGGATCAAATATATAAACCATTTAATTTACTAAATGCTGTGAGGAACATCAACCTTCCCTGTGTCTGTGTTATGGTGTGGATATTCCACATCTTCACATCTTCTAAGCCTCTGTTCTTTCTCTCCCTCTCAGACACTTTGTACTGTGAAGAGCTGAATGAGAAGATAAGGTTGCTGTACCGTCTGCACATCCCACCAGGTTAGTCAGTCTGCTAAAACCATGAAAGGCAAAGTCGAGTTTCAAACTCTAGGGCTGTAAGTGATTGATTAACTGTGTGCGTGTGTGTGTGTGTGTGTCTGCAGCTCTGACAGAAAGTGAAGATGACCCCTCTCTGATGAAAAGCCCCCTGGTGTCCACAAACAGACCCCTCTATGTGAATCTACCCACCGGTCAGTGCAAACACACCACCATTCACCAGCTGTTGATTTATTAGCCAGACACAACACTACAGCTAAAGACCAGCACACAGAGCAACGTACAATGTGCTTTGCAAGGTTGATATAAATGTACAGTTCGTGTTTCAGAGGTTCTTTGTGTCTGGCTGATTAAAATGTGACTCTGTGTGCCAACAGCTGATCCAGATGGTCAAGGTGAAGTGAAAGATTACCAGGAGCAGCTGAAGCAGATGCTGAAGGATCTGGCCAGAGAGAAGGAGAAAGACGTGGAGAAGCCTCTGCCGCTCATGAACCAGGTACTGGGAGCACGCTGTACCAGTGTTGTACTGTACCCAAAACCTCGTCCTTTAGTGGTGCAAACCTTATTTCACTTCTATTGTCTAGGAAGAGTGTGCAGATTTTTTTCTTGAACATGAAAGTTTAACTGTGATATTCATGGCTTTTGTTGGTCAAATTAAGTGTATAGAATCTACTATATACAGAGTGTAGATATTTCTGGCATTGGTGCCTCTTAGTGGAAGTATGAAAACAGAAAAGACAACAAAAATGTATGTCGTCAAACTACGGCATTCAGTCCAGACTGAAAACACAAAAATGTGTTAAAATGCCCATCACAAAGAGATCCAAGGGAACATCTTTAAATTACTTGTTTTATGTGACAAAGATAATGACTTTACATTGATAATGAATGTTGAAAGAGGAAAAGTTGCAAATTGTTATATTGGAAAAGTTAAAACCAGAGAAATGTTCCAAATCTTTGCTTGAAAAATCACTTTTTGGATATTTTGATTAAAGTTTGATGGAAATGGTTGAGTAATGTTCTATCAATCTATTAAAATGTGTGCCAATTGTTTCAGCATTAATCAGTTCCTTAGTAAAAGTATCATGTGATTGAACACCTTCATCTCTCCCTCCACAGCGCGAGTTCATCCAGTTCTGTAAAACCCTCTACAGCATGTTCCACGGCGACTCAGAGGAGAACGACCTCTTCCAGGCCATCGCTACGGTAACGAGTCTTGTGCTGCAGATTGGCGAGGCTAGCCACCGCGGAAACAGACCGGGGTCAGAGGTCACCAGCCAAGAGGAGGCGAGAGGAGCAGACACTGCAAAGGAGACGGCTGAAGATGCCAGCAGAGGCGACGGGAGTTCGGCGGCAGAGAGTGAGTGGACAATCAGCTACGCTCAGATCCTGGCGTCCCTGCTGACCGAACAGGCGCTGGTGAACTTCTTCGAGAAGTCGGTGGATCTGTCTGCCAAAATCGCAGTGGCCAAGGAGAAGCAGTATCACCAGCGGGCAGGTTTGCTCACTCTGCACCAAGGGACCAGGTGACTCAGATGACTCTTGACGCTCGACACAAGCCGACTGTCTCATGAGGAAAAACCACAATATCAGTATCACTCAACTTAATGTGACAGCAGGAAGCTACAGAGCCTTAAAGTTATCTGTGACTTTTATATATCAATAGAATATGACTGTAGGCATTTCAACCACACTGGCACGACTTCTTTTTTGTGACTCCCTGACCTACTTTGGCCTGTAACTGACAGAGTGGAGTTTTTTTTTCTTAAAACATTTTGAGCCAAGCTCTGAATCTGAGCAGCAGACCATGTAACAGCTGACTCACTGGTGTCAGCCAGCACCATCAGAGACATGGTCATTTTATGCTACGGGCCTGAAGAAATTGAAATTATTGCCTTCTTATGTCACCATGTGGATGCCTGCAGTTAAACTGTGTTGTGGACAAATAATGTCCACTTTCTAATAAGGCACCTTTTTATATTAGTATTTATAAGTTGTAACTAATTACTTTATTAAAGGTTAATAAATAATTTACTGAGTTTTTATAGACCAGTTATAAGCCATTGATTGGGTTGGCAGGGTGTGAAACATCTTTGATGAAGCATTCATTGTCATTAACAGTGTAATAAATAATTGGTAACGGGTCTCTCGCTTTCTAATAAGGCAATAAGGTCTGTTATACAACAGACTATTACATACAGTTATATAAGTAAGTAATTAATAATTAGGGTTTTTCTCACTTTTAATTTACATTTCTCATTGTATATTAAGCCAACAGCTAAAGTTAGTAAGTAACCCTAACCTTGTAATTAGAAATGTAAAATAAAGTTGATAATAAAGGATTTATAACAAGTCTTGAGAGGTCAAACAGTCCATTGGAGTGATGAACTAAAGAGCTAAAAAGACAAACGAGTCCTGAGAGATGTTCACAACCTGACAACCCAAAATGTCTTCCCATTAATGGCTTCTGACTTATCTATAAAGCGCACGTAAATGATAAAGCACTGATCATTTAGTTAATTATAACTTACAGTTTGAAAGCCTTTATGAAGGCTGCCCGATTGGAAAGTTGTACCAATAATCCTTTACGGTGCAGCATTAAGGACAAGCATGCATTCAGTGTTCTTTTTTTTATTGATTTTATAACTTCTGTTTCTTTAATATTAAATGTTTTCACCTGCACGCACCTCCAAATGAATATATTTTTAAACTTTTTCAAATTACTGGAAAATAATCTACAGTGATCTGAAATGGTTGCAGAAAGCAGAAAAAAGACAACACTGTTGGAATCGTCCTTTGAATAAAAGACATTGAATATAGACCTCACTTCGCTTTTGTCTTCTAGCGTTACACTCGACCACCGCTGCTCTCTTTGTCTCTCTCTCCTTGTTATTATTCTGCAAATGCACTACAGTATAAAACCCATTCAGCAGCTACCACATAAAGACCACTGAGAGAGAAACTGTGAATAAAATGTGTGGAAGAAGATGCCCAAGGTCAGAATGAAAAGAAGAGGCAGAGTGCTGCAGGAACTTGGTGTGCTTTATTAGCTACTGATTAAAGGTAGAGGACGTGCCTTATTCCTTAATCATCGGAAGAAACAAAACACACATTCTACTAGTGGCCAGCCTTCAGTATAAAGGAGGGAAGACTGAGGCTTGTCTCATACAACCCTTCAGGAGTGGATTCATTGTGGAGGAGGTAGATGGTAACTAACTCCTTTCTGTAGAAGTTTCATTATTTTAATCATATCTTTGTCTCTCCATAGAATTTCCATTAAAGGAATAATTGGAACTATTTGAGCCCATTGTGTTCATGAGAAAATACTCTCAGTACAACTCGGACAGAAAATGTTTTTGCATTTTAAAATTTACAATATAATGGGCCAGGACTTATGTTAGTGAGTCTTGCTTTTCCAAGACAGTGTCTTAGAACAGTTTAAACAATCTAAAATAGTCTGTCATTCATTGCAGGCATAGTATGTATAATCAGAAATATTTATATGTGTCACATGATGCTTATTTCACATCCACAGGCAACAGGGGCAGCAGCATATGAATGATAACAGACTTACCAACAACAGTTAAAATACAGTCACAGAGCTACAAGACACTAAAAGCTACACATTGCACTAAGCCACGTTGTGATCACAGGAAGACCAATCAGTTTGCCCTGTGGATGTGTCTCGCCCACTCTGGAGGGATGATGGGCGGGTTTTGTCTTTAAACTGCTTCAACATAGTTGGCTGGCAGCATGCCGGTCTTGCCGGTGCGCTGCACAGTACCGTACATCCACCCCTCGTCAATGGACTGCACGTTGACGATGACGTCGCCGTCCTTGAAGGACACCTCATCGTTGTCGGCTGCGGCGTAGTCGTACATGGCACGCACAGTTTTCTGCAGAGAATACAGAAAAGAAGTCAGTGTGTGTGAACTATATGGGTGCGAGTGATATTGTATATTCTTGTTATGTAAATCCCATCAAAAGACCAAAACCCGTAAGGAATTGGTCCTTCTAATTCTTCTTAGTATTTTCTGTGTGAATCCAAAGTCTGATGTATCTTAGTTGAACCACTGGAGGGGGGCAGTTATGTTACTCTTTAAGCTTTCTGTGCTGGATTGTGCAGTGTGTGTGAACTGAATGTCTGTTACTAACCCCGGTGGTAGAGGGGTGTGAGGGGATGGAGGAGACGGTGGTCTGCTGGGTGGCCACTGATGATGACCTCTGCTGCAGCTCCACAGTCTTAGCATGCTGGTAACCTGCAGATGAAAACACAGATAAACCACAGTCTGAGCTCAATAGAGTGACGCTAGAAACCCCACACACCTGATCTGTGGTGTTTGGTAACATATGATATAATACACAATATAACACGATACAATATTCTGTGTTTGTGGTGGTGATTGTGGATCATTACCCATAGAGGAAGTCATGAATCCATTGCTGTAGCTGGACATGTGGTGGTCAGCGTCTTGGGACACCTCAGACTTTTCATCAGCCATGCCGCTCAGGGCGCTGGTGGAGCGGGAGTGCTCCTTGCTGCGACGCTGAGCTTGCACTGTCAGAACGGTGTCAGAGGTCAGATAGAAACTTGTCTTTATGTAAAATACAGTTATAGGATTACATGTAACATCTGCATCATACTAGCCATGGCTGTGACAAATCTGTTTAACTTATTGATCATTCTGTTCTGGATTAAGCGGGACGGGAAGTCTCCCCCCACAACACTTTGGCTCAGAGAAACTATTTTGACAAATAGTGGCCAGATTACTGTGAATATTGTCAGTCCCTAGATGAATATTCCTAATGATTCTGGTGACCAGTGCCATGTCACACTTATAAAGTCACTCTTCACTTTAACACCCCCTATTCAGCATTTACTAGCTGTCAACAACTATAACTCCCCATATGAAGAATCCATAACAAATCTATAAAGATAATATTATGCTTGATAACATAATACGACATAGCTGTAATCTTATGTAATGATATGTCTTTGTGAATTTTGAACTTTACGGTTTTAAGGCTCTGTGTGAATGATTTGTACATACAAACAGTTGTACACACAAATGCTGTAAAACATATTGTAAGACATGTTAATGTGCGTAATGTAAATATTATATATGATTACAGCTTTGTTATACTTTATCAAGCATTTACAACCAGGAGTTGTACTAATTTAAAATGTCCTTCAATTTTACCATGACAAGGGAACTCAAAATTTAATTTAGTCTAGTCAGATTATTATTATTATTATTATTAATAATAATAATAATAAATAATAATAATCATAATCATAATCATAATCATAATCATAATCATAATAATAATAATAATTATATCA
>NW_023340095.1:21220420-21224142 GCF_004916995.1 Morone saxatilis | reverse complement strand
CAGTGCTTCTAGCTCACATACAGTACTTATAATAATAATAATAATAATAATAATAATAATAATAATCATAATCATAATCATAATAATAATAATCATAATCATAATCATAATAATAATAATAATAATTATTATTATTCAGCTTTGCACACATGATGCAATGTCTTATAATCCTTAAAAAAAACATATTTATGCAAAACATATCTACTTATTCAGCTTGATGGAGTGATGCTTTTGAATGTCTCATCTCACCTGACATCATGTGCAGACTCCTGGACTGGATGTTGTCCTCAGCAGGATCGTAGTCAAACACAGAGCCGGGGTTTGTGCGCCATACACGCAGATCTGAGGGCACAGAGTCAAATACGGTATCAGTCTGGTAAATTGTAGCTCAAAGCAACCAGTCTCAGCAAGTTGTAGTAGATTTTAACCTTCATGTCCATATCTCTATTAAGACACCAACAGTCCACAGGCATGAAAGTAATGACTGTGTGCATGCTTGTAACTGTACCAGTGATGGTCTCCTGGTCATGCTCGATGGCACGTCTCCTCTCCATCTCCACCACACGCCTCTGGATGCCACGGTAGTTGATGTCGCTGAAGTCCTGGGTGTTCTTCTTCACACGCTCTGTCACTGGGTCGGAGGTGGTGGGAGTGAAGCTGCCCTTGCTCTTCTCAAAGTCCTCGTGGTATCTCACCTGGAAAGTAACCACAGTTTATATATGTAAGGACCCCTCTAGAAATATATATATATATATATTTGTATATACCTCTCTGAATTTAAAAGGGAATGCCAACCATTTTCACAATATACTTTCTCTATTTCTCCTCATCTTCTGGGAGAGTCACTATTGATGGACATGAAGCGCTTTGGAGCAATGTGGGTCTTATGTCAGGCATTGTTTGTGTTAGTTTAATAAACTGTACAAACACAATGATGTTTGAATCAAAGTCATTTCTTAGATCTAGAAAAACGGTGATCAGACAGTTTAGCCAGATGATCAAAACCATTTAATTTGGAGGTAGAATTGAAAGTGAGCACACAGGTTATTGTTATAGGAGAGTCTGGAATCCGGATGAATCTGGAAAAATCACATCCCTGATTGTTGTGTCCAAGAATTATAACATATAAATGAGCCGCACAGACTCAGTACCACATACACACCCCTGCTGCCATAAATACTCACTACAGCACCAAATGTGTATTCATCCTCTGCTCAATATAGCGCATAGCTGCTTTAGGACATTATTAAAAATAAATGTATGTATTTGTGAGCTATTTACAAAGATTTACATCTTCAGTCGGAGGAAATTAACTTGGGGCTGGGCTCCAACTACTACATTGTCGGTTTTGGTCTTTTCTTGGGATTTGGGATAAATAGAAGAAGAAGTAGTAGAAAAGTGAACTAACTGGAGTAGAAATAAAACTTAAGATGCATAAATTAAACAATCTTACCCCAGAAATGATGCGCTGGGTCTCTCTGACACGCCTCATCTCAGGTGTGTCCAGAACGAAGGCGGCCTTGCCCTGGACCTGCTTACGGAAACTGTCAGAGTACAGCACCTTGGGAAAAGTGGGGTCAGGACGATGGAGAAACAGAAGACACACAGTGAGACTCTCAAATGTTTCAAACCTTAAGGCATCATTCAGTAGCTGTTAGCATCCACAGCACAAAAATTGTGGCAAAGAGACTAAATGGTAAGAGGGGACACACAGCTGATGGTAGAGTGAGTTGGGGCATTACTGGGATTTCAGACAAATGAATTAGCAGGGAGATTTTTTATTAAGAGGTTCAAGTATTAAATAATAATTAAACAAGATTATGTCTCAATCTTCAGAAGGAGGGCGGCAGGGGAACAAGGTGAAGTAGAGTAGTTTCAACAACAGGAGAGGTTAGCAGTGATGATGTGCACAGACACACCACAGCTGGTGGTGTTAAACACATTGAAAAGAGAGCGCAGTGGGGAGAATTAATACAATTAACTAGAGCCAGGAGACAAGTCAGTTAGAAAAGGGTTAACATGGGGTAGGTATAGAACATTTCTTCAGTAGAACATGTTCTTGCGGTGGTTCTGAAGGTACCGAGCTAATGTTTTCTTGGTTCCTTTTGACCCGCTCCATCTCTGGAGTGAACACCACGGGAGTTCCCTTGGCTGAACTGTCTTTATACAACACCTACAGGACAGAAGCACAGCGCCCCAAGGGGCCAGTCAGACACTGCACCAGACACAGACCACACACCTATAGGACTGGTTTCATAGACTTGACTTCAAACTCTTCGACAGAAGATACACACACAAGAAATTTCCAAGATTAATTTATCTCAAAGAAAGAATTACTTTCAGTTGAAGTGACATTTGTTGCTTTTAGAATATATTTAAGCATTGTCTGAGAAATTGGTCCTATAGAGTGACTCATCCTGGTAGCTCCTATCAAACAGCCAGGATCTCTGTTGTAGAAACAA
This sequence comes from Morone saxatilis, assembly GCF_004916995.1. Lineage (NCBI taxonomy): Eukaryota > Metazoa > Chordata > Actinopteri > Moronidae > Morone > Morone saxatilis. The sequence goes on along the minus strand of NW_023340095.1, from coordinate 21,221,680 downwards.
ACATGTGAGAACAAACACACTCCTCACGCTTCAGCAGGAGATTTAGCTTGTCATTTGCTGTGAAGTGGAAATCAACCTAGTAGCACGCAGCGGCTTTGTGTGAAAAAAGCTGGGCTGCAGGTTAGAATACTGTATAGGGGAGAGGGGTGGGTTGGGGATAGAGGGGGGGTTGGATAGCATCACAGGAGAAAAAGGAGGGTTTCACTCAGCTTGAGGGGTTGATGATTGAAAATGAAAAATGATTTGAAGGAGTAAGAGGAGAAGAGGGTAAAAAAAGAAATGCATGAATGAAAATTAAGTCAAAGTGGTGATGATGGCAGGGCTGGAGCTCAGGATACCGCAGTCTGTGCCTTGGATGAGGATGGATGAAGATGGATGAAGATGAGCGGGTGGTGATGAGAGCATGATGACAGGAGGGAGGGGGGAGTAGCAAACAGATGACGGGCATTATTGATGGGCACTACTGTCCACTCTCAACAGTTAGGAGCACACGTGGTTCGGGTTTTGTTCCACTACCGAGCTGATGTGCTTCTGGGTTTGTTTGACCCGCTTCACCTCAGGGAGGTCCGATATAGCTGTGGCTCGGCCAAGAGAGTCCTTGTATTTTATCTACCCAAAAGACAGTTTGGGTTCCATGCAAAGAAAGTAAAGAGCAGGTCATTTAGAGACAATTGAAAGAAGACAGTTACACAGCACAGCACCAAAACTCACAGCAGACATGAAATATGGAATTAAACACACTTTTTTTTCTCCTGAGAAATGAAGAAGCAGGTTATGTTAGCGACAACGTGGGTATAAGCTGACCCCACAAGGCTGATTTGTGTTATATCTGCGTGGTGGGTTGGATGTGACAAACAGTTTAAACATCTAAATGAGTGGTGATGGCTCAGGAGAGCTGCTGATGGTGTATTTAAGGGAGATGAAGAGTGAGGTAGAGGCAAATGAATGAGCAGCACAGGAGGTTACAGGGTCACTCTGTGGAGTACCGTGCTAATATTGTGCTGATTGCGTTTAACTCTCTCCATCTCTGGGGTCTCTGAGACTGACGTGCCTTGTCCCACTCCTGATTTGTATTGAAGCTTTGAATGAGATAGCACAAAAAAAGTCAAATATGTTGGTAACACGCTCAAAGACTTTTAGTTTAGTTTCCAATTTAGGGAGGAAGGAAATGCCAGAAAAAAAAAATCCAGTGAAATGGAGATTTAGGAAAAAATGGGGGAAATTATGTTTTTTGTAGAAATGTGAAATTAAAATCAAGGC
>NW_023340095.1:21191004-21220320 GCF_004916995.1 Morone saxatilis | reverse complement strand
GTTACACAAGTACAGAGTAAGACAGGGACAAACATATAGTATGTACTGTAGACACAGACACATCCATCCATTCATAACAACAGCATACACTTTGGAACAACCCACAATAACACATTGTTAGTTTAACCCACTTTCACATATTTCAGTTGTAGTTGGGGACATTGTTTCTGCTTTAAAATGGATGATATTTAGTTAATTACTTCAGGGTTTAGATGTAATGAAATATCATAAGAATCCTGTAATTAGTAAAAAAAAAACCTAAAAAGTATGATAAATAATGTCTGTAAAAACTGAAAAAATCATTTGAAGAGATTACATGTCAGGACAGGTCTGGTTATGTTCTACACTAGAAAAGGACGGAATATGGAGGGAAGACTGGTTGAGGAGGAGATGATGGAGGGCAGGTCACTCTGTAGAGTACCGTGCTAATGTTCTGCTGGTTGCGTTTGGCTCTCTCCATCTCTGGGGTCTCGGGCAATGCTGTTCCCGCTCCCAAATCCTCTTTGTACTGAATCTTTACATGAATGAGAAATGAAAGCAGCAACCAGTGGTTAGCCTGATTTAAACTCTTGGATAATGAGGACTAGCTGCTTGATTTAGCTGTGTGAGCAAAACTGGACACACATCTACATAAACACATGGAATGAAACAAACTCGATGTTTAAATGGACAAATTTTCTCTGGACACTTCCACAACAAACATGATCAAAGTATTTAACAACACACAAGCTCTGCACTAACAGAGTATAAATGTATAAATGTTACACTATACCACAAATTGTCATGGGTTAGTTGCGAGAATTAAAATGCTGCTAAAGGTTAAAGTAATATCTGTTTGGTCTAAAGAAATTAGGGCTGCATATCAGGGTTTGTTAAAGATGAGAAAAAAAGTTAAAAAATTAAATAAAAAATCAAGGAAAAATGTTAAATGTTAAAATATATATTTTGGAGTAGATACCGAGCTGAAATTCTTTGTATTCTCTTTAACACGAAGCATTTCAGGAGTGTCCTTTATAGTAGACACTTTGCCCTTTATGTTTTTAAGGTCAATCTGGTATTGAAGCTATAAGGAGAAAAACAAAGGTGCAGTTAAAATGTTTCACAATGATAAGGAAGTAAACAGAAAAAAAGAAAAAAAATACAAAACCAGAATAGAAAATACTTTTCATATGACCAAAAAAACATTTATCTTAGTTTCTGCTCAGGATTATCTTAAAAGCTATTTTCACTGAGTAAAACAACTGTGTAAAACACAACACTGCTTTACGTACAAGAACTCAAGACGCTTCATTTACAACCATACAAAAGTATTGAGGATAATACTTTACAGCAAACACTGAGACAAACACAGAGCCAACAGACACTGGAAGAACCTCTGATTTCATACTGTAGGTCAAACGCTGTAGTACAACGCTCAAATACATGCTGCCCCAGTGACAGCCAGCATAGCTCATCATTTACATCGGTTACTTACAGTGCTGAAGTTTTTCTGGTTCTCACGGACTCTCTGCATCTCCGGGGTGTCCAGGACTGGCACGTAGTGAGACATGGTCTTTTCAGCTTCCTCTCTGTACTTTTTCTGTTGGACAAAAACACAAACAGCAGGAATTTGAATTGAAATAGACTTAAAATTGATTTAGATAGTATTTCAGTACTGGTGTCTCCAGATGTACAGGTAAGAAATCTTTCGGTATTCTACCTGGCTGACAATGTTCCTCATCTGCTGAGCATGGATGATGTCTGGGGTGTCAATGACAGATGTGTAGCTGGCCCTGTCCATCTCAGCGGTCTGCTTGTACTTAGTCTAAGGAACAGAAAACTATCAGTCAGCACAGATTGTGAGCAGAGATGGGCACAAATACATACAGTATCTAGCAAATTACAAATACTTTATCATCAAATATATCAAAATAAAATATGAGAAAATATATTTAAGTTTTTTGTAGTTTAAAAATGTAAAAGAATTCTATACAAAGCGATATTATCACATTTTAGGCATTTAGTGGCCTTGAGTCTGAAGATAAAAATGTGTCTTGTTTGTGAATAAAGATAATTTAATCAAATACACAAATACAGTACAAGCTCCCAATGTATTTTACAAATTACAGCAAATTTTTTTCTGCCCATCAAAATACAAATTATAAACTACTCAAAAGTAATTCAATGTGTTATATAATATGATTCAGACCTGACTGAGGATGTCAGTGGCATTCCTGGCCCTCATGAAGTCCGGGGTGTCTGTAGCCAAAGCCAACATTCCCTTGCCCTTGATCTCCTGCTCCAGTGATTTTTTGTACTCTCTCTGTAAATATTACAGTCGATAAAGTGTTACATAAATGCACCACACTTGCTAAAAGCAGACATTACTGGTAAATTACTATAAATAACAGGATCTACTTATTCATATCAGGGGGAGGGCTGCAAAACCAAAAGGCCTAGGGGAATGGTGAATAAAGAAGGTTAGAAGAAATTAAGGATTTCTTTTTAAAGAACAAATATGATAACTGGAGAGCGGAGTGTGTGAAGCTCCACTCAAAACTGAAAGAAACTGTTAAACTGTTAAAGCATAATTAGTCACTTTTGACAAAGTTAAAGTTCATTTAAATCTATCTTTAATCTCAACTGCTTTACAGTGCTACATTTATCATGCACTCCAAACATCAACCTCAAAAGCCTCCCAGAGCATATGGACAAAATAATCAGTTAAAATGATTTAAGGTCATGGCTTTTTGTACCCTGATCACATTTTCAAGCATTTCTCTTGTTCCTCCTGTATTGCAGGTGAGCTGTGACTGCCTGTCTATGTGTGCTGTAATATACCCAAGTGAACTATAAACTAAAGTATAGAATATTGAGAATATACAATATTACATGTTAAATCAAAAAATAAAATACGCTTTGAGTACATTTGAGGTTGATTTTAGGAATATTTGCAGTAGTATAAGAGAAAATCATAGGGAAATAAGGTGAAGATCAATTTACGCTTATGAGGACATTTCATAAACATCAGAGGAAGGAAAATGCTGGAAAATTAGTCATGTCACAAAGCAGGAACAAGTGTCAGTCTCAGCCGTTGCCCTTTTAGTGTGATGATGAAGCTCGGTTAAGGGGATAGGATTCAGCGGGATTGTGGGAAGGCACTCGGTTGAGAGCGTGATGCCGTTTCCATCACCTCTAACTCAATCGTACCTCACACAGGATTTGAGTGGCATTCCTTGCTCTCAAAAGCTCCGGAGTTTCCTCCAGTAAAGTTAGCCCTTTACCCTTCACTCCCTCTTCTAGATCCCTCCTGTACTCTCTCTACAGGACGGAAGAAGAACAGAGAGACTGCAGAGAAGGGCACACAGGCAGGCCAGGCCAAGGCATACAGACAGACAGTACAATACAGTGGGCAAGCACTGTTGCTTGCCCCTTTGAGCTCAAAGTCACCAAACCTCCCATCAAAAAAAAAAGAAACTCAAGCAGTGACGGATTCAGAGTTTAGGTCTATTATATCATTATAAGAATGTGAAGATTGTTACAATCAGTCACATATTGACAGAGAGAGTGGAGACATTGGTGACTTTGGCAAAAATCCTGATAAAAGACAAGGAGAAACCACATTTTATCAGATAGATCATGGAAACAACAATAAAACAATTCAAGTCATCACTTAAAAACATTGCGGCATCATTCAAATGATTGCATGCATGCATGCAGACTATTCAACCTAAACCGTCTGACTGTGAAATTAGGAGTCCAAAATCGGGATACAGATATAAATACAAATAAACAAAACTATTCTACTACAAGTCACACAATGGATAGAGAGAAGAGATATGGATGAGTGTTGCATTATTAATAGTTTATGGCTGTGTAGTGAATCATGCAATCAACAGCATGGTCAGACCTGCAAGAATTCAAATGAGGAGGAAACATATGGGATTAAAAAAAGGAAAGTGGTGAAAAGAAAGCAGGACCGTGGTTGTGGTATAGTCTTAGTACGATTATAAAGCATGGGTGAGATAAATAGGGGAGGTGGTCAGGGACAAATTATCCTTTAGTTACCTCACTGGCTATTTTGGTGGCGTGTCTGACATGTATCATGGCAGGGGTGACCTCCAAGCCTGAGAGGTTCTTGCCCCTCATGTACTCCTCAAAGTCCTTCTTATAGTCTTTCTATTCGCCACAGAGATAAGACAGGGGACAGACAGAGCTCAGACAACCACATGCAAGCAGTGCTAGTTCACAATGCAGTTACCTCATCAAGGTTTGCATCATCCTCATACTTATAATGACACCCATCTCTATATGTGCATTCTTTACATGTGTGCATTTGTGCATGTGTATAAGAGCATTTGTGAAGTGTGAGAAAGTAACTATAATGTATAGAGTCTTTTCCACAGGAAAAATTATAATCAAAATGAATGTGTTAACTGATGATATTGAAACATATAATGTAAAAATCTATAATCCAGGCTCCATAGAAATGTTCACAGACTGAGACAAGCATATACTTTACCTTTGTAATCCCTGCATCATGACAGTATGATATTAGGGAGCAACAATACACAAAGCGTTGAGTAAGTTTAATTTAAGCACATTTTACACTGCCTTCCTCCAGTTTTTTTTATTATAAGCACAGCTAGTTAAGTGTGGAAAATGGTGAAGGACTAACACTGTGAACAACAATTTACTGATCTGAACTGTCCAAAAATGAACAAAATCAACTAATCAATCAAATAACCTTGATTTACAACTGGCATTAAAGGCACTGTAAAAGTTTTTTCCAAACATTCAGTAAGTCTAATATAAACAATAGCTGGACATCCAACAAGCAAAACATATCAATATATAACATTAGAGGCATTATATATAATACAGGTTAATACATGGCAGGCACTGAGTCTTCAGACTGAGAGAGAGACTTGTAAAGTGCACTGCTTCTGCAGCCGTTTTAAACACAGAGGAGACAGACAGGGTGTTTACCTGGCTCTGCATGTGCTGAGCCTCCTTAGCAGTCACGTATGTGGGTGTCTCGAAGTCCAGCATGGCCTTCCCCTTCTCCTTCTCATACTTCTCCTTGTATTTCACCTGGAACAGCCCACACAAATGTAATGTCAGTTGTTTTCAACAGGCAATTTGATCGTGGTAGGTACCGTATATAAAGGTTCCCATTCTTTTCAGTACAATAGGAACAGAAATCAGCATTATTTTTTTCTACTGTAATGCTAATGTTGATGTAAATGCAGATACATTTGAGTCTATACTGCATTATCTCATACTGATAATGTATCAAAAATAAATACACAACTCAGATATGTTTTAATAATTGAATAATTGATCATTATATTGTCTGGGCATTAATGACTCCATACCATAGTCATAAAGTCATGACAAGTCTTTTTTAGTCATAAAAAAAGGCAATGTGTGGTCCTTTCAAGAATGATATTCTGCCTGTAAATTCTTTAGACTTTTTTTGTTTTTAATTAAGTAATAATCTTAGTTCAGTTGCAGGTGTTTTTGACCCATTTGAAATTCTTCATTTGTAAATAAATGTTACCATTTGATGTACTGTCACACATTTAGGTTAAAGCTAATTTATTACCCAAATGTGTATTATGTTATCTCTGCTGGAATTATATTGCAGCACCAGCCTCCCGCGAGTGCAGGAAATTTTGATCTGAGATGCAGATATCATGTACACATCTGTTTTAAGAAAATAGTTAACAGTTGAAACTCACAGTAGTGCTTTGTGGAGTGTTTGTTGACCCCCAGAGTCTGTACCACTTACGTTGCTCTGAAGTTCAGAGGCCTCCTTGAGATGAAGCTGCTCTGGTGTGTCAGGAATCATATGGTAGTGACCCTTACTCTCCTCAAATTTCTTCTTGTAGCAGTACTACGGGGGAATTCCCAGTCAAGTAAGAGAGCTCAGTACAGCAAACGAGAAAAAGAGCGTCTGTCTGGGGTTTACTCCCATCCATTGCATAGTACAAAAAAAACATATCTTATGACAGAAACAAAAATTGTAACATTATAACTGTGAAAACAGGTCTTAGCAATGTCAAAAAATATGACATGCTGACAAAACAACAAGTGAAAATTAAAAAAGGTAGTTAAGAATTAAGTGAAAAATGATCTAGTGTCAATGGAGAAGGGAGGTTTGTTAAGTGATCATTAATAAAAAAGAACTAGGTTTGTACAAACTACAGGAGGAAATAAATCAGAACAAAAGAGTGAAGGGAGTAGAGGTTACAATAGGTGATAGTATGGGAAGGGCAGAGGTCAAAGGGTAAAGGGTGAGAAGGGTAAGGGTCACTACCAGATGAGGTCACAGAATAATGGACGTTTGGATGATGGTCAATAATCTGCAGCATGTCGATTGTTACAGTGGTATGTGGGGTGACGGAAACACTGAGTTCAGACCCGTTTCAGTGAACCACAGAGGACGCACTGAAACTGAACTGACTCCCAGTAGCTTCCTGGGAGGGAGTGAGAGAGGGGTTAAAGGCTGATGAGATCTTACTTGGCTGGACAGTTTGCTGGTGCTCAGGTTATGCTGCATGGACAAAGACTCAGCCATGTCAGTCACAGGCTTGTGGATCTTCTTCAGGTCACCCTTGTACTTCACCTGCAGATGGTGTTAGCAGACCCACTTATAATTACAAAATGAACATAACTCACAGTGGGTGACCTTTGTAACTGATATATTAGAAAGAGACTTAGACTTAGACTTATATGGTCATTGCCTTAGATTATTGATAAGGTTTTATGACAGATTTGGGCTTAGTCGGTTTTAGCCTTAAAGGGTTTATTATGTTAATAAGGAACTACTATTATTTTTTTATTTTTTATTACATAAACAGAGAACAACAAAGAAATTAGGCCGTCTTGTTGGTGATGTGAAATGATGCCGGTTGTGTGAGCACCCACCTCACTAGCCAGTTCACTGGCATCCTTCAGTGTCTTGTAAATCTTACTCTCCTTCATGTCATATTGTGGTCTCTTTCCTTTCATCTCCTTGTCAAACTTCTCCTTGTACTTCACCTATTGGGGTGGGATATATGTGAGAGTTAGTGTGAGTGGTACCTGCTGGGGAGGGAAAAAACAGTGCCAGGTTCCCAGACTCCATCCCACTGGAAACATTTAAAGAACATTATGCATTTATGGAGTGTATAAAAAGGGATGAGTAACTCAGATTCCTTATAGGAATGCTTGTGTAAATGCTGTTGATATGCTGCGTACCGTATGCTTTAAAGTATTAACTTTGGTCTGTATCCCTTGTTATACAAGAAGAACTGTAGTCAAACTGTTTCCTCTGAAAGTGTTTTTTCATGCATCTATTCATTTGCCTTTTTCATTCATCAAACATAGTGCTAATTAGTCTTAGAGAGTAAGACGGCCTCTATGGGTGTGTTCACATCTGCCGTTTGGTTCCAGGCTTGAGAAGAAAGTCCTCTATTTTGTATTATGTTCCTGGTTTTTAAATAGCTCATTCTGTCATATCACAAACGACTCCTGATATGTAAACATGAAGAGTTCATTCTGGTCGGCACACTCCTGCAAAAGAGACTTTTAATCTCAGTGAGGCCCTTTAGATAAAAGTGCACTCAAAGGGTTCATTTTGTCTTTAAAGAACAAATGAACAGACAGTTTGTTATAAGCACATCATCTGTAGTGAATACCTATAAGACAAATCAGGTGAATCTGAATTTATATTACACAAACTATGTGGTTCGTCCGAATTTCTTTCTAAATGCAAACCAACTGCACTACCGTTTGCTTGTTGTTATTGTTGTTGTTTGGGTTTACACTGCAGTTTGTCTGGCAGCATTTGCCACATTAATAAAGTAATCATGTGAGGATTCTTCTAAATCAGACCAAACAGTTCAGCTGTGGAGATGTCCTGAGATGCTGTTCAGACTTAATGTCTTGCATCCAGATGTATCCTGCCTGTGCCTGGATTTAGCTGAAGTGGACTGCAGTTTACACTTGACATTAGAATGCATCTCAAGTGACAATTGGTTACTCCTATTTGATTTGTTCAGTTGGAAACTGCTGCTAAACTGTAATTGTTGTCACTATTTTGATCCTTACCTTATGTTGTTTCAGCTGTGTTGTTACAGCTGACTAAGTTGACCTACATTTATATTACCGCTACACTATATGGTATTATTTGGTAACCCTAACCCTTTATGTGCATTTAACCCACCTCTGATCTGACCACCCCATAATGCATTTTAGTGCCAAGTGTGAACAGAGTCTAATACATTCTGTGATCCACGTAAACACGACATGGACTTCATATATAATAAAGTATATATGGAAGTGAACAGTGTGATTGTGGTTGTGGTTCAGAGAGAGTCTGGATTGTTCTGCAGATCAGTCAGCTTTAGAGAGAAAGTGAGAGAAAGCAATATCCTTAAAAAAAACATGTGTAAATCCAGTGTTAATAATGAATTAATCTGCAATGTTAACTTTGTACCAACATTTAAAAAAGCCTACACTGCCCACTAGGGTTCAGATCAAAAAGGAAGTAACTCATAGTTGACTAGTGGATATACACATGTTTTGTGACAGCCACACTGACTGAATGAGTCAGTGGGAAAAGTGGGAAAATCATAAAAATGCTGAACAAAATAAATAGATTCATTAACATATAGTATTGGCACCAGTGCAACAAAAGCAGTAATGCAATGCGTGTCTATGCTTAGCAATAAGGCATAGCTTGTCAGGGAAACAAAAGAGCAGAGGGTGCACATAATGCTGAACTGCACAAAAAAGGGTTGCAAGCCAAACCAACATAATAACTTTGTAAGATTTGATAATTCGGATCAAATCTGTTTTTATAAAAAGGCTCAGTGAACGCTGCAGTAGATCAGAAATCAACTAATCAGTCAGTCAACATATTGGGAAAGGAACAGAAAGACAGAGGAGACAGACACATAGTAGCAGCCCTTGAGTTTCAGGACATGAACCTCCTTACATCACTAGTCACGGCACTCATTTTCTTAATGTGGCGCATCTGGGGGGTATCATAGGAAGCTGCTCCATGGAGGGAGGGCTTGGCCTCCACCTACAAAGCGCAGTGAGATGAAGGGATGAGAACACACACAGACTCGGACATTATGGAAGGAGAGAGGAAAGGACAGAGATGAGGAATATTGAGGGTAAAGTATAGAAGGATAGAGGAAGAGGAGCAGTTTAAGAGGACAGGTTTAAAGATGAAGGTGAGACATGTATAATGATATGAGCAGTTAAACATGTAAATCTACTTTCATGGAATCACAACAACAGATTAAGACATGGATTATAATGCAGGATGGCAGAGGAAGCGCTATGGAAGAGCTGCTAGTTCTATCGTTAGGCCTACAGGACTGCTGCTAAGCATCTACCACAGCAATACTAGTCTGCAAATATTAGCTTAATGAAGGATCTGACAGTGGCAGACAGCTGATGATCATAACTGGTGTAATATGGCTTCCAGACTCCAGCCATCTTGTATGTAAAATAAAGTGAAACAATTTCAAGGAGATGATAACCGTACAGAATCTGTGGGAATGCAGCACAACTGGCTCATGAGGCTTCATGAGACAGACGATTGATTGTGGTCGCTGTACCTGGCTGGTCAGCTTGGACACCTCAGTGGCCAGAGCGATGTCTGGGCGGTGGGCCAGAGAACCTCCACGGCTGGCCTCCTCGCGGGCCTTGTCACGGTAGCCAATCTGGTAGAGACAAGACCAAACAAGAATCAGTGAACAATGTACAAACTGCAGTGGTGGACTTCATAGTGGGTGATGGCTGGTGCCAGTGACATATTCGCACTTCTGCTTTGCCGTTCTTCTCCTTAAAGGGCCAGATAACTTGCACTGAGTGGTGGGACATATTCATATGTGAGTCTACATCTATTCATGACTAACTGTGTGAGTAAAAAAACAGACTTGTACACACTGAGATTCTGCATATTTCTGCCTGTGAGCTTTTTCCATGCATTGATTACCTCACTGATAAGTTTGGCAGCCTGGGTAGCCTTCTTTATGTCAGGACGGTCCACAACAGAAGTGTAGTGCAGGTTGGCTTTGGCATCCTTCTTGTAGGAAACCTGTGGGTTTGGGCAGATGAAAAGGCAGAATAAAGCATGTGGCAAAAACTGACAAAAGAAACAGGAGAGGTGAAACTATCTCAACGTAGAGTTAATATGCTGGAAATTATAATCAATATGTTTTAGCACAACTTTGAATATGACTTACGCTGCTCTGATTCTTGGCCACTGCCATGGCATGCTGGACATCAGGTGGAACACTCATGTTGTTATACTCTGACTTGCCTTTATCCTTCTCAAACTTCGCTTTGTACAATTTCTGTAAAGACAAAAATGGATGTCAAAGCGAGCCGCAAAAATATAGAACAGCATTATGAGACGGCTGAGCTCATGTTATAAAATAAATGTGAGATGGGCTTACTCCGCTGACAAGCTTGTTGATCTCCTTGCTGTGGACAGTGTCACGAGTCTCACGCAGGGTAGTGAATGAACCAGACTGCATGTCCTTCTTACTGGCCTCCTTGTATTTGCTCTGTGGATGAAAATGAAGAACACATATTAAAGTCATGCATAATGCTTTTTAGTATAATGCAATTGTGAGGCAAGCTCCTCTGGTGGAGCATAGAGCCACTGCAGGTGGGGAAAGAATATTAAAGTTAAATGAATGTGATTTATGTAGGGAAAAACAAACAAACAAGAGTTTGCTAATGCTATTGTACTGAAATTCAACTTGGATCCTTTTTTATTAGTTTTAAAAACAAGAACTGTGTGTATGCTGAGTCTTGAATATTTAATAACATAACAGAGATATGCCAACAAGCTGCTGCTTTCACCAGAATAAAAAAGACTCAAATGAGATAACCTTTTTCATTAAATGAGTAGTATTAGTCGACATTAATTTATTAAGTTATTTACTTTTTGTTTTTTGTAATATATGTAAGAGTATTATTAAATTGTTTTTACTTGTCTATTGCACTGCTATGGCTCTCATAAATAACAGATTGTTGATGTCATCTGACCTGTTTTAAACCAGATGAGTAATTTGTGATAATATCTAGAAAATGTGTTTGTAAGCTCGTATAGCTTAATGACATGACAATGAATATCTGAAAAGACTGCTATTTGTCAACTGTGCATAATGGGTCATGTGTACTCACAACCAGAGACACTTAGAATAAGTAGCCCCATGATCACATCTACCCCCATTTCCCCTGTCCCGAATTTCACCCATTCTCAACTCTATTCTTAACCTGTAGAAAATTCTTAAGTGTACAAAAAATGGTTGACTTTTTACTGAATGATACTTACCTCTGATGCCAGAGTGCGCACAGCCTTGGCATGGAGGATTTGAGGAGTGTCCTGGACTGGCATGTAGTGGCCCTTTGCCTTTTCATACTTCTCTTTGTACTTCACCTAGGGGGGCGCATGTTAAACATAAAACATTAAATTCTGAAGCAGTCTTGTTATTTGAGATGACTAAAGATGCTTTAGTCATCTCAAATAACTCACATTTTATCATAAAGATGGTAATAAAGGCATGGAAAAACTTACATCACTGGCCATTTCAGCATTTTTCATAGCCAGGAGGGTCAACTTGTCGTCAACCACAGGTATCACACAGCCCTTCATCATCTCTTTGTCATACTTGTACTCAACCTGTCGGTGAAACAATGGGAGCAAAATTAGAGCAACACTGTCTGGTGTTGTTAAAATGAAAAAAAATCACACATAAAACACACACAGTGAAAGAAGAAGCAACTCACATCACTCTGTTGCAAGGAGTTCCTGGCAGCATTGATGAAGTCAGGTCTGTCGGCTGTCCAGATCCACTTGTTCTTGGTGGCTTCATATTTCTTCTTGTAGTCAAGCTAAAAACGTAAAAACATTGGATGTGTCGTATGTTAAACTTGAATCAACATAGAACAGAAATTGATATTTCTTGATACTGTTGCTAAAGACACTTACATTGGTGATGTTCTTGTAGGCCTCCTTCGCAGCGCGGATCTCATGAGCCTCAGGGTCCATGTTGATCTGGGCCTTGCTCTTCTCATACACTTCTCTGTACTTGAGCTGCATGAAAAACAAACCACCAAACACAAAAAGTAGTTCATATTTTGTCTTTCTGTGTCTCTGTAAAAAGTGTTCAAAGTGCAGCTAGTCTGAGTGGGACTTACATTGCTGGTGATGTCCTTAACCTTCTTCATGTGCTGTTGGTGTGGAGTGTCATAAGGCAAGGTGTATCCCTTAGCCTTGGTCTTGTTGTACTCCATCCTATAGATGATCTAAGGAATAATAATCATCACATAGTCAGGAACATTTCAAAAGACACCAAAACATGAAAAAAAAAATCATTAGGAATAATTAATTTTGACTTAAACATTTAACCCACTCGACAAAAACAAATCAAAAACTTACATCGCTGATTTTCTTGCTGCGTTTGTGGGCCTCATACTCAGGAGTCTCCAGAACAGAGGTGAACTTGTCCTTGGCACGTTCATACTGCTCCCTGTACCTCCACTGATGGAGGACGATAACGTGTAAAAAGAAAAGTTAGTATCACTCATAATCAATATGCCGCTATAATCATTTGCTTTTATTTATGTGTATTCTGACAACTAGCCTTGCTTTTAATTTATGCAGCTAGAGTAAATACAAAAACTGTCTAAGAAAATCAGTTTAAACATTCACTTTCTATTATTACATAATAAAACAACTAGATTCTTTACTCTTTCATCTACTGCTCTTGTTTGTTTTGGACAGTTCTCTAACAATATAGCGAAGTCAGAAACAGTTGACTAACATGTATTATGTAACTATAACCTGACTAAAAATAACAGTGTGTCTGATGAATGAAATGTCATGCATATGTCTATAAAAACATGCTTTATGAAACATGCACAAACATTGAGGGAGTTATTTTCCAGGTGAAAATAAAGAGGACGACACGTGTTACCACTAATTAGTCATGAATGTCTGCATTGCCCACAAAGTTCATGGTGACCAACAGTCCATCTTATGCTACTGCTGACTGACTCTGAGCCTGATAATACAGAGCTGACTCAATAAAGATGAGGTTGAGACAATAAAAAAATGTCATACTTTTGATTTGCATTTTAGTAGTATTTACAGAGTGGCTCCTAATTGTCTACAAAAGAAAAGTCTAAAATCGAGGTTTTAATGTTTAGCATTAATTAATTAATGTAATAAAATGTGGTAATGGTGCAATTTGCTGCATATCTGACTCTAGGTATGTCTGTATGCCTGTTGGGCAACTACTGCACTGCATTTTAAGATGAGGTAATCAAGGGTTAGGTAATCAATGAGACATGAGGTGAAGTTAATAGGTGATGGAGGGATTAGAGCATGAGTGGAATGCGTGGAAGTTAAAAACCCCTTTAGGAGTTAAAGTGGAGCAAAGGAGTTTCTACGGGATGAGTATGGGATGTGGTAAGACCTTGTCCAGAAACAGCAGGGAGAAAGAAAGTAAACCTGGTGACTTTCTAAAAACAACACATGGCTCATTTTCTGCTTGTTTGTGGACAGGGATCAGAGTTACCATGGCTCACCACTCTGTGTCTGTTTACCTTACTGCCCATAGTGGACTGGTAAAGGGCTGTGAGGATGTCAGGGCGGAGTAGCTCATTGCAGCCACTCTTTAGCAGATCCTTTGCTTTGGATTTATACAATGCCTGTCCACACACACAACGACACACACAGCATGCCATAGTTGAGGACACATGAAGAACAGCAGTAACACTGGGAGGACTGGAGAAGTACTCCAGAGATCCAAGTGTGACGGAGGAGCTGTTTGTCCTCATCTGTCCCATCAGAGTGACAGAATTCATCATCTTCAGCTTTGATAATGGCTTGTTTTGGCATATTCAAGATTTAATTAGCTTAATTTAGTTAAGTAGTGATTGAACCGTCTCTCTGATAGTACAGATGAAGGAGAGTCCTGCTCACTCAAGATAGCGTTCCAGCTGCTATTTGAGCGGCACTGTTTGCAACAACCTGTGAGGGACGAAAAGAAAGAGAGAGAACGAGCTGAGGCTGATACATAAATTTATCGTGTTGGAAGGACTATCATAGCCATGCGACGACGCCAACCACCGGCAGGTCTGACAATGACCTCATGCACCAGTGTCAGAGGTCTGGAGGAGTGGACTGGAGGTTGCAGCGGAGGAGGCAGGCCAGTCATACAGCACGACCAGGGCGTTTACCTGGCTCATCTTATTGTTCTCCCTGGCCAGTTGGTATCTAGGATCATCTGTAGTAATGGTGAATTTATCCTTGGTCTTCTCATAATTAGCTCTGTAGACCCTCTGCTCAGAATGTCAGAAGGTAGTTAAAGACAAAGGTCCAGAAAACAATGCGTACTATCATGTGATGAGACTTTTCCAAGGGACAAAGGAAGGTTAAGTTGATATTGAAGAACAATGGACACATTTTAAACACCTGGTATTATGGTTACACAGAAAAAGAGCAGGTTATAAACTTTATAGGCAATAATCAAATAATACTATACATTCATGCTCTTTTACCTCCAAACTGAGAGTCCCATAGAGATGCACAGAGACAGAGAAATGCCATTGATGATTAAAATGTCTATATAACAAATGGTTTCAACAAACTAATAATAATAATAATAATAATAATAATAATAAGAGTTTTTGATACACAAAAACAAATGTAATAACTGTATTGGGTTAAAGAATGAAAGGACTCACATCGTTGATGAGAACGGACGCGTTCTTGGCGGCCTGGAAGAATGGAGTGTCTGAGGAATACTTGAAGTTTCCTCTGTTCTTCTCAAAGGAGGCTTTGTACAGTCTCTGTTACCAAGAAATGAAACTGTTATTATAAACATGCAGAAAATATAACACTCCATTAAAGATATTAACAATAAAAAGCATACTTTTCATATATGATTTTGCAATATTCTATCAAATTATTGACATTACAAATTAACTGTATGAACAAAATAGATCCTCACCTCACTGTACAGCTTCTTGTTCCTCTCAGCCTGCACCAGCTCAGGTGTGTCCCACACATAGCAGCCAATGCCCTTCAGCCAATCCAGGTCCTCCTTGTACTTGACCTGAAGAGGGACATACATTTGATTCAAATATTACATGTCAGTGATACAACATGGCCTTCAACCTACTGTGGGTAAATATTTTAACACAGAGTGCATCATTTATAAATACAAGTCAACAGTACTTACGCTGCTGACGTTATCATTAACAATTCTGCTGAAGAAGAACTCAGGACGGTCGGGGATTGACTTCCATGTACCCAGAGAGTTAATGTACTTCTCCCTGTATTTGACCTGTGGTAGAGAGATGGAGGAAAAACAGCAAGAGAGATGGAAGAGTTAAAATCACAATGATCTTACAAAAAATATATGTTTATAAATAATCAAACAGCTTATTTTAGTTGCTGACCTCACTGATGTCATCAGTGACTCTGCGGTGGTAGGTGATGTCCAGAGCATCCTTGACTGTGTGGTAGTGGCCCTTGGAGAGCTCAAAGGTCTCTTTGTAACGCAGCTGAAAACATGAAGAACAGTATGTGTCAGATGTTCCCCAAACACAAATTCTCCTAGCGTACGTAGTATTTTCATCCTATTATGGCATTATATTTCTCCAAATTCAAACACTGGTTGAGCAGAAGAACTACAGGGAAAACTACAAATGATTAAAAATGAAAAAGAAATGCTCTTCCCTGCTTATGGCGCTGATATATTACTGTTTGTTATGAATGTAAGCCAATGAGCATACTCACATCGCTGGATTGGAGGTAGGATTTCTTGGCACGGATCAGGAGAGGTGTATCAGCAATGGCTGTGTATCTGTGCTTCATCTTCTCATACTGTTCTTTGTATTTGTTCTAAGGGAAGAAATAATCTTCATCAGGAACATAAAATATCATTGAATATAAATACAAACACTATTATCATGAGTGTGTGATAGCCCACTGATAAACAGCAAGAAAACATATGCTAAAACAAGAAATGCATAAGGGGAAAGACTTACTTCACTGTAGACTACTTTCATTTTTCTGGCATGTTCCATGTTTGGAGTTTCAGGATCTGGAGTGAAATGAGCTCTCTCCCTAGAAGCCAAATCGGTGTACTTGTACTGTAGAAAAACAGACAAAATAATGATTAGATTATCAGGAAAAGAAAACGTATGTGTATAAAACAATAAATTCAATGAGCAATTGCATATCTGAACTTGCTTTGTTAGTCAGCAGCTGGGCCCATTTGGCTCTCTGGATGTCCACAGCGTCCAGAGTGGTAGTGACCTTTGCCATTTCCTCCTTGCCCTGGGCTTTGTAGATGAGCTGAAAATAGAGGAGCAGAAAAAGTCAAGTCAGAAGCTCAATCAAAGCTCTGGCAATATTTATTTCTGACTGAATACAAACAAATTTCTGAGACAGTGCAAGCTATTGCATTTCTCCTTAACTACTAAGTACTAGCTACTTGACAATATGAAATTGTTTATATAATGTGACAAAGTGTGTTTGGGAAAACCACTCACGTTGCTCATGTGGGTCTTAAGCTCAGTCACACGCTTATACTCTGGCGTGTCCAGAACCACAGAGAAGTTGGCAAGGTTCTTCTTAGCCTCCACTGGATAGGTCACCTGTAAAAGTGAAAAACAGGCCACACAAATGATCCTCATGCCACTACAGAAAGTTTATTATGATACTGATATAAAGGGATGTTCCATGCAAATGAAAACACCTACCCTCTGTTTGGTGATATTGCGGACATGGACCATCTCTGGGGTGTCGTACAAGAAGCAGCCCATGCCTCTTAGCCACATCAGATCCTCTTTGTATTTCAGCTAAAAAACACAAAATGGTTTCAGCAAACATTTTAACAAAACTTTTAAAGTGAATTTTGTGAAAATCTGTATCAAACGTATGTCTTTGTCACCACACCTCGCTGGTGATCTCATTGACGTGGTAGCAGTGCATAAGCTGGGGCGTAATGGGCATAGAGATCAGCTGGCCTCTGCTGTTGTAGTATTTCTCTCTGTAGCACAACTAGAATGAGAGGAGAACAAAAAGGTGGTATGAATAGAACATACTATATAGAACTCCATGAATAAAAATGGGAACATGGATGATATAAAGTGTGTGAAAATGGCTCCGTACGTCACTGAGGTGTTCCTGGTTCATTTTGACTTGTTTGATATCAGGGGTGTCGTAGGTTGTGTGGATCTTGTCCTTCTGCTTGTGGTAGTCTTGCCGATACAGACGCTGTGGAAAAGAAAGGTGTCAATATATGAGATTTTTTTTAATCCAGTAAAAGTGTAACACGGTAGTCATGTAAATCTCCATTAACAATAATGTTTCTGATGTCATCAATAGCAGCAGCAGTGTGTTATCTTACATCGTTGGAGATTTTGTTAGCCTTCCTCGTGTTGACGAAATTGACACCCTCTGGATGAAGGGTGTAGGCCCTGGCCTTCGTCATCTCATAGGCCTCCTTGTACTTCACCTGCCCGAAAAGTAGTAAAGTGACATCCAAAAAACATTAGCAAAAAGGTAAAATCGCTGTCAACAGAATGGGATAATTCAAGGCTGTGACAGTACTTACGTTGCTGGTGACAACGCTGTTCATCTTAGCCTGCTTGATGAGCGGGGTGTCATGAGGCAGGGAGTAACCAGTGGGCATGAAGCTCTTGTTGGCCTCCTTGTACCAGTTCTGAGAGAGGCCAAGACAACATGGTGAGACGAAATGCATTTCAGATTGAACATACCAACTGAACAAAATTAGGTGAGAAAGCACTGAATGTACTGTAAACTCTCTGAAGGAAACAGATCATGTGTCTGAAATCTGAAATTACTGCTCACTATGGCATAAACAATAGAGCAGAGAACAATAGTTTATTCTACATGGTCCTTCTTCTATCCAGATTAAAAAAGAAAATTCTATACAGTATACACACTGTACATACGTGATGAAAATTTCTAAACAAGTACAATGAATATTCATGAATATTATCTTACATCACTCTGGATGTAGTTAGCCAGGCGTGCCCTTTCTGTGTCGATGGTAACAGCAGGAGAAGTGTTGGTTCCCTTGATGCTGGCATTGTAATCATAGCGGTAGTGCAGCTGGAAAAGAAGAGAAGAAAAAAATATCAGATTTTAGTCCTTTTTAGATTTTTTGTAAATGAAATATAGCCATGAGCCAACATTGTTTAGAACAGTCACTTACATCGCTCAGGTTCTGAGCATTCTGCTTGGCTGTCTCGTACACTGGAGTGTCTGTCACCACTGAATACTCCTTGAAAGCCTCGATACCTTTGGCTCTGTACTTGTTCTGGAATAAAAACACAAGAACAGGACCATCAGCGTCACTTGTTTGAGTGCCAAAGAGAAGAAGAAATTAAAAAAACAGTGGCAAGACAGTTGACAGTAGACCGTTGTAAACCAAATAACTGATGAGAATGAAGAATGGATAAATATATTAGAATAAATATATTGGCTAGACTAACCTCACTCTGAAGGTTGTCAGCGTGCTTGACACGGAGGATCTCTGGTGTGTCCCAGGCATAGCAGCCAATACCCTTCAGCCAGTTCAGGTCATCCTTGTAGAAGATCTGGGTAGAGCACACAACAAAATATACAAGTTAAGTGATGTTGGCAGACGTGTTGGTATTGCAATTCATCAACAATCTGAGCCTTTTTCATATGCTATATGGATTCAAAAAGTATACACACTTTATACGCAAAAGAAAAACAAGAAAAAAACCCCACCATATCTATCAAGGCTCCAAAATTGACTTATCTTTGGATTCTATTCAATTAAAGTCTAATACTATAATTTTTTCCATTTACTATATTTAGATCTTATAAAAAATAATGTTATATAAGAAGACATAGTATCATAATAATATAACCGACAAAATATAGGCAAGGCTGTGGTTGTACCTCTGTAATTACTGAGGCCACGCTGCAAAAAGTACAGAATATCAAGCTGAGGGCAGTTACTCACATCACTGAGCTGCTCGTTGACTTTGCGGGCTTGGACGTACACCTGCATGTCTGGGAGGCATATCCACTGATGCAGATACTTGCGGTAGTGGATGCCACTGACAGTTTTCTGGGTGTTGCGGGCAGACAGGATCTCCAGCATGTCTGGTGGGATATGGTTCTTGGCCTTGGTCTTCTCATAGTTCTCCTTGTACAGACGCTATAAAGATGGACAACAAATTTTCTTTACATTTGGCTTTCAGTTGTGGCATTATGGGTCCACAAAAAGCTACAGAGTCTGATCCATTTTAGCTGCTTGTTTGTTAAAACTGAGCTAATCAGTGCACTTCCTATATTCCACATTAAAAGAAAAATACAGAAATGGGAGATGACTAATCTACTTACATCCAGGACAAGCTTCCCAGCTTTGACGCAGCGAGCAGTGGCAGGGTCGTCCTCAAGAGACTTAGGCAGACTGTAGAGGGATTTGAACTTCTCATAATCCTCCTTGTACTTCACCTAAAGGGGCAAGAGGATTCATATAGTGTCTTAAAGGCCAATGTGAAGAAAATACCAGCATATTAATAACACTGAAGGAAATGAACAGAACTTAAAATTGACTTGAATTGAACTCACGCCGCTGAGGATGACTTTCTGGATTTTGGCATGTTGCAGGGCGTGTGAGTCATGTGGAATCTGGTAGCTCTTGGCCTTGACTTTGTCCCAGGCATCAGTGTAGTTTTTCTGTTGAAAGAAAAGCCAGAACATTATCAAGACGTTGTTACATATGAAACGCTGATATATTAAATTTTGTTACTGAGTGAAAGAGAGAAATGTTTATCTTCACTTACGTTGCTGAAGAAGTGTTTGAAGTTGTGGCATCTGGCATAGTCGTAGGTATCCAGAACGGTAGTATACAGGTGCTTCTCCTTATGATAGGCCTCCCTGTAGTTGAGCTAACAATGACAATTGTTTCATTAATGCACTCAATTAGGCATCTTGAACTCAAACACTATATGTTTTTAAAAGTCCAGCTTACTCACATCACTGGCCCAAGTGTGACCCAGGACGGCAGTCACATAAACTGGGGTGTCTGTCACAATGGAGTAATTGTTGAATTCTTTCTTGGCTTCATCTCTGTATTTAAGCTGTAAGGGCAGATATTGCATGGGTAAATCACAGTTCCACAAATTGAAAAATTTAATTATTTTCTAAATACCCGAATGGTTCTCAAAATAACATTATCAATAAACCACATAATAATTGTAATCTTCTGTGTTGTTACTCACTTCGCTCTGCAGCTCATAGGACTTCTTGGCACGAATGATTTCTGGTGTGTCCCAGACATAGCAACCAATACCCTTCATCCAGTTCAGGTCATCCTTGTAGAACACCTATTAAATGACAGAAAACAGAAAGCACATGTTCAATAATGGAGAACATCTGGATTTTTGTGCAATGTCTTGCTTGTAAACAGATACATCTTTTATAGTATATACTGTATACCAAGTTGACATCTAATGTTGTGCAATAAACATTTATCTTGGGATAAAGTTGCTTATCAAAAAAATTGTGGTTGTAACTGCTCCTACAATAGCTCTCAATTTTTAAAGACCTTAAATATGAATGTGGTTTATCAAATAAATATATACATATAGACGGTTATGTTGTTATTGTATAGACTCTTTGGATTTTTAACATAAAATTTTAAAACAGTTCAAAGTTTTTTTATCCAATCGCCTGCACAATAATCAAGCACATGCAGCAGATGTGCACTGAAGAAGAAGAAGGACCTACATCGCTGAGAATCTCGTTGGTCTTGCGGGCACGAATGGCGTCCTCCTGGTCAGGATGGCAAGTCCACTGGTGCAGGTATGTACGGTAGAGGACATCGCTCAGCATGTCCTGGCAGCGCTTGGCTACCTTGTTAGCGATGATGTCGGGTGGGAGGTGGGTTTTGGTCTTGGTCTGATGGTAGTCCTTCTGGTAGAGCCTCTGTGAAGACATGCACCCCATTAAAAGTTATTGGCACTGTCGTTAACAATGTAAAAACAAATTCACCTAAAATACAGTTTATGCAGATTGTAACAAATTCAATTAGAATCTCTAGTCATAAAACAAATTAAAATGCTTAAAAATGCTACATGAAAAAGATTTGCAAGCCACACAGCTTGTGTCCATACTCCTCATCGATATCTCACCTGTCCCTTGTTCTTCTCCTGCTGTCCACAGCGCATCACCTCAGGGAAGTCCACCAGTGTACCAGCCATGTAGTGACCCTTGGCCTTCTCATGGGCATCCTTGTACTTGGCCTAGTACGATCCAGAATAATAAAAGTATCAATTTAGTTCTACATACTGTAAGCAGAAAATATGATTCTGTGATTTTGTCTTGTCAGCACTATAAAGAAGCGTAAGACACTCACATCACTAGCAATCTCCCTGCCCTTCTTGCCGCTGAGAAGTGGGATGTATTGCTGGTCCAGCTGGTAGCCTGTAGCCTTAGACTCATCCCAATCCAATTTGTAGAGTTTCTGAAATCGCACAGGGACAACGTTTAAGGTTAGGCTGGCATAGTATGTGATATACAGTCAAAAAATATCACAAATTAAAGAAGAAATGAATGAATTTGAGCTGAAGAGCTAAATATTTTACATTACCTCACTGATGATCTTAGACACCTCCCTGCTGTGGGCCAGTTGAGGAGTGTCCTCTGAACCAATGTATTGACCCTTTTCCGCATTGAATGTCTCTTTGTACTTCAGCTACAGTAGGGAAAAAAAAAAGATTTTAGATTGGATTATTGTTTATTAATGTTCCTCTTTAAAATGTTGCAGTTAGATTTTTTACATACATCACTAAGGTTGGCAGCATTTATCTTTGCCAAGACAATCTCGGGGCGGTCGACAATCAGGGTGAATTTTCCAAAGCATTCTTTGGCATTCTTCTTGTAGAGCCTCTGCAAGTAAAATAACAGCATCAAGGTGAGACACAATGAACTGATACACAAATGGGACAAATGTGCTGAAGGAAAAATAGACAAATGAAAAGTCTTAATGCAATACATGAAACGTACTTCGTTGAGGATCTCCTGGGCCTTCTTGACCTTGACGTGGTCCACAGAGTCAGCTGCCATCCAGCCACAGCCTCGAATCCATTCCAAATCAGCCTTATACACATTCTGAAGACAGAAACAAAGATACACGTTAGGAAAATAGAAGATTCTGTCAATTTATAAATATGACAAATAAGTCCTAGGTTGGTGTGATAAGCACTCACATTGCTTTGGAGATCGTAGGCTTTGCGGGCTTGGATGACATCGCTCTGGTCTGGCAGACAAGTCCACTGGTGCAGGCGGGTTCTGTAGTTGTCATCATTGACTTGCCTCTGGCATTTCTTGGCCAGCTCAAACTGCAGCATGTCCACCGGCAGGTTGAACTTGGTCTTGGACTTGTTGAAGTCCTTCTTGTACAGGGCATCACTGGCAATCCTGGCTGAGTTCAGAGCCAGCACGAGCAGAGGGTCGTCCTCAACGCAGCGAGCACCGATGTGGTGGCCCACCTGCTTACGGTATCCCTCAAGGTACTTATGCTGCACAGCAGACATAAATCATTATAATTCTTTCCATATTGTAAATTAGGAACAACTTCAATGAAAGCTGTTATTATGAAAGGAAGGTGTAACTTTGTCCCACTACTCACCTGACTCTGCACTTTAGTTGTGTGTATGCACTGCTTGATTGGTACAGCATCTCCGGGCATGAAGTAGCCTGTGGCTTTGACCTTATCCCAAGCTTTGGTGTACAGTTTCTGCACAAAAAATGTAAATAGTTGTTAAAGGTTTATGATTATGTAATGCTATGATGCCGATAATAACACAGGATAAAATTGGTACAATTTTTGACTTTGACTTGAATTTGCTACATATTTCCATTCCCATGACGAGTCATCTTACCGGGTGAACATTCTTAGCCACCTCTCTGGCTGTGGCAAGACTTGGAGTGTCCACCAGTGAGTACTTTGTCTTGTCCTGGTGCCAGGCTTCACGATATTTGGCCTGAGTAGTGTGAGAAATGAAAATTCAGTTATTAAAAACATTCCGAACAAATCAAAAAACTGCCGCTAATCTTGTCACTTGGTTTAACTGAGAAGAGGACTCAAAACATATCAAAGCAGCATCGGGATAGTAGAGAGTCATCCTCACCTCATTGAGGACATCAGCAGCATTCTTGGCACAGACAATGTCGACTCTGTCAGTTGGAACTGTGTATTTCTGTTCATCCAACTTGACACGATAGCCTCTCTGTAGGAAATGGAACAATAATTTAGCAAATTTAGATATACATGAATTTTGTATGGCTTAAATGAACTCTAAAGATATTTTACAAATAAAAATGTCTGTGATTTTACAAATAACTAGAGTCAAACTGTCGTCAAACTTACATCAGCCAGGACCTTCTGTGCATGCTTCACCTTCATGACATCCACAGACTCATGTGGTATCCATCCACATCCACGTATCCACTCCATATCAGCTTTGTACACAGCCTGAGGACACAAAACAGGGAGATTTGTTTGTGTGCTTCCATGACATTAAATATAAAGACACTGTTCAAAATGTGAGTGTTTCTTGGGCTAAAATACAGCATAATACAGTATATTTACATATCATCAAAAGATCCAAGAAATATTTGATTGATTGTAACAATAGTTAATTTGAATGAATACTATTCGACAGCCTTACTATAAACCTACATCACTCTGTAGATCATAGGCCTTTCTGGCCTGGACTACGTCATTGGAGTCAGGTAAACAGGTCCAGTTGTGCAGATGAGTTCTGTAGTTGAAATCGTTAACTTGGATCTGGCATTTCTTGGCAAGTTCAAGATTGAGCATGTCCACCGGCAGGTGGAACTTGGTCTTGGACTTGTTGAAGTCCTTCTTGTACAGGGCATCACTGGCAATCTTGGCTGAGTTCAGAGCCAGCATGATCAGAGGGTCATCTTGCACGCAGCGAGCTCCGATGTGGTGGCCGACCTGCTTACGGTATGCCCCATGGTACTTGTACTAAAAGAGAGACAAAATGTTAGCGAAAACTTATTTACAAATCTATCGTATTTAAACCTTTTCCATATTTTTATTTCTTACGTCACTAATGATATCTCTGGAAGCTCTAGCTTTCAGCACAGAGATCGCATCCTCCTTGATATGGTAGCCTTTGGCCTTCTGGTCATCCCAGGCCTTTGTGTACAGTTTCTGCAAAGAACAAGAAGTATGATCAAGAAGACTCGAGTGGTGTCAGTACATCAAAATCACAGTAATCATTTACTGACTGAATAATACATTTCAACTTCCAAGCATTTCAACATAGGCTATATTGGTAACATTGCTTAATACACACTTACATTGCTGATGTTAACAGCATTGGCTTTGGACAGTTCAAGGGTGGGGGTGTCAGGTGGCAGGTGAATGGAGAGCTTGTCTTTTTCCCAGACTTCCTTATATTTCCTCTGTCAAGAAGAAAAAAACAGAAGGATTATTAACTTTTTTTACTTTGGCACCGTCCTTTATACAGACATTTGCAAGAATTATTTTAATTAATAATTTAGCATACATTTTAATTTCACAAAGCATTTGTGATGCAGAAAGATGCTATTACTCACATCACTGATGTTGTCAGCATTTTGCTTGGACAAGACAATAGCCGGGAGGTCGACAACACTGGTGAACTTCACGGTGCTGGGGGGTTGGCGGTAGAGCCTTTCGTTGAGAATAGTTTGGGCATTTCTAGCTTTGATGACGTCCACAGAATCCTGAGGTGACCAGCCGCATCCTCTCAGCCACTCCATATCTGCTTTGTATACGGCCTGAAAAACAAATACCAGTTTTAGCCCCACCTAATACCGTTGTTCTTGTAGGTTTTAAATTTGTCTGACTGATTTCCATTAAATTTGTTGGATGCAGCTCTGGGTTAAAAATGTTATGGAGTGATCTAAATATCTATGAAGAATGTGTTTACATGGTCAAGAACTTTCACTGCATTATTATTTAAGTTCTCAGCCACCGCTAGCATTTCTGATCATATTCACTAATCTTTTTAGACCCACAGAATGTTATGTTCTATAAATATGTAAACAGTGAATTTATCTACACAAAAGAACAGATACAATTTATACAGATTTATACACAATAAACAAAAAAAAAACCGTCTAACTTAGTTAATTCTTTACATAAGAGTGGACTGGAATATCTAGTCAATGTATTAAGGAAGTAGTGTTAAGGAAATTTTCATTACAGTAATGATGCTTTTCAGTGTGACAAATGAGTAGAATAGGAGCTTACAACAAACTCCAAACAATCCTCTCCACATCAACTCTACACACGTCTGCTAAACTTTACATGTACTTACGTCACTCTTTAAGTCGTAGGCCTTTCTTGCCTGAACCACATCAGTGGAGTCTGGCAGACAGGTCCATTGGTGTAAGCGAGTTCTGTAGTTGAAGTCGTTCACTTGCTGCTGGCATTTCTTGGCAAGTTCAATTGTCAGCATGTCCACTGGCAGGTGGAACTTGGTCTTGGTCTTGTTGAAGTCCTTCTTATAAATGTTGTCACTGGAAATCCTGGCTGCATTAGCGGCCAACATAATCAGTGGGTCGTCGTTAACACTGAGGGCACCGATGTGATGGCCACACTGCTTGCGGAAACCAGCCTTGTATTTGTACTAAATATTTTGGATGGAAATATTTTGATTAGTTTCATAATACAAACTACAGTAAAATAAGGGAAATGCTGCAGAATTACAAAATGAAGGGAATATGAAAACGTTTAAAAGAGTTGTGCAGACTTACATCACTGATGATGTCTCTGGAGGCCCTGGCTGCTAAAACAGAAATAGCATCTTTGGGAAGATAGTAGCCTTTGTTTATGGTGTCCATAAAGCCTTCACGGTAATATTTCTGGGGAAACAAGAATGATGCTGTGACCACACACAATAAAAAAATACATTATCTATGGCATTCGACATCTATGTGATAATGTCATTCATTCTTTAAACTTTTGCACAATCAACTTATTAAGATAGTAAAGCAAGTTAACAATTACTGATATGACAATAACCTGTAATGTCCTAATTGACTATACAACCACATAAAGAAGCATTGCATTACCAGACTGGTGTTGAGCTTATTCTGTCTGGCCAGGACGATCTCTGGGGTGTCAGGCATGATGTGAAGATTGGTCTTATCCTTCTCCCAGGCAGAAAGATACGCTTTCTGTAAACGGAAAAAACACAGTTTAGAAAACCTAAAAAAAAAAAAATAATAATATTGTAAAGGATCAATAAATAAAGTGCTATCTCTACCTTGTCCATGGTGTGGGCATTGGCCTGGGCAAGGGCATATGGCATGTCACTTGTTTTGGCAGTGAATTTGAAAATGCTGGGATGCTGACGGTACTTCCTCTCGCTCAGGATCTCTGCTGCTTTCTTGGCTTTCTCCACATCAACTGAACCAATTGGCACCCAACCTGTTCCCCTGACCCATTCCATGTCAGCCTTGTACACAGCCTGCAAGTCACAAAGGGAGGAAAAGGGGAGTTACATTGGGTTTTCTTTTTGAATAATAACCTGTCCTTGTAGTGTTCAGGAAACACAAGAAACTCTCATGACTCACATCACTTTGCAGGTCATAAGCCTTTCTGGCCTGGACTACATCATTGGAGTCAGGTAAACAGGTCCAGTTGTGCAGATGAGTTCTGTAGTTGAAATCGTTAACTTGGATCTGGCATTTCTTGGCAAGTTCAAGATTGAGCATGTCCACCGGCAGGTGGAACTTGGTCTTGGACTTGTTGAAGTCCTTCTTGTACAGGGCATCACTGGCAATCTTGGCTGAGTTCAGAGCCAGCATGATCAGAGGGTCATCGTGGACACTGAGGGCTCCGATGTGGTGGCCGACCTGTTTACGGTATCCTGTCTTGTATTTGTACTGTGTAGAGAGAAACAGTGAAGTGATGATAAAATAAAAGTAAAATAAATAATGTACGTCAATATTAGAGAGAAAAGCACTCATTTACATGTTACATACATCACTGATGATCTCTCTTCCATGTTTGGCAGCGACAATAGAGACAGCATCAGCCTTAATGTCGTAGCCCTTTCTAAACATCTCTTCAACACCTTCCCTGTATAGTTTCTGAAAAAGAAATGAAAATAGTTGAATTATAAAATGAAACTGTAACAGTGATATTTACTGAAATTAATGCAGAATACTTGTTTAAGTCAGAACAGATTAAACATACTCTGCTAATGTTGTAAGCATTTGCTTTAGAAAGCAAAAGTTCAGGTAGGTCAGGGGTTATATGAATCTTAATCTTGTCAGCCTCCCAAGCAGCAATGTAGTTTTTCTGTGGTGAGAGACAGAGAAAGAATAAAAACACAAATTGTAATAACCAGGAAAAGATAGGAGAACACATGTGCCATAGTTTTAAAAGAGGGATATGATATTATTTACCCTGTTTTTGATGTCAGCATTTGCTTTGGCTAAGACCATGGGCATGGAAGTCATGTCACTTTTATATTTCATCTTGTCTGGTGTCTGCTTGTAGAGACGGTCGCTGAGAATGTTTGAAGCATGCTTAGCCTTCAGCACATCGAGTGAACCAATGGGGACCCATCCCACACCCACAATCTCATCCATGTCAGCTTTGTATACAGCCTGTTAGGAAAAAGGTGTAAATATGTAACATTAAAATTCATAAGCACAGTCAACATGGGCATCATATGTTGAGATATGTTGAATATGTCATAGAAGGGCTCACATCACTCTGAAGATCGTAGGCTTTCCTGGCCTGGACAACATCATTGGAGTCTGGCAGACAAGTCCACTGGTGGAGGCGGGTGATGTAGTTGGCGTGGTTGACCTGAATCTGGTTCTTCTTGGCCAGTTCAAGACGCAACATGTCCACTGGAAGATTGAACTTGGTCTTGGACTTGTTGAAGTCCTTCTTGTACAGGGCATCACTGGCAATCTTGGCTGAGTTCAGAGCCAGCATGAGCAGAGGGTCGTCCTCGACGCAGCGAGCACCGATGTGGTGGCCGACCTGCTTACGGTATCCTGTCTTGTACTTGTACTGATGATATCGGCAAAAAAGATTTTATGTTATAACTAGAACATCTCTCATATTATGTCTAATACCAGTGCATCAAACATATAAACAGATACAGCATATGGTACATTGTAAGTCACTCACATCACTGACGATGTCCCTGGAGGCCTTAGCAGACTTGACAGAGATTGCATCCCCAGGGAGGAAATAGCCTTTCTTGATGGTGGCCTCAAAACCTTGTCTGTATAGTGACTGAAAAGTAAGACATACTGTATATGAATACTTGTGTAAATTGTTCTAACAAATTATGGGAGGTAATTCTGGAAAGCTTCAGGCTTGTAAGGTTTCAAGTAGGATTTTGCTCAAGGGGTCACATTTGTAAAATCCACTGTAAGAATCTCACTCGGCTGCTTAGTTGAGAGTAACCTGAATGAGGCTTAAGGTGGTTGATAAGCAAACACCAACAGGTGGGTTTCCAAATTCTACAAAAATGATCTTAACATTAAAAGATTTTCACACCTTCAACATAACCTCCAACCAGTCTTGATCACATAGAGATAGCCAAGATCACATATCATCTTCTTTCATAGGCAATAAAAATTATACTAACCCTGCTCATGTTGATAGCATTCTGCTGAGAGAGGATGATCTCAGGAGTATCAGGGTTAATGTGCAGGTGGGTCTTATCTTTCTCCCATGCCTCAACGTAGAGACGCTGGAACAAACCACAAAAAATTCAAGTGTTAATGATAATGGTAATTAAAAGATCTCTAGAGAGACATCTATGTACTATAAGCCTTTTCACACAAAAATAAATTTGTATTTCACACAAAACAAAAAGATGAATTCTACCTTGTTCATGGTCAAAGCGTTATTCTTTGCCAGTACGATGTTCATGGCATCTGTGGTGCTGGTAAAGGGAAAAGTGCTGGGGTGCTGGCGGTACTTTATATCACTCAAGGCTTCTGCGGCCTTCTTGGCTTTCTCCACGTCAAGTGAGCCAATTGGAACCCAGCCCAAACCCTGGAGCCACTTCAGGTCAGCTTTGTAGACAGCCTATGAAGCACAGTAATGCAAAATTGAATTCCTGGCCCAGTTGGTAGCATGAACAACACGAAATAAAAAGACAGGCAAACTAATTAACAAACTTTCCAAACTATAAATTCATGGATTCATACTCACATCACTCTGTAGGTCATATGCA
>NW_023340095.1:21188895-21190904 GCF_004916995.1 Morone saxatilis | reverse complement strand
TTCTAAAACATTCAAAAATATTATGAAAAGTTTCCATAGCATAAATTCATGGACTCATACTCACATCACTCTGTATGTCATATGCATGTCTGGCCTGCCTGACATCAGTGGAGTCCGCGGTGAGGTAGTTGCCGTTGACCTGAATCTCGGCTTTTCTGGCCAGCTCAAAAAGGCAATCATGCCACGAAGATTGAACTTGCTGGACTTGCTAAGCCCTCTTACAGGGCACACTGCAATCTTGGCGCAGCGAGCACCGATGTGGTGGCCCACCTGCTTACGGTATCCTGTCTTGTACTTGTACTAAAAAAGCAATTGTGAGAGTTTTTACAACCATACTTTGGTGAGGAGAAAAGCGTAAGAAATTATATATATGTGAAATATAATATGATATATATAGGTAGTACAGTATAACCAGATACTAACATCACTAGCAATAGTAGTGGAGGCTTTGGCAGCCTGGACTGCAATAGCATCAGCACGAAGATGATGGCCCTTCTTCTTGGACAGCTCATTGTCCAATTTGTACAGTTTCTGAAGAGAAAGAAAATATGCATTTTTATGTAGGAAAGCATGTATACTTATGAATGAATATACTCATGCACCAACTTGAAGTAATGTACCCACTTCCAGGTTATCAAAATCCATGCTGTAAGTTTTGTGGTTACCATGGGACATACAGTACGTTTGCTTTTAGTTAAAAATAGTATCACCCTGTACCTCACTGACGTTCCTCTTGTTTCCTCTGGCAAGAACAATGTCCATTGCATCAGGCATGATGTGGATTGAAGTTTTGTCTTTCTCCCAAGCTTTGCTGTAGGCTTGCTAAAAACAAAATGAAGTTGATGGTTTGATAATGGTTTGAAAATGTTACAAAGAGGTATTTGTGTTATTTTCACAGGAAGGCCTATCCAGTACCTTATCCATAATCTGATTGTTGGCAGTGGCCAGTGCCAGATCCATGGACTGCATGTCCTTAGTGAATTTGAAGTTGCTAGGATGTTGACGGTATTTACTCTCGCTGAAGATCTGGCCAGCTGTTTTTGCTTTCTCAACATCGAACGATCCAATAGGAACCCATCCTGTTCCTCTTATGAAGCTTTGATACTCACTCTTGTACTGGTTCTGAGGAAGAATATCGACAGAAAAAAAAATCCTTTACAATGCAGCACAGATAGCCATTGTCCTAGCTAATGATAACAATAATGTAACATAAAAACTTGGGATTTTTAGTTTTAAAATGATAATAATAATAATAATAACGATAATGGTAATTTTAAGATGAATAAGTCAGACTCTATACATACATCACTGGCGATGAACTGCATGTTACGAGCTAGTTCCAGGTTCATGGCATCAGGCAGGACTGTGTAGCGGGGGTTTATCTGCTTGTATCCAGCCATTGTCTGAACAGTAGAAGCCTGCTTTGCATGGACCAAACTCAACATGTCCACTGGGGAGTGATACTTCAGCTTGGCCTTGTTGTAGTCCTTCTTGTAGTTCTTGTCGCTCTGCAATCTGGCCACCTCCATGTAATGAACCAGCAGAGGATCGTCCTGCAGGCTGCGGAAACCAACGTGGTGGCCTCTGGCCTTCTCGTAAGCCAACTTGTACTTGTACTGTGACAGCAAACATATACTCTGTCATTCACAGAGACTGTCCTGTTTTATAATTTAGATTTTAGCAGCACTGTGAATACTGATTTCATGCAGTTTGCAAGAACTTACATTACTGGCAATGGTAGTACCGGACTTAGCAGCCTGAATTGGGATGGCGTCTGCTTTGAGGTTGTGGCCCTTCTTGGCCATCTCCACAACACCGGCTTTGTAAAGTTTCTGTAAAAGACATAAATGAAAGGTTACAGCGTTATATAAAAGAAAAAAATAATAAAACAGCGTTACATTCACAAACTGATCACCATTAACTGTAAACAGTACTAACTATTACAAATTGTTGATTTATCAGCTTCATGGCACTTCATGGATTCCCCTTACATTGCTCATGTTGAGGGC
>NW_023340095.1:21180795-21188795 GCF_004916995.1 Morone saxatilis | reverse complement strand
GACATAGTTGTTCCAGTCAGACTTATAATCACACTGAAACAAATTATAAATGAGACAATGAGGTTATGATGCATATTGGTTCTGAAGTTAAGAATAACATTACAATTATTCCCTTAAACATTTTGCACAAACGTGTAAATGAAGCACACAATGTAGATCCAATGTGGTTGCATTTAAAACATGGTTTTAAACCTAAAAGACACAATTCACGGATGAAACTGTCACTGTCACTTACATCACTTGACTGCGTATTCATGGTGCGACACCGCTGCAGGTGCAGGTTGTCAGGCAGAAGCATGTAGCTGTGAGGGATTTTTCTGTAACCAGCATACGTCTGAACAGCAGAGGCCTGCTTGGCCTGGACCACACTCATCATGTCCACTGGGGTGTGATACTTCAGCTTGGCCTTGTGGTAGTCCTTCTTGTAGTTCTTGTCACTCTGCAACTTAGCCACCTCCATGTAGTGAACAAGCAAAGGGTCATCCTGGAGGCTGCGGAAGCCAACATGGTGGCCTCTGGCCTTCTCATAAGCCTTCTTGTATTGGACCTGAAAGAAAAAGGAAAGGGAGTTAGTTACTTGTAGATGATAATTAATGCCTTAGTTACATGTAAAAAGGTGCTAAATATATTCCGCGTCTAGTAGATTTATAATTTACTTACATTGCTGGCAATATGTCTGCCTTGCTTGGCATGCAGGATAGGAATAGCATCAGGCTTCAGGTCATATCCCTTGGCAATATCTTCCAGCCACTTGTGTTTGTAGTGACTCTGGATAAGCAGAAAAGTGTTAGGACAATGTTTTGTACACAGATAATGCTGATTCCTTTGACATGCATATTTGGCTAATAAAACACATTACAACTTTGATTTTGATGTGTTGTGCTCTAACCTCGCTAAGGGTTTGGGCATTGAATTTAGCCTGAAGAAACTCAGGACTGTCAGCTGGCAGATGATAGGTGTGCATGAACTTCTCGCCAGAAGCTTTGTATGAAGTCTAGAGGGAAGGAAAAAGAACAGTTAAACCTGTAAATTCTTTCTAAGGGTCTTGTAGCAGAAGTTTTGGTCCGACTTGCATCACTATTTCAACACATTTTAAGAGATGCAAATGCACTGCATTTACTATAAAAAGAAAACATTTTTACATTGTCCAGCTGCTTTGTGTTGGTGAGAGCCAGAGCCATGTTCATGGCATCGGTCTTGCTTGTAAATTTCAGAGTACTGGGATGCTGGCGGTAGCCGATGTCATCCAGTGCAGCTTTAGCAGTTTTGGCCTTCTCGACATCCAGAGAACCAATAGGGACCCAGCCTAAGCCTTTACAGTAGTTGTTGTAATCTGACTTGTAGACATTCTGTGGATATATAGAGAACAGCATGTTATTATCTTCTAAGTTTGTAGAAGAGTTTAGAGTTCTTACTGTGCATATGTGCTTTCCTACTGTATATATAATGCATTTACTTATATGTGCACCAATTATACTCGCATCACACCATGGTAACATATAGGTGAAAAGTGTAAACATACATTACTCTGAATCTCCATCATGCTGCGACACAGATGCAGGTGCAGGTTGTCAGGCAGAAGCATGTAGCTGTGAGGGATCTTTCTGTAACCAGCATACGTCTGAACAGCAGAGGCCTGCTTGGCCTGGACCAAACTCAACATGTCCACTGGGGTGTGATACTTCAGCTTGGCCTTGTGGTAGTCCTTCTTGTAGTTCTTGTCACTTTGCATCTTAGCCACGTCCATGTAGTGAACAAGCAGAGGATCGTCCTGGAGGCTGCGGTGGCCAACATGGTGGCCTCTGGCCTTCTCATAAGCCAGCTTATATTTGTACTGTATAAAAGAAAGCATTAGGTATAAGTAACAATATTAGGATTTAGTAACATCTGAATAGATGTATTACAGTATTAGCATATTCACAACTTACATTACTGGCAATGTCCCTGGAAGATTTTGCTGCCACAATGGGAATAGCATCTTCCTTCACATGATGTCCTTTGAGCAGATCTTGACGATGAGCATAGGTGTAGTAATTCTAAATAAAATAATCATGGTGTTCACAATCACATATATAGCAACAATTTGATTTCTGTATACATTTCACATGTGCACAAAGGCTGGAAAATATCAGACAGAATCTGCAACTAACCTGGCTGATGTTGACAGCATTGTATCTGGCTTGCATCAGTTCAGGGGCATCGGCTGGGAGATGGTAAGTGTGCATGAATTTCTCTCCACTGGCCTTATACTCTTTCTGCACAATTACAAGGAAGGAACGGTTTATATATTTTCTGAAAAACTAATTCAAGGCCTAAAATCATGAGATTTATATTAGAGCAAATTAAGAAGTTATTCTGTTTCCTCCTTCTCACCGCATTTAAGATCTTGGCGTTGGCCTTGGCTAGCTCCATGCTCATGGAGTCAGTGGTACTGGTAAATTTGATGGTTTCAGGGTGCTGGCGGTACTTTTTCTCATTCAGAGCTGCTCCTGCTGTCTTGGCTTTTTCCACCTCCAGGGAGCCAATGGGGACCCAGCCAAGTCCCTTGACTGAGGTCTCATAATCCAGTTTATAGTTATACTGAAAAGTAAAACAGACATGTAAAAATGCAGTGTAAAAGACCTCGGCATCTTTTAGCCAGCACATAAAATATTTACATGCATTATGACACTAAAGACCCAAAAATTCAACTTACATTACTGGAATTATAGTTCATGGTGCGAGCAAGGTCCAGACTCATCGAGTCAGGCAGAAGACAGTAATTATGGTGGTGCTGCTTGTAGCCAGCGAAGGTCTGCACTGATGAGGCATGCTTGGCATGAGCGAGACTCATCATGTCCACAGGGGTGTGGTACTTCAGCTTGGCCTTGTGATAGTCCTTCTTGTAGTTCTTGTCACTCTGCAGTTTAGCTACCTCCATGTAATGAACCAGCAGAGGATCGTCCTGGAGGCTGCGGAAGCCAACATGGTGGCCTCTGGCCTTCTCGTAAGCTTTTTTATACTGGACCTAGAGGTTAAAGAGCATATAGGACCTATAATTATTTATCATTTCAAGAATTTTAATATATTATATATCTGGCACCGGGCATTTTGAAATGGAGTTTGAGTATAACTCTGAGAAGTTGGCTCAGTCTTTAAGAAAACTTACATCACTGGCAGCATGTCTGGCAGCTTTGGCAGCGATAACAGGGATAGCATCAGGCTTCAGGTCATAACCTTTAGCAATAATCTCCTGCCAGCCAAGTTTGTAGTAGTTCTGAAATGACAAATCACATATGTAAACAACAGAAGAAATGAATACTGAATATGTTTGGCATTGATCTACTACATATTTAAACACACACATTTCTGCACATATAGTATATGTCTGCGTATACTATACACGGCTATATCTATAATTTCATGGTTTGGGGCAAATTAATTTACACATGCCCAAAATGACTGCTTAAAAAGTGTGCTATGAGAAAAAAGTTGGCTTATATAATTTAAAAAAGTGATTTGTCAGTATATTTACGGCTTACATTGCTGATGTTGTAGGCATTGCACTTGGCCTGGAGAAACTCAGGAACATCAGGAGGCAGAGAGTATTTCTGATGGATCTCCTCTAGACCTCTCTTGTAGAACAACTGCAAGGTGAGAAGTCAAATGTGCTTTAGATCAAACTAAAACTAAAACAATATTCACAAAAGTGATCTTAGAAAAAAAAAGTGCATAATAAACCATTAGAGTGAAAGAATACTCACATCACTCCTCTGAAGCTGGTTGACTTTGGCCTGCATCATGATTGGGTGGTCATCAATAGATGTAAAGGGGATTGTGTCTGGGTGTTGTCTGTATTTTTTCTGTAGGAAACAAGTAAATGAAGGTGTTATGTGACATACCCCAACAACCCTCAGTTACGTTTGTAAAGAGGGAGTAAGTGTATACAAGTAGATTGAAGTGATACGCATATACCTCACTAAGGATCTCCCCAGCTTTCTTATTCTTTTCCACATCCATGGAGCCAAAGGTGATCCATGGGGAACCTTTGGTATAGGTGTTGTAGTCAGACTTGTACTCATTCTGTAATACAGAAAAACAAAACAAATCCAAATGATGTCACAGAGCACATAATGAATAGCAATGCAAGTTTTATATTATGATTAAAACCAAAAGTCTGTCTATACTTACGTCACTCTGGATGATGTTGGCTTTCTTGGCCAAGTCCAACAGCACGCTGTCGGGGGGAAGGAAGAAGTTGGTGCTGATGCTCCTATACCCAGCCATGCTGGCAATCCCCTGTGATTTCTTGGCCAAGGTGACTGACATCATATCCAGTGGTGTATGGTACTTGGTCTTTATCTTTTCATAGTGCTTTTTATATTCACGCTGTGGAGATACCAGTAAGAGATTGTTCACGGGTACTCTGTTTTCTTTTCTCAGCTCTGATAAATTAATATTAAGGATAATGTAAGTAATGTAGTCCTAAAAAAGGCTAATAGCTTACATCACTCTGAATTTTAGCCACGTGAACAGAGTGCAAGATCTTGGGATCGTCATTAATGCTGAGGGCTCCGACCATCTGTCCCTTGTTCTTCTCGTACTCCTTCTTATATTTAACCTGCAAAGAAGAGTAAAAGGTCATCAATTACCAGATTAATTAAAAAGTAACTAAATACTAAAAGTAAGTGAAAAATACAAAGCAAGCAACAAGGACTGAAATCATAAACCCTGATATTGTAGCATACTTACATCACTGGCAATGTTTGTGTGAGCACGGGCAGCAAGGATCGAGATAGCATCTCCCTTGACCTCAAACTTTTTTGCTTTGTTTTTCTCCCAGTCATACTTGTAACAGTTCTGCAAGAGAGAGAAGCATGTCATTCAGGAAATTAGAAGCTGATAGCAATTTAATTTCAGTGTTTGCTAAAGGTTACAGTTTTTACAAATAAGCAGTTACTTACATCGCTGAGGTTAAAGGCGTTTACTCTGGACTGGATGAAGAAGGGATAGTCTGGGGGCAGACTAGACTTGAACTTTGTTTCCTCATACTTTGCATGGTAGTTCAACTGCAAAAAGAACAAAGGGATAACATTATCTTTTATTTTAAAAACAGAAAAACACTTTTTCTGCTCATTGTACATTTACAGTACCATCTAGACAAGGCAGAAGTAAGGTAAGTAAGTAAGGTAAATTGTTATTTAATTTTCTGTCACTGGAGGGCAGCAGTGTATTGGCTGGACTGTATCTGAGATGTATTGACTGTCCTTTTCCCTGCCTCCCCAGCCCCTCTCTGATCACAGGGTTTATTCTGGGCCAACTGAATGCTTGATGCTATTTATACTACAGAGAGATGGCTCTCCAGTTTCCATGGTGCCCACAGAAAGACAGCTGGGCTATGTGGATGATTGGGCACATTTTAAGTTGATTGCATATCTAGGAGAATTTGATCTAAAGCATTAGTATTTTAGTCAATAAATAGGCAAAATAAAAAAGTGGTATGTTCACAACGACCTTAAATTAATCACTTATAGGATTCATAAGAATATACATACAGTGAGAGGGAATTCAAATGATACACTTTTAGGTAATATTACAGCAGTCTCCAGTGCTGATCCACTTGGAGTTTATGAGATGTACAGCACCAATTTCAATGTATTTTGTATCAGTACTAAGAGGAGGTGGTCCATGCAGTCATACGTACGTCACTTAGCTGTTTGGCGTTGATGGCGGCTTGAACCTGAACTGGCGAATCCACCACTTGTGTAAATTTCACTGTGCCTGGATGTTGCCGGTAAACATTCTGCAAACCATAAGACAAAAATGTTTTGTAGCATACATACGAGTAGACCAAACTAAGACAAATATGAATATGTTTTAATGCAAATAAGTATTTCATTAGTCATTAATACTCACATCGTTACACTGATTAAGCTTCTTCCCAGCTTCATATTCAGGTGTAATTGTTTGTGGGAAGAAGCATCTCGTTTTTATGTCTTCATACTCAGCTTTATATTGTTGCTGCAAGATAAAATATAAAAATTGTGAGGAAAGATATAATATAAATATATAATATATTTTTTACAGCAGTGATTTGATTTAGAAAAATGAAAATGAAAAATAAAAAATGATTTACCTCACTCTTCATCTCCTCAACTTTCTGACAGTGAAGCATAAAGAGATCTTCATAGCTGCCAATATAGTGGCCCTTCACCTCATTGTCATACTTGTCTTTGTAATGTACCTAAAATAATACATGGAAAAGATATGCATTTAAAAAAAACAAAATCAATGATATTGGTTGTGATAAAAGGAAGTATTTTAACTAAAGGATTATTCATACATCAGTGAACTGTTTAAGTACGGAGTCCATCTGAAACTTGGGCGTGTCACAATAGTTGATGCTGGAACCTCTGGATTTCTCATAGCTGGCCTTATACACTTTCTGCAAAGAAGATATATAAAAAAACAGTAAATAGAAAAAGATTATAGAAATGATGATCAGTCCCTCGAATAAACAAAACAGGGTGTCACACTCACTGGCTAACTGCAAACAACGTGTCAGTGTCGCATTTGACTTGATTTAATTAAGTCCTTTTGGGCATCAACCCACTCACTGTATGTTTGGTTTTTATTTAGCATCACTAATATGACAATCAACTTAGAGGAGCTCCATGTCAGACAGTTTAAGTAACACCTACAACAACCTCAATCATTTTAGCAGTCACCTTGTTTTTTAGTTAGCAGCCTAAGAAGAGTGATTGTCAAATTCATGCCAGTAACATATCTGTCCACACAGGAAACAGACATGAAGATCAGTAATGTCAGATTGTTATAGCACTACTGTACTACTTTCTAAAGATTTTATAATTAGTTTTTCCCAAAATAACCTCTATAATTTTTCATAAAACCAGCTGTAATTCAAAAGTGTTCACTATGTAGGTTTCTTCAGACACCTACATCACTGAGGATGGTGCCAGCATATCTGAGCTGTCGGAGGAGAGGATTCTCTGTGGCGGGGAGCGTGTTGTAGTCAGACTGCGCTTTCCTCTTTTCATATTCCTTCTTGTAATGGATCTGCAAACCAGAAACAAGAGGAATAGCATGAGTAAGAAGAAAACAAAATGTTTTTTTGATCAGGTTTATTCACAAGGTTGATACACTGACTCATAAAACATAACGCTGGTTTAAGTCAGTCATGGTGTGTCTCTATCATCTCCTAAGATGACGCATGTTTGCATTGTGTGTTTGAATGTGTGGGAAGCTATGAGGTATACAGTAACTGAAAAAGCCTCTTCACATAATCAGATCTGTTGTTACTGGGGAATAGTGAAACTACACACTCAGTTTGTGCAGGGAGATTGAACCGAATGTAGATCTCTCAGTCATGCAGTGCATGTGTGGGCACAAAAGAGTGTGATCCCTGCGTCAGAGTGGACTCAGTATGTTGACTCACACTAACGCTCTGAGACACGGGTCAACTCTCAGTCGTGTCTTCCACATGAGATAGGGCCTATAAAAATACTCTGATACCTTTATGTGTGTTTTTGTGTGTACTTACCTCACTAGCAGCAATACGAGCCTTCTTGTTTGCGTCATAAACGGGCGTGTCTGTTTGCATGAAATAAATTTGGTCTTTCATATCCTCATAATGTTGCGTGTATTTTCTCTGAAAAGAGAGGTTAATGGTTAGTTACAGAAAAATGACAAACCAATACCATTGTGAAAATATTGCCCCTTATCTAGTAGAAAGCTCTTACGTTGCTGAAGTTGTCCATCGCCATCCTTGCGATGGCAACGTCGAAGTACGGCGTCTCGCACCATTGACCCTTCACATTTTTATTGTAATCTTCCTTGTACTTTAGCTGTGGAAAAACAAATAACAATCACCATTAGAAGATAGAGGAACGTATTAGATACCTTCATAAGTTTGATAAAGGACATTGGGAATGACTGGAATGAGAATGCACCACAGAGCGCCACAGGAAATCATTCCTGCCTGTGGTCATCAATCTCTATAA
>NW_023340095.1:21160800-21180695 GCF_004916995.1 Morone saxatilis | reverse complement strand
GTATATCTGGAGTGTGTAACGAAAATAATTTCCCTCTGGGATTATTAAAGTATTTCTGAATCTGAATCTGAATCTGAATCCCTGTAATTTCAACCTATTGTTGTCCTCGCCCTTCTAGCTTAGGAGGCCAGTAATATCAGAGAGCAGGTGGCCAGTTATTCCTAGCAGCAGCTTAGGGTTGGTTGGTCTCTCTGGGTCCTGTTTCCATGTAGGTGCACAGGGCAAAATGCAAGTTTGAGCCTCTAAACTTTTCCCGAGAAGCAATTATTTGTTGGTGGCTGGTTACTAATAAACTCCAAACACTCCAAAGACAATGTATGACCATGGATATGTTTCAATCCATCACCATTTCCAAGTGTGCTGTGGGGAAACCACACATTAACAGCCAAAAAGTGTGCTGCCACATCCATGGCCCATGGTATGTTATACTGTGTTTCGCACTATTATTAATGAAAATAGTGTATGAAAACACTATGCATTTTTTACACCTTATGCTGAAAATTTTCTAAGAACTACTGAAAGCAGGATAAAGAAAACAGGCCATTTTCTCACTTTGTCTTCCCCCAATCTTCTGTGTTTTTTACATTTGTTTTACAAATAAATATATGTATAATTAATAATAATAATTGTTCTGCTTACATCACTGCGCTGATGGGCCACTCTCCTAGCCAGCTCCACTTCAGGAGGATCAGCCAAGGAGGTGTACTTGGCCTTGCGCTCATCATGACCCTTCTTGTAATGAACCTGTGGGGGGTACACAGAGGAGCAGTTGAAATTTACTGACGTGGTTATTTTTCAACATCAGTAGCTGAACTTAGAGCGCAGTTGTCCTCAGACAGATGGTATCTGCATTGACTGGTGACTTTTCCACATCAGCATAAAAGGTTACATGCAATTGTGTTCAAAAAGGAAAGAGGGGCACAAATGACCGTTTTAATTGGCTGCAATGTGAGTGTAAATTGCTACATATTATACATCTGACTCAGCACAAACAAATGAAATGAAAAATATATATATAAAGGCAGAGAAAATGTGCCTGTGTGATGGATGCTGAATGGCAATCTGCCAGCAAAGTCAGTGA
Source organism: Morone saxatilis (assembly GCF_004916995.1). Taxonomy (NCBI): domain Eukaryota; kingdom Metazoa; phylum Chordata; class Actinopteri; family Moronidae; genus Morone; species Morone saxatilis. Next base: position 21,179,614 of record NW_023340095.1, on the reverse strand, counting down.
GAAATCAGCTCAGGTGATTCTTTTTTTAAAGAGCACTCTCATGACAATCAAATGAAGTTGCCATTTGGTTTGAAGTCACAGCTTACCTTATTCATTGTTTTATCAGAACAATGATAGAATCACTGGGGTGATGTGGATATAGTCCTATAGTGTGTGGTATAATATTGAAGATACAATTAAAGGGATAAATACTATAAAAATGATATCTAATCAAATTGCCTCTTTTTTCCAGACAAATATTATGTTACAATACTGCCCTTTTTAACCCTAAAAATATTTAAACCACACATAGGTCCCAAATCTGAATGTTACACAGCATGTATTTTCATTTACTGCAGTTGAAAACTTACATCACTGAGGACCTCCTGAGCCTTGGCCACCCTGCGTAGCTCAGGGCTGTCACTGTAAGGGTAGTACATGGTCTTCTCTTCATCCCAGACCTCAGTGTAACGTTTCTGAACAAGGTGGAAAGTCACAAATTACTCCATGCATACCAAAGTTTTATAAAGATATTTTTGTTATATCAAATCATACTGTCTGATGTTTTTCTAATGTCAGCAAAAATCATTTTTTGGACATAATAAACACAGTGCTTGAATGCCACATTTTGTTTACTTTGCTGTAGTTAGCAGCATTCTTCACAGCAAGGACCAGCTCAGGAGCATCAGGAGGCAGCAGGTACCTGTCCTTAGTCTCATCCCACTTCTGCCTGTACAGAACCTATATAGATAGATAGAAATAAGCAACAGCATGCCATTGGTGTTAAACACTCAAATAATATTTTTTCAAATCTTGGTATATTGTTATAAGTTCAGGTGACTCACCTTGCTCATTAGCTCAGATACACGCTTGACATGGAGGACATCTTTGGCCTCCCCATCATACAAGCTTGTTGTCCGAACCTTATTTCCCTCCATGCGGTATTTAACCTGATGATGATACGTGTGATTTATTATTATACATGACTAAAGCAAGTTCAAATCAAGTTTGAGGAGCTGAGTTCTCTGTTTTAATCTTTATCTCTTTAATTTACCCAAAGAGAAAATCACAATGAATTTGTTCAGGAACCTGCTCCACATTCATACTGTCATACTCTGGCTAAAGAATAATTTGATTGGACCTAATTTGGGGGAAAATATCACCACAGTCCTCAGTATTACCTCGCTAAGCTGCTCCTGGGCCTTCCTGATACGAATCATTTCAGGGGTATCAGTGACGATGGCAGGAGGATTTGCTCTGGAAATGTCATATGCTTGCCGGTACTTGTTCTGTCAAGAAGTACAATACTCATCATATACACTGCAATAAAAATAACTAAAAACATAATTTTTTAAAACGAAGCAAACAAAACAGAGACGAGAGTTAAGCATTTATTTTGAACCCAAACTTGTTGCTTACATGGCTGAACTGCTCCAGCATCTTCTGGCTGTGGGCCAGGTATGGAGTCATGAACTTGGAAGTATCCACCTTGACCTTCTTCCTGACCTTCCTGGTGGGCAAGCCAGACTGGAGGAGGACAGAGGGAAATACAGTCAACTATCCAACTAACAAAAAGGCCTAAGTTCCTTGATTGCAGGAAACATACTGGCCAGGAAGTAAAACTACATTCACTTACAACAGGGGTGTCATCAAAGACAAGCAGGACAGTTTAACAAAATAAATTATCTAAGGTATTTTGCAGCTATAATGCAATTTTGTTGATTAAATAATCTGATCGTGTCATGGCGAAGAGAAAACTTGATATTAATGAGTGTGAGGTTACAGTATTGCTCTAACTTCAATGATTGAAGTGATTCAAGTCAAGACTTAAGGGCATATGAGTAATCAGCAAAATATTTAAATGGAATACTACATAGTAGTTAAGATAATGGCATGATTATGTACTGAGATAATACAGGATGAAGGGTGACTGAAGGACAAACAAAACCAACATAAGTAACAACAAGAGTATCTATAAAAATCTTGCACAGCATGCAATGCAAGGCTCAGTAACATGTATACATGAGGGTTACAGTATCTCATCTTTTGGGAAGTAAAGCCACAGGGAACTAAACTGAAAGAAGCAATTAACCTCCTAAAAAGCAACCATTTCTTTTTCACATTAAAATGCAAAATTGGCAAAAAAAAAATCGAATAAAAATACTTTAAAATTAGAAAATTGTTGAAAAAGAGTTTAATGTTCATGCATTATTAGTTGCTGTTGCTAACTTTAAAGGCTTTTAACATGAAAACCTGCCAAGACCAAAGACGCTCTGCCTTCAATAAAGCCAGACAGCAGTATGGCATGCAGACAAGGGGTGGTGCACCATTGTCAAGACAAGGGAGGGTTATCCTGTACTGATTGACGGACTGTTGTCCCTTGGGAAGAGGTGCTTTACCTGAAAGACCTGAGTCTTTTGCTCACCGACAGACGTCGTTGTAATCTGCTCAACATATTACAAATATAGGACACACTCTGGGGTTTTAAAACTGCCAGAACAAGTTATGGGAGAAACAGCACAATCATTTTATTGGATTGAGGGTGATTTTTCCACAGCTCTGGTCCTCATCAATTACTGCCATTGACACGCAAATAAGAAATCACTCTACGCTGCATCACATTAGTAGCTGTTCTGCCAAATGCCCTCAAACATCTCATCAACCCCATAAAAGCGGCAAGTGATGCCATCAGGGATCTTTGTCCTAACCTGTAATAAACTGATTCCTCCGTGTCACTGAAAGAGAGGGAAAATCCTCAGAGGTGAATATGCTGTAATTGTGACTGCAGTCTAATTAAGCCTGTATTCTACAGAGGAAAGAGATGCATTTATATCCTCTATGTTACGTGAGCCTGACCGTTCTCTCTTTGACCAAGTCTATAAACACCAGGCACTCACATGACAATAATTCTATTCTTGTTGTTTTAATTCACAGACCATTGTTCCTGTTATCAGTTGCCACAGCACACAGCCGTACACAAACTGTTTATACAGCTTTATAATCTCCATGTCTGTTCACACACGACTCTCCTGGGATTTAAGAACTTGTTCACTCAAATGACAAGAAAACTAATTTTCTCACTTACCTCTGGTAATATCTAGTCATGCAGACAGTTTTTTTAAAGCACTTTGAGACTAATTTGTCTCTAGGTTTTCTGTCTTCATGGAGTTTTAATTGTGGTGCTTACAGCAAGAATGGCATTTTAAAAATTCAACCGTGACTTGTAACAATGTCCTTGTTACTCAACAGAACAATGTAAACTATTTTCTTAGGAACTATTTTCTTCAGAAGAAGTAGTCCCCTGTGAAAACTGTTGACAGTTTTATCCAGAGTAACAATTATGCTATTTCTGGAAAGAGATGTTGCTGTTGAATTTTTTTAATGGGGCGTAAGCACCACAAATTAAATTCCATTCACTTCCATTGTATTGGAGTGGAGACACAAATCAAATATCCCAAAATCAGGGCTAATAAACAAAAGTTTCTGCATGGTTAGATACCCCTTTAAGTGAGTGGTAATTTGAGATAAACCATCTAGGTAAGGGGAAAACATTATTTCCCGATCAAGCACCTCAGACTACAGTAACTGACAGTATTCCTGCACATAGCATACTGTTCCGTGAATAGCATGTCTAACTTACATCTTGGCTGAATTACACTCCCCTATACTTAGGAACTATTACAGTGAAACATTTAAAGTCACGTAAGGTTGAATATTTTCAGACAAGACAGCTTTGGAGGCTAACCAATCATCCTTCAAATCTACTAGAAATCTAGAAAGAACCAGAGCTGAGAGAAAGAACATCTCAATCATTTTTATCAACATTTGTAAGAGGCTTCGATATCTGAATCGATCAGACAGGAGAGAACCATAGGTGTAGATGAAACACTCAACCGCTGTATGACACATCCCTACAAAGCAATGCAAAACAACCTGCCCTACCACCATGCATTTTTTCCATGTGTTCACCTGTCCTAAGCAAATTTCTAGCACAGTGACATTAACACGCTCCAGGCTATCAGAGTGTGATTTACAGCACGGTGGCTCGTCTCATTCCTCCCCCTCCCCTTCCTTCTCTCTCGCATTCTCTCCCTTTACTTCTCCCTCCACTCCATCTCTCTGCCAATGTGCCGTAGATGTCCACTTCTAAATTTGTCTGAATGCCAGACAGAGAACTCTACACTCCACCCCTTAACAACCTAAGGACCTATGTCATGTTTTTAGTTAATATGAAGAAAATATTAATGCTCAGGATTTATGAAATACAAATAAAACTTCTATATAGCTGTATTGTGTATTTTTAATTACAACAGCACTATGTTTCTCCCCATTCTGTAGATTAAATATGAAGCCGTTTTACCATTTACTTAAAACAATGCAAATTTTCTCCAGTGTAGATGAAAGTGCTCGTGAAATCAGAGTGTATTGAGTTTGTGGGTATCCATCTGTTCCGCCTACCAGATGATTTACATCTTTGCAGTAAAGATTGCAAATCTATTTGAAACATCTGATATGTTATATGGGAGCTAAATTATAACTAATTGCTTGGTATGTTTAGGTAACAATCATTCAGACTCCCCTATAAGATATCAGCAATATTGAGTATGAACAAATACAAGGCTAACTTTAATCCTATTTCACCAGGAAATATCGGATTAACCTGTTAGCCTTCTGTTTTCACTCTTCCATTGGACACTGACACAGAGACCTTCGCCAACACAATTCATACACATAATGAACTCTAAAAGCAGCATGGAAACATCCTGAAATTTGTGTGTTTGTTTGTTTATTAGGATCTCAATTAGCACCAGCACAAGCATTGGCTATCATCTTGGTTTAATCACATAATCTGGACACAAATGTGACTGGAACCTGCTGATGAACATCAAATTATGAATTTCAACAGGTCATTTGAAACAAAAGACAAAATGGTAACCTCAGAAACCAGCACCCCCCAAACTGTATGTTATCCAATCTTCATCTATGCTATACAGGAAGGATGCCATTATAATCTGGGTACCATTACAGCATTGCAAAACATGTTCATTGATATTAGATATGTTTGAGATAACTGACGACATGCTACAAAAATACAATTAAAAGAATACTGTAAAGTCATCTGCAGGAATCTGTGGAAATAAATGACTTTATCTTGTGCATCTGACAATGTAATGATTACGTCATTAGGCTCAATTTATAAAGTTGTGTGGCTGTCTGCCATAAGGCAAGGCCTCTGGTAAAGGCATCTGCACCTTCATAGGACAACAGAAAATGTCCCAGTAAAATATTCTATCTACAGTTTGAAATAGTTTTGATTTATAGTTGGTTGTTAAAGAGTAATCCAGGATTTAAAACCCATCAGAAGGTGTCCGTCTGAAACAGGATCCCAAAGCAGACATGGATGACTGGTTCCATGAACTGCTGACTGGATGGGGTCACTAACTTAACTATTCATAGGGCCTGCCACTGGACCTGCAGATCCCTGCAGATAATCTCAATCTACTCAATCAAATGAAATTATATCTCAGGTTTAGGGTGAAAACAACAAAAACTAATTAAGTATAGTATATAATTAAAGTAAAGGAAAAACAGTCTTGCATTTAGAGATAAATTTAGATTTATGTAAATAGCCCAGTGAAAAGATGTGCACTTACCTCTTCTATTATCTCCTCCTCCTCCTCCTCCTCAAATTCCTCATATTCCTCCACAATTTCCGTCATTATGGGACGGTTTTAGAAGCTCTACACAAAAAGAAGGGGCATTCATTATTCAAACTCTGAATGAACAAGGATTGGCCTCATAAGCTGAAGAGCATATTTTATGGGGAAGCACACAACATAAACGTGTAGCAGAGTTAACTTAAATGTTTTATCAGTAGCACAAAATCACAATTTCAAAGAGCATATACTGGGGCTTAGACAAGAGACCAAAGGACAAATGCACCATTTTAGGATGCTGCCAGCCGTCCCCTGTTGAACCCAATTACCCTATTCAAAATGTGGAATAATAAACAGCAAAGACATTCTAGACAAACATATGACCAACATAACAATTTTCAACCAATTAGCATGCCATACCAGCAAAAGATTTCCGCAGTATTTCCTGAGAGTAAGGAAGCTTCACTTGCCATCCACTAGGGTCTCAAACTGATAGTCCAACTTTGTGATTTGCCCCAAGCCTAAACAAAGTAATAAAAATGTGTGAAACACCTCAAAAACTGTGCAACAAATGTAAATCAGTAATTACACGGGGAGAATGTCAGATTAGGAAGGTGAGAAACTGAGTGGATTATAACAGGCCTCTCTGCCTTTGAATGTGTGACAGCCACCCCTCCTCCCTCACTTGCCACAACACAGCTCAAAGAACGGGGCCTCCTTGCTGAAGGTTGGCGACAGCTGCCCAACAGTGCTTCAGCTATTTGACATGTAAGCTAATGCCACAGCCTGATTGGTTGACTCTGTTTAGCAAACGGAGATGCAATGCCTTCTGAGGCTGCAGGTTAAATATAGGATGGCATACTAACTACCTTTTTTTAGCACTTGATTGCCCTCTCTTTGAATCAAAATATCATTTTCTCTGTAAAACATGAGAAATAGGTAGAACAGCTGAGGCAGAAGGACAAAATAGCCAGACAGGTGCTGAGATTTTGGAAAGAAGACAAGATGGCCAGACTGCTGCTGAACTTTCAGATACATCCAAACGTAGACTTGATGTGAGCTTGCTCGAGTCTTGCAGTTCTGGATTGTTTGGTTACTCCTTCAATGTGCAGCAGAGCCTTCACACTCCTTATTCCTCAATCAGCTGTCCTCCTGGATCCAGATGGCAGCACAGGATGGAAATGATGGAAGTCCGAGCAGATGGAAAGCCATGCAGGGTGGAGTAAATGTGGATATTTGGGCTTTTTCTCCCTATTTTTGCTTACCAGTTATATTAAAGTTTAATGGTCTCCCAAGCCGCCAAAGCCTCCCCAGCTTCCCTCCAGAGAAACGCTGGGCAACAGCACACAGCTGGTTTCTACCCAGGTTATCATGTGGCCGGCACAGCCAATCACAGGCCAGTACTCTCAGGTTTCAAAATCTAAATATACCTAAGTGATCCTTTCAGAAAAGAGCACCTGTTGAGACTAATGCATCAGCGGTACAGTTATGAGGAAGGCAGTGGGGCACGGGAGGTGGCGGGGGTCTCAAGAAAACAAGAGTAAACCCCAACTACAACAGTATCAATCTGTGTGAATAGGTGTGCGTTGGTTGTGATGTTGACAAATGCAGCTGTTTATTTTTATAAATGTTTGGAAACAGGTCTGACCATGGGTAAGGATATGAGGAGAAGGGTAGCTGAAGGCCTGGGAGGGCTGAGTGCCAGATCTGTTGAGGTCATCTGTTAGCTGACCCTGAGCTGGCTAGGTCCTGTCAAAAATCAGGTCAATATCAAACAAAGGACCTGTGAGATGGAAAATAAGAAACAAGTACATTCCCTGATAAATATAAGTCACAAATTAATAGCTAGTAGTATTTCAAATGTAACTGTGTCTGAAAAAATAAGTCTGATAAATCACTGATGCCCACAGGATTAAGGACAAAGCCTGTAAAAGAATAATGAGTCACCCTGGATAAGTCTTGACATTTGCTTTGGAATGAAGATTGAGGACATCTGACATGATACATTTTACACCACTGAGGACAGAATACTGCTGTGCTGTACATATATTTCTTTTAAGTTGTCATTACACAGTGGTAATGACAACTAAATTCAACCTTGTATGTTAACAAACCCATAAAACAATATGACAGCTCTCAATGCAGTATATATATACTTCATGTTATAAAAAGACTAGAGAAACTCCACTCAACCTCACATCATTATTGGCTGGTACCCGGATCAAAAAAAGTACATTTTACACATTTTCAAAGTTGTAGAGAAGATAGCTACTCAAGCATTACATGATCCAAGTGCATAAAAAGTATTTAAGGATTTAAAAATACATCAAGAACTATTTCTAGATAGTGCCATACAGTTGAGGTCCAGTGGCAGCTATGGTTTAATTTAACAGCAATCTATGAACAAAATCAAGAGGCAAATGGCTTATACTCTGAACATGTCGATATGGTAACAATATGGTAACACAAGACTTAAGACTAATAATGAAAAATAGACCATATGTACATTTCATCTCTTCAAGTGATGTGCCTCTATCTCTCTGGTATGTAATATCTTTGCTCTCACTCTTTGTGCCAGGAGCAGGGTGCTACCGAGGGACCAAGACGGACAGCAGCAGCTGAATGTCTCTCTCTCTCTCTCTCCCTCTGGAGAGTGGTAATGGCCGTCCATTCTGTGAGTCTGAATGGCTGTTGCTTGGTCCTCATTAGCAACATCATTGCAGCTTAGATCTCATCTAATCTGCAAAACTGAAGAAGTAGTTGTGTTTTAAAAGGTGAGTCAACCAAATTGTACTCGTGTTTCCACCATATATCAAGACAGGAAAGGCATTCAGTGCCTGAAATTAAGGTTTCAGTTTTATGTCTTTAAGTTTTGAGTTATCTGTCTTGGAGATTTCAGCCAAATATAATGGGGGAGTATGATGATTTGTTTGTGACAGCAACATGTTCTTCCACAGACAATGCCCTGTTTACTGTGGGTTTTCCAGACCTCACTGTCAACTGTTTTCACTGGAACTGCTTTCTAAATATTCCCTTTCATTAGGTCCCTTTGGTGGTTTGTTAGGTAGATTAGCCTGAGTAAGAGAGACTGTTTCTGGAAAGAGATGTTGCAGTTAAAAATGTAATGTATTTACCTCTATTGCATTGAAGAATATCTCAAGCCTAGGAATATAATTTTAGAACTATTTACCTAACTAGATACCACTAAGTGAACTGACCATTCATACATAAAAAAACATTTTGAGTTTATGATAGCAGGAAAGGATTTTTTAGGCTATGGAGACATTTGGTGGATTACATTTCAAGTTCAGACAAGGTATCATAGACTTTTAATGATTCTAGCAGTCAAAAGCATCATTAAGCCCCCTCCCTGGGTGCCAAGGACACCCGGGGAGGGGGCTTCATGATGCTTAGTCACTGGAAAAAATGAGTGATGACCAGTGAGACCAGAACACAACAGCTGCAGGATAGACAACCACAACATAAACACTGCCAACTGTCCACCGACACCTAGGAAAAAAACAATGAATTCTAGTGAAGTAAGAGGCCTAAAATGGCACCAATTACTCAGTCACAGAATGGCTTACAAGAACAGGATCGGTTGTACAAACATCTGCACTGACCTTTCTAGCTCTATAAAAAGCAAGTGATTTCTTCACTTCATTAATGGTGGTAAGCAAAAGCTGGACTGACTGAGTAATAAAATAACCGTTATCATCACTTTGGGATTTGGACAGAAATGCTAAATAGTCTATCATTACACAAACCTTCATTGTTGGTTAGATTCATTAGACCTGTGGAAAGAGTATGTCAATCAAAGAACTCAATTCTGCGGTCACATCCTCTGGGTGATTATAGTGTCTGACACCATCACTGACACATTACTCAAAATAAACTGAGGTCACACAGGTCTTCTGTCCTGCACTGTGGATTGGTGGTAAATGGATGCAATGCGTACAGTATTTTAATCAATTATTATAAACATAAAACTTACTGTATGTCAGTTATTAGCATTTTTGTTGATGTGGTATTATTTGGGTTCGACTTACCTGCCACAACACCTGACATGTTTGCTTAAACTGAAACACAAATAAATCTGACTGATAGCTGTTCACAGATGTGTGCAAATCACAGCAGTTAAATATGAAGCAGTTCACTATTGTGTGAGCTTCAGGAACAATGACAGAACAGACATATCGGTTCAAACATGTATATCAATAAATGCAGAATCAGTTTCAATTAGAAAAAGGAAAGAATAACCAAAAAATGACAAAATACTTTTAACACAAGATCCTCTTACTGGAAATGTTCTGGTGCTTTCAGATGTAATTTGTGGTCTTTTACTCATTAGCAGGTGGAGTTTGCTCAGTTTGGCAAGGACATGATCAGCAACTAACAAATATTGTCATTATCAATTAATCTATCTTTTTCCCAATTAATCAATAAGTTGTTGGGTCCATAAAACGTTAAAATGGTTAAAAAATAATATTGATCACTGTTTCCCAAAGCTCAAGTCGACCCAAATATATTCAGTTTACTGTCAGGTGAGAACTTAAAAATGTTTTCTTAAAAAGATTAATTGAATCAATAGTTGGCAATTAATCAGCTAATCAACTTATCTTTGCAGCTCTACTTCACACAGTAAGATTTAACTATAATATTAATAGTTCATTCATTTCTCCATTAAAATCTCCACATTTGTCAGTAAGTTCCATTGTTGAAATTAAGAGTGAAGCATAAAGTAAAGCAAAAGCAAAACTATGAGCTAAAACTAAGAGCTTTCCATTACACAGATTGAATTATGTAGCCATTAATGGGCCAGTTGTTACATACAAAAAAAACAGAAGAAATTATGATGAAAGGATAATATTACCAGGCCATGTGAGAAAATGTGTCATAGTATTATTGTGGCTTCAAATGACACATTCATACATAATGGTATGCCTGTTTGCTGACTTTGTAAAAAGCAACTTCCTCAAACCAACATTCCCACGACAACAGATCAACTAAGCGAGGCAGCTGAGTCACAATAAATAAGTAGAGCGGCTTTGGTTTGTAGTAGTTCAAATTCATTTGAACTGGATTCTTTGAAAATGCAGTCCTTACTATTCTGCTGTTTTCTTCTTCTCTTAACCACTCAATGCTCACATTTTGGACATGGTCTCTTCTTTTCTGCCTGAATCCCTCTGCTGTCTTACACTCTGGTTCTCTCTTCTCTATTCTTGTGGGGTGAACTATGAGCTCATGTGACACACTCTGCCCCCTAAAGGACTAAAAAAAGAATAGCTGAAGTTACAAACACAAAACGTAGTACAGTTCAACTGTATCCCTAGAGAAAGGTAAATTGTGCAGAAGCAAAGAGCAATCTTGTAAATCACCTGAAAGAAATACTCATTCATGACACTCTGCAATTCACCTGAAACAGATAAAAACACTTTATTTCACTGATTATTCATAGAGACTGAAAAGGAAGAGGGCATATTGTGATTTTACCCTCCTTTCTGAAGGTTTCAGTCCCCATCAACCATCATCGCTTGAACATTCTGCTGCAGGCACCACGTTAAAAGAAAATACTGGACTGTACACACAGGGGGGCAATAAAAACCGCCACAGCCAGTCCGGCAATACTGCAAGGCCACTGTGGGCTAGACTCACACACAGCTGAAGAATAAGTCTATGTACCATTCCAACTCAGACACTTTGCTGACCTCTGTGTTTTGCTGAAAGGAAAACCGTGCAGAAATTTCAGTTTAAATAATTTCAGTCTCTTTTGTTGTCCAATGTCCTTCTGAAAAGGTCATGTTTGTTTTTTCTGAGTTCAGACGTCTTTTGTAAAATAAATTATCACAGAAGATAATATAAGGTCCTGGCAGCGGTCTGCCCACGTCAGCATCACCAGAAAGAGTAGAGGGCCATCCATCAACCGACCTCATGCCCATTCCTCATTTCAAGCTTGTGTTTGGAGGCAGAAAAAACAAAGAGCAAGGGTGCACTCTTGATCAAGGTCAAAGGTCATCATCTCACACGCAGCCGTGACATCATCCACTCAAGACCCTGGCACAACCTGGAGGAGAAGCCATTGGGAGGGTTGTAGAGGATTGGGGATGTGGAAGAGAGAGGGATAGAAATGCAGATAGACAGGCATTAAGATAAAAAGCTCTGCATGTATACTGTATAACACTTTTCTTACATAAAAGCACAATGGTGTGAGTAAGAATGAAAATAGATGCAGTTCTCACCCCTCCCCAGTGAGGGCGCAGCAGGCCTGGATGTGCCACTGGTGGTCTTTGACAGAGGTAAGCTGGAGGCTCTGGGAGATCTCGGCCACAGACATGCAACCTTTCACATCTTGCTTGTTGGCAAAGATCAACAGCCCTGCTTTTCTTAAATCCTGGAGGGCAGATAAGAGACATCAAGAGAGGAGACTGTAAAGAAATATGGACTCAAACTCCCATTAACATTACATGGAAAATTACTTTGATGGCTTTGACTCAAAAAGGTATACTCACATACATAATTCTACAACGTTTGAGTTATAGATGAAAAATCTGCACTCTGCATTAACCAATGTGTTAGTGTTAACTAATCATAATTCAGACTATAGACCTGTTTAAAAACAAATTAGAAGTGCTGTATAAATAAAGTTGAGAGTTGAGTTTTACTCCCATGTTTGAACACATTAAAAAATCTGTATCAGATAACCATAATATCTCAGATGTACTTTTTAATAGTTTAATCATTGTTATACAATATGACGGGCTCTGATTTTAACTGCTGCAATGGTGGTCATATAAAGTTGCACAGGATTTTAGCATTATTTGCATCTGCTGGGGCTTTCTGTTTGTTTTAATGCAAACTGACAGTGCTTTGCATACTGTATTTTATAATATTTATCATTTTTGAGCGCTCCCCTAAAAATATGAAACAGCAGACTTCTTGTTCTTCTTCAAACTTCTTGTTTGCTGTGCTAAATGCTAACTGATATACAATTGAATGTGGCCTTTTTTTGTAGTAATGGTTTTAACCTCAGTTTAATATAATTCAGAGTTAAAGTCATTTTCCATTAGGTATTGACATTACATGATATTTGTCTACCCCCCAGGACCTCCAACATGATTGACTGGTGTATGGCAAATAAACCAAATATATGCCAAAAAATGTCATGACCTTCTTTCATGATACTCACTTCATGTGCTAGCATTCTGTAGAGTTCATCTTTGGTCACTGAGATCCTTTCTCTGTCTGTGCTGTCGACCACCACAATGACAAACTACTCAGAAAAGATGGAGAGAAATAATGGGCTGTTAATAATTGAATACTGCATCTCAGTCAGACTGGAATACATTATAATGGGAAGTTCAGTCATTTTCAGCAGACATTCAAGTATTTAGAAATAATTGTGTAACAGACGTATAGTGGCAATTTCTTTGTGATGGAAGTGAAAAAGAATTTAAAAAGTCTGATAATAAACACATAAATCTTGATGCAGATCCCTTTTTTAAGGCTGCTTTGATTGAACGGTTATCAGCGGATATTTACTTCCATAGTTTGACTGGCGATCTCTATAAACTCCAATTACAAAAGCCAAACAGATGATGCATTCATTTTATTCCATAGGAAAGTTAAATTTAAGTTAAACATTTTACAACTGAAAAATCAACTCAATGGTAAATGGACTGTACCTGTATAGGATCTTTCTAGTCTTCTGAGCACTCAAAGTGCTTTTACACTACAGCCACATTCGCCCTTTAACACACATTCACACAGCGATGGCAAAGTCCATCGAACAGAAACTCACTCATTCACCTGGGAGCAATTTGGGTTTCAGTATCTTGCTCAAGGATACTTTGACATGCGGTGGGAGGAGCCGGAGATTGAACCAAAAACCTTCCGTGGACGACCCGCTCTACCTCTGAGCAACACCCGCCACATAGTGGCACTGTTTCAAAACTACCAAATCAAACCTATGGTGGCATTTCTGTACTGCAATTTCTCATGTCTTTTTGGCCAACATATAAACAAAAATGATGATATATCTGTAAAAGGGCTGCCACTCCCACCCGTTGATGAACTTTTCATTAGTGGGATAGTTGAAGAAAAACAAAAACAAAGTCAAACTCCACTCAGGAGCTGCGCCTTGTCACCAGGATGGAAGTATCAGGGCATTTAAACACTACAAGCGTAGGAGCAAGGGACCCAGCGGGGACGGAATGAGCAACATACTGGAGCGGGGCACGCCAGCGGGGGCCAGCTGACTTACATCCGGCTCGTTGGTTCATGGCGGGTTGAGGCAAGGACAAGAGAGGCATCGAATTAATTTGTAAGTAACTCTTAACGTTATACATCATCCATTGTATGGATATGTCCGGCAGTATTTGTTTTTGTGAAGCTGGAAGTTATTTAGTCCGTTTTTTGAACAATGAGACTTAAAAACTGTGATATTTTACTGTGTATAAATAAAACACTAAATGTTCAGTCTCCTCGCTGGTTGTTCAGAGACCTTCAGAATCATTTAACAGGCAGATGTTAAAATACATATATTGTCCAAGTTATCGGTCTGGCTTTAATTCAAACAGTTCTACCTATTGCAGTTGGATGCTGAAGGAAGCATGACTGTTATTTTGTGATTAACAGTGAGCCAGAATAACCTGCCATTACCTCTGTGTTTGTGTAGTATGTGTTCCACGATGACCTAAGGGACTCCTGGCCTCCAATGTCCCACATCAGAAAATGGGTATTGTTGACCACAATCTCCTCCACGTTGCTCCCAATCGTAGGAGAGGTGTGTACCACCTCGTTCATTGAACTATAAGATACAAAATAAAATAAAAACCTTTAGATTGTGGGTGACAAAAGGAACATTCATAACCTTTTTCATGTATTATATATTAAACGGATGGATACAACTGTGACAACATATAAAGAAGCTTACTAAAAGTGCTATATTTGGATACTTACAACTGGTAAAGAATTGTGGTCTTGCCAGCATTGTCCAGGCCCACAATAATAACCTTGTGCTCTGAAAGGCAATAAAGACACTTACAATGAATTCACAGAGCTAACAGGGACATCAATATGTGGGCTAAGTGCTGGTGACTGACTGCTGTATAAGTCTTATGTAAACTTAGCCAAGTCCTCTGTTTAAAAGATGGCTTTTGATGTGGAACTGCACTGAGCGAGTCAAACAGCAGCCCCTTTTTGTGTTGGGCATTTTCCTTCAGTGCCAAATTGTGTAGCTTCACGCATCTAGCATAACTGAGACACTGCGGTGCTGTGAACAGTGTTCCACAGCTACAGATGAGTTGGTGGGTGGTCTTAAGGAACCAGTCAGGCTGAATCCAGCGTCCATATATTTTCTCCCTCTCTGTCCCTCACATACAAAGAGGTTTTACCTGTGAGCGAGACTAACAGCGTGTGACAACTAGGATGGATTGCTGTCTTGCTGTTCAGCAAAGTGACAAGAGAACAGTAAGATGTCCTATAGTACGCAAGTACAAGGACAGGATAAATGTAAAGGCGTGCTGCTGGCGATAAATCTTTCTCGACATAATACCCAGCTTCAAGCATCAACGGCACTGAAGGCTCTTTCTACTTCTTCTCTTTCTAGGTAGAACTTAATTAGGTTGCCATTTCTCTGTTCCTGTGACAAGAATATGGTGACATTAGTTATAATTCTCTGAAACCGTTTCTGCCAAGTCAGCCAGCTAGAAGGAAGGCCCAAAGTGTGTTGGGAAGCCAACACACAGGGTTTGATGGAGGTTTTCACCAAACACACAACCTCAGACATCACCTTGAGCCTGAATGATGGGATACTACAACAAGTGACAGCATCAGCCTGTTGACTGAGACTGACTGGTACTTCAGCTTTACATACTGCCGGGAGTACATTTATGTTCACACACACAGATACAAATCAGGTTCAAAAATGCAAGAATGAAGAAATTGGCAGCAATTCAGTCCAGCCTTTAACCGGTGGAGACAGTGAAGTTAAACTGAATACAATGAAATGATTCATAAGATGTGCCCCGTAATGTTTCTTCTGTGGATTGGAAATAAAAATAGTGCTGGCTGACAAATAGACTTCTTCACTAACTCTACTAACTTTGAATTTCCCCATTGTGGGATAAATAAAGGACTATCTTATCTTATCTTATCTTATCTACCAAACAATTTTACAAAGTGCCCACACCTCTCCTGTGTGAAATACACCTTCAAATCCAGTGAAATTAGGAGCCAAACCCAGTACACAACCCTGCCAAATCTAATGTTGTGCCTGTTAAAACCTGATGTATGTACATTACTATATACAGTCCGGTTACAGCTGAAAAACTAAAACCTCAGGAAAGCTAAGGAAGTGAAAGCAGCACAAAAATTACAAAAACAAAATTACACAAGTGTGTAAATGTGGGCCTTATCGATGCAACTCTAGCATGTTGAACCAGAAGGAAAGAAAACAGCTGTAGAGACAAGGACTAATGTTATTTCAGCAAAAACATAGCTTTAGCAAACATAACAGCCTGCATCCATAGACATAACACACAGCTTAGTAAGCTGTGTTTAGTCCTTGCAGGTCACAGGTCAGCCACTGGAAGAGACTGGGGCAAATAAGTCTTGTCTAGAATAAAAAGGTCATGCAGGTGCCAGCTGCTTGCACACGTTCTGAAGAAACTGTTAAAGTGTTTACATGTGAGCACAGTGGCTGCACTGGTTTCCTGTCACACTCCAAAGTAGCAACTCATTTTTTTTTTTAGATTATTCTGTTTATTATTATATTATTATAATTGTTTGGGTTAAGAAATGTCTGAAAGCATAAAAGTGTAAAATGCCCATCACAACTTTAAGATCATGTGAAAGCCATCAGCAAGTCTGTGACCATCATGTTGAATCGGAGTTTTCTACCATTGCCCTAAAGTCTTTTACATTAAGCTGTTGTCCTGGAATATGGATGACCACGTTTGTAATCACATGTCCTTCTCCCTGTGAATGAACTTCTGTTGTTGCACTGGGTTGAATCAATCAACTGGGGACAGAAATGGCTTCCAGAGACTTGGAAGTGCTGCTGGGGCGAGACCCAGGGGTTACAATAAAAGCCTTACAGACTCCAGTGACATGATGGATGGAAGCGAAATGGAGCGAAGCTCAGAGAGAGGCTCTATTTAACAGGCAACGACGGCAACAACTAATAATTACAGTTTTTGAGAATGTTTATGTCAGAGAGCGGTCAAAGGATGTCTGTCCAAAATGTTTAAGGACATTAAATGTTGGAGAGCAGACGTGCGACGAGCAATTCTTTTCTTTTTCGAGTGATATATCAATTACTTTTTTGATTCATTTGTCAGCAAATTGTGAAATATGCCCATCACAATGTCCCCAGTGTTCCCCAATTACCCTAATGC
This sequence comes from Morone saxatilis, assembly GCF_004916995.1. NCBI lineage: Eukaryota > Metazoa > Chordata > Actinopteri > Moronidae > Morone > Morone saxatilis. The sequence goes on along the minus strand of NW_023340095.1, from coordinate 21,162,582 downwards.
GGCCTCTTCAAGTTATCTGTTTTGTCCAACCAACAGCTCAATACCTGAAGACAGTCACTTTACAAGAATCAAACAGAGATAAACAGCAAGTCAGGGGGTATTTTCTGTCGACTGACTAATCAATTATTAGTTTCAGCTCTAAGGTTGGTATGTTAACAGCTAACAAACCTGTCTGCCTGCTACTTCCCAGAAGTCACTAGTTTACTGCAGTTTGGTTCACAGCTGTGTATCTATGCAATGTACTTTGAGTCATAACCAATTCAAACTGAACATCGTAGTCGTATGTAGGGATGTCGGCCTACCTGTGTTCCTGACATACCACTGATCAGGTGATGTGATTACAATGGCAGTACAAAGTCAGTGTGATTCATTGATCCTTATTGGCCCGAGCATTGTGCTGATGTGGCTGACTTCAGTGTACTCTGCTTGTGTAGCCACCTCCGCTCACAATACGGGTCAACCGGGCTCGAACATACGGCGGGACTCATGTTACAGAGATTTCGCAATGGCCTACCTGTTTACTGATTCAAGATCACTAGCCGAGCATCGACTTGGTTTCACCTAACCTTCGCTCCAACCCCAGAGAGCATAAATAATCCAACACTCAGAGAATGCAGAGTTGGTACGAGACGACATACTTCACCAGTTAATACAGTCACAATAACGCTGTGTGCGCGGCGTGGTGAAACAGATAACGTTATTATTAACATCGTGGAAACAAAATAAGACTTGGTTATGAAGGGACATGTGTAGAAAGCTGTTGCCCGGACTATTATTAACGGGGAGACCTGTCTCTCACAGCGGGCCTTCTCTGACCACCGAGCCCACTTAGCTTCCATGTATTCGACAGTTTCATGATAAATGTCTCGGAAGCACTCTTACCTTGGTGATTAAAAAGCCTCCATAGCTTTGTAAATAGTATTCCCATGGCTGATGATTAGGTTTTCTGCTGCCAGCTTGCAGGAATCCGCTGTAACTTAGCTAGCTAGCGTTGATGCTATTCAGTGCTATCAACTTTAACTAGCTAGCTAGCTAGCAAACTACACAGACGAAGAGCTGCCAAAGCTTTTAAGTACAACCGCCATACTTCTGTGAATTAATCTCAACTATGTCGCTCCCATAGGATGTAATGGTAAAGTCGTGACGGTTAATGTATTGCCGGAAACAAACCAAACGTCAACCGCTGTGGTTAGCTGGCGGAGTCAGCTGGCTGTTGTGAAGTGCGCTGCGCTAGTTAGCTGTCAACCTTGCGCATGCGTACTAGCTCGGCCCTGTTGGTACAAATGATATTGAGTGAAAAGCATTTAGAGAGAAGAGATAATAATGTGCTAAATACAGACATATGTACATATGTTAATCCGACGATAAATATGGAAGAATACCACATATATTCATATAGGTATAGATATTACAGCAATAATAGGAATAATACAAATTTATCATTTTCACGTAAACTAGATGCGGAATATTACTTGTACATAAAACTATAATCACCTTATCATCATCTTATCATAAACTATATTGAACGATTATATTTAACTGAATTAAAGGGTCGATGAACCTACAGAAAATATATCAGCACCATTTTTTTTCCCAGCAAAACTGGAAAAAAAGGGAATATTTGATGAATTTTGTACTGTTGCTCAGAAATGATATCACCTTAGGCTCAGAGAAAATGTGATTTTTCATTACTTTCTGACATGTTATAGACCAAATGATTGCTTGATTTATCGAGAAAATATATTTTATAATAGTTTTGAGGCACCTAAAAATATCAAGACA
>NW_023340095.1:21142963-21160779 GCF_004916995.1 Morone saxatilis | reverse complement strand
AACAGGTGTTATAGGTGTATATTTTTGAACAGAAGACAGTGCTATCCATACAACAGCATAAGGGCAGTTTATTTCATTACAATTGTAGAATGACAGTGCACACAAACTTCTAATCAATTCTCTCACAGGCAGTATTCAAATCTGTTGTTGCTCCAGAGTTTTGAAACAACACCAATAAAAGCTACTGTATATGGCAGATAAGAACAGAAGTCTCCTTGTCAATCTTCCTTTCCCAGAATCACTGAAGCACAATGAGATCTCTGGCCTATGAATTAAAAACAAAAACAAAAACTGAACTTGAGATTTTCAACAAATATTAAATAACAGGATACAAGGATATGTCATTAAAGATATGAATCTTGCATTTCTGGCAGCATACAAGTGAATTCATCTGATTAAAAAACAAATGCAGGGAACTTCTCTACATTTCCACGAACATAGCATGTGAAAGACATTGTGACAAATACAGCGCAGTCCTGCCATAGTGCTTTCAGATAGTTCCTCACTTACAAGGAGTCTTTAATGAAACGCAAATGTAATACAATAAAAAATGTGAAAATATGAAGAAAAGGACCTGTTAAATTGCTACTCAATGAAAATACGTCTGTGTTATTTTATTTTATGGAACCTTTAATAATAAAATAAGATGGAGAACATCTATCTTTTTTTATCAGATGTTTGAAGGTGTATGCAAGGCTTCAAAAGAAGAAATTAATGGAATGTAATTGAATGTACTGAAAGTGAAACTTTAAATAAATTAACGTTTCCTTTCTTGAATTAGTTTGACTGTATTTACACATGGAAGCCCTCAATATAGGTCACTCACTAAAATCCAATTATATCATTTCCAATTGATGTCCTGCCAGACACAACAAGTGTTCCTTCCTTATATTAATAACTTTTTTTGTAACAACTACATCATAAAATCTCTTAACAATTTAACATAATGCTCAGAATCAAATCCCCATCAGATGGGTAAGAACAAACGCTACATCTGTCAGCAAACCTCTAGGTCTAAATTACCTCTCATTCCTGAGATCTGAAGCTTTAAAATGTTTTACTATCTGCGTGGTTTTTATATTTCCTCTCTTGATATGGTTAATGACAAAAAATGGCATTGATAAATAACAAAGAGGGGGAATACATTGAGCTACTGTATGAACCCTGAAGAGAACACTACAACACCATCCATGTTACTTTAAAAACAAACGTGTAAAACTTTCGAAAAACAGGCTTCCACAGGGTTTAGTACACTGACATCAAGGACAGTGGCAAACAAAAACTGAGGAGCATTAAAGATGCATTATACTTTGCTTCTACCAGCTCCTGGGCGCGTGCAAACAGGTTCTGTGCTGATCATCACCGCTGGGTGCTCTTGCTGTCTCGCACTGGCTTGTGGCAGTTAGTGACCTGTAATTACAGTCCTACCTGCATGCTACAGTAACAGCTGAGATGGCGGGGAGGGTCCAGAAGAGCCTACGTCACACACTATCACCTGCTAGTGTACTTCACTCACAAGCCACATCTGGGGCATATTCAGATCAGGTCCAGCTTTAGCCGTCCCTTTAAAACACAACTTTTCTGCTCTTGTGCTACTTTCATAATACAGTCCCTTCCCTTGTTCACATCAAAGCAGGAGCAGGATTCTTATTATAATTTTTTTTAGGTTCAAATGCTCATTTGGCAGGAGTCGAGGCCAAAGGTAAAATGAGTTACTACACATCAATACGAGGTTGTTACAGTCCAAATGAGTGTAGTAGTTTCATCATGTTACAGCAAAGCCGCCTCAACTTATTTGTCTCTTTTGGTGGTTGTTCAGAGAAGAAAGGCAAGCCTATATTTTGTTTACAGGCAGGCCACAGCTCAAAGCCGGTGCTTGGAGTCCTGGCTGTAACCCCCTGGGGATCCTCGGTTACGATGAGGCTTGTAAGAATCCTGGTAGGGGTCCTGGTAGTCCTCCTCCACCAGAGGCGAGTGGTCCCGGCTGTGCTGTGAACTTGAGGACAGACGGTTGCGATTTTTCCTCGCCCGTTCGTTGTGGTAGTTCTCGTCGGCGGGCATCAGGCTGCGGCGCTCAACAGGTGAATGATCTGTTGTGTGGTTGCTGTTGCGGTTTCTTTGGGCCTGTTTGAGAGAGGAGATAGATTGTAAAGTACTGCAGGTTAAGGTTAAAAAATGAGATCTAGTGAATTTATTGTAAATACTTGTTGATATAAACATATTTAAAGGCCTAAGAAGATGTTCTATGTCAAGTGACTGAATGTTAAAGCTTTCTTTAAGGATTTCTGCCCAAAATAGGCCATGTAGGCATCAAAGTTTCCTGATTACTGTCAATGAGGAAACTACAAGCGAAGGTCAAAGTTCAGCAGCTTCTATCTGCTTGAATTCAGTCAGCAACAATGGTTTCATGGGTAAAGTATCAAACTTCCAAAGAAGGCTACAAAATCAACCCTTTTAATCCACTCACTGTTACTCATTGTTCTGCCTATCCCTAAATACGCTACTTTGGGCTTGAGGAGAGCAGTAGCATGACACATTATTGCATGAACATACTGAGCATTTGGTTGGATACACTCGCAGACAAGCTGATTATACTGCAGGAATGTTTTGAGACATTTTTTATACTTACGTTTCCCAGCAGTAAAAAACGGCAAACTATCAGAAACCATCGTTATTGACTGAATTCCAGAAATCCACGACCACTGACCTCCATCAACAAACAACTGCCTTTCAAAACTGCAAGAGAGATCTGAGTGTCGCTCTCAGCATGCTGCTATAAAATGTGACTGTGGCAATGATTCATGCAGCTCAACCAGAGGCTTAATAAATGTGTGCTATATTTTATTGTGACTGAATTTTACAGACAAGCAACATGTAAAAACATGGATGAATTATCGTGAAGTTCAAACTTTAAATGAACTCCCAAAGACAGAGAATACAAGACTTTTTATTTTATTTCTCCTATTTGACAAGTTCACCTGAATGGCAGCTGGATACGGAGAGAGCGCAGTGGAGCCCAGGTTGCGTCCCAACAGAGGGTTGAGTGGCGTGCTCAGTGAAGTATGTGTAGCACGCCAATATGCCTCCAGGTACTCTGCCAGGTGTTCACACGCATCTTCCAGCTGGTTCTCGTCCAGAATAATATCAAACATCTCCTGAGGTGGGAAAGAAAGAGAGGAAAGTGTAGCTTCTGTAGATGGATCTCTTTTTTAAAGCTTCACCACTGGTGGTTGCAGAATAAAAACTAGCTAAGTGGATGTTGCTTGTCTGGATTTAAAAGGGTGTTGAAAGTTAGTTGGTGGAAGTTGACTCACAGAAGGACACTGTGCTAGTTTTTCTGCTGCAACAAGCTGCACATTCAGGTGTTTGCTTTGAGATTTTCCTCTTGATTTAATGAGCCGCTGGAGGACCTGTGGGAAGCACATACAGGGTAGAAAAATACTTAATTGAATTATTTCCAGTTGTGGAATAATCGCCTACTGAAGGTTAGGGTTGCCAAGTTTAAAAGTCATGCCTTCTGCCTATAAGCCTTCTCCTCATTGCCTGGATGGGTCTCCTCATATTTCACTTCACAAACCAAAACTGTTTCTGAGATTTGTTTGACATATTATTCTGCTATTGGTCGCCAAGTGCAGCAAGTTATTTTTTATCACTCTCACTAAATAATGCTAATTCTTAAACTATATACAGTATCCTACTAGGATACTAGGCAACCATTGTGAAAATCAACACAGTTTTATTGAATGGCTCTCTACTATCTACACCTTCAATCTTACCTTAGGTGAGGACACTTTAACATGGATGATAATGGGTGCTAATGAGGTCTTGATGAGCTGTGCTGGATGGTTAATCGTGTCTGCATCCAATACTACCAGCTGTAGAGACCTGGCCAGCTCAAAGATCCTCTCTATCTCACTCTGGACCTCCGCTACAAGAAGACAACAACATATAGTAGAGCAGCTATGAACAGGGAGGAATATAAAGGTAACAGCAAAACAGTTTCAACACATACAAGACATGCACATCATTGAGTGAAACAGTTCCTGTAGCTTTACCCAGGCTGGAGCGGGTGTTGGATCTCTCAATGATGGCCCTCTTACTGGGGTTGTTTAGTACTGACCTCTTGGCCAATGATATGTCAGCTGTTACCCTTGTGATGGATATCCTAAAAACAGCACAAGACACGCGTCACAGGGAGCAAACAGGCAGCAGGACGATGCACTGCATGACTGACGCCGCTTCGCTTTGACTGCTCACCTCCCATCAAACCTGTGCTTTAGGAAGTCAAACAGCGCCTTCTGCATCATATCTGTCACCTGCAACGATGAATCAGGGAGAGGGCGGAAGACAGGAGATGGAAAGGGAAGAGGAAGAAAGAGAATATCAGGTCATTCAAGAAAGATTAGGCAAAGAAGCCAGGGAGAGAACATAGTGTAAGGCATGTTAAAAGCAAACAAAAGAGGCCTACAACATCAACATCCCTACACATTTACTGAATATGCTATAGAGCAGCAAACAAGTGGAAGTGGACTGGTAATATTCATTCCAATGACGTCCACTCGGGCTGCTGCCACTGAGCACGGTCTGTGAATTACACACTTGACCGAGCGATTTGTCTACAGCGAGCACAGTTTCTTTCGCCCCGGCTCTCCGCAGAAGGAACGTGGGCCACATTAAATAAAGTGATTAAGAGCTACAATGAGAAGTGTCGCAAATGCACAGGCGATGAATCGGGGCGATCACAAAGCGCAGCCTCCAATATGGCTTATGCTGATGACAGCTGTCACTCTGATTTGATCAAATGAGCTTGACAGTGACATAGGCTTGACGGGGGCTGCATGTCCTTTGAGCTGAAACATGGAGCAGTTATCAGATGAAGTGTTCTGCTATTAACACGTGCAATGACTTTGTGGATCAAAAAGATGATTCAGTTTCCAACTGTAGAGTTGTGGAGAGTTGCTAAGTTAATTTACTAAAGTAATGAATCAAAGTTAAATTTTGACTTGACTTTTTGTATTTTATGCTACTATTTATTTCTACTATATTCATCTTACAGCTACCATTACTTTAAAAATTTATATTTATACGTTTTATTTGTATGACTCCTCAATCAATTTCAATCAAATATATATCTTTTGTTTTTACTGGTATCATAAAGGCAACTAAAACATGAATCCCATTACACAACCCTGCAATGTAAAATGTCAATTCAATTACCTTGTATCCTTGTAACGTTATATTGTATCTTTTGTTAAACTACTACACAAGTGCTATTGTACAGCTCAACCAGCTGCAACATTAAACTGCTGCTTACATTCATATTGGATTATGTCATAAGTACATTTTGCTGATAATACTTATCTACATTAACATTTTGAAAGCTTTAACTTGTAAGGGAGCATTAGTGGTATAGCTCCTTTTACTTAAGCAAAGGATCTGAATACTTCTTCAACCACTGCAACTGTACCACCCTTCACACAAGCTCGTCACAATGCACTCTCTTATTAAACACCCTGTAATAAATAAAAGTAACTACATCCTCACTCTGTGCCACTGGCAGAAAGAATAGCACTGCTAACGCAAAGTCTCATACTTCATGAGTGTTATTTTTAGAACTAAGTTGCTTTCTGATATCGCTTCATCGGAGAGGAACAAAAAACCATAAAGGTGTCTGATGTGATTAATAGCTAAAATCTCTATTTCTTACCGACACATTAACTGACCAGTTCAGTCACTCATCGTATTCCACAACCTTTGTGCAGTACATTATTCTCTGTTTCTAATTTCAAACCATGCACCACTTTTTCAGACTGATGCAGTTTACTCAGAAGGTTGTTACCACGGCAACACAAGAATGGGAGGCGAAGACTGTGATTCCATGACAACTGACTCCCACCTCCCACCACCTCCTTGGCCTCCATTATTGTTTGCCCTGTGGTTTCAGTGGTAACTGATAATCAATGAGCAGTTTCAGCTATAATGCTGTGTCTCGGGGAATCTTAACTTTAGAAGGAATTAGTATGGGTGGAAATGCAAGAACCTAAGACATGATGCAACATAAGGCATTGGAACATAATGGATGCATTGTCACTCCTAGAAAATGATGTAAAAGAAGTAGCATGCAAGTTATTTAACCTAAATCAGTGCTGAATTAAGGTTTTTCTTGCCAAATGTGTTTACATTGCAAAGTGTATTTCAATAAACTGCAATGGCAGCCTTCTTTCCTCTCAAGTTCAACATGCCAACAATCTTAGTCTCACACAGTAATGAAGAAAATGTCTTTATGAAGTATATGTAAATGCCCTACCTAGACTATTGAATATTTATATTATTAGTTGTATAATATAGTTGGCTGACGGATGTGAGGATTAAGAGGCTTTAGTTGTGGCTTTAAAAACAGGTTGAGTCAGAATGCTGGAGGAGCCACACTGCGTCCTACCTCGTAACCTTTCAGGGACGGTCCCACCAGGACAACCGGCCTCATGGAGGGAACAACGTCATACGGAGGGACATGCTCAGCCTGGAGGGCACACACATACAGTCAAGATTTAATATTAGCAAGCATCACTATAAGGAAACTGTGAAATATCAATGTAAATGGAGAGATACTGAAATGTTTTCATGGATTTAAACTATAGACATGTCATCATGGAACGTGGTGTTTTTATCACTTTTTAGAAAGAACAGTCTGCAAAGTAGAATCGGACTTAGACAACACAACCAGTTCATTTAAAATAACCCACTGACTTTGGCTGCACTAAAATCATAGTGAATAGTTGTTGATCTATGTCTGCAGAGGACTCACATGAAATGAAGTATGTCCAGTAATGCCTTACCAACAGGCTACAGGGCAGTTTCTTTTCTCAGGCTATAAGACTCAACTCATCCTCCTCACTCCACTTCATTAAATAGTTTTTCTTGTACAGCATAAAGGGAGCACAACTTGCATTTCACTGTACAACCCTTTGTTGTAGAATGACAAATAAATGAACCTTGAAGAATCTGTGCAAGCTGAAATTCACTGTTAACATTAATGTTAGGCTATGTTCTTACACATTTAAGAAAATGTATTATTTCACTCAAAGTCAGTTAAGCAGGAGGTGGATCTCGAAAGATACAAAGATGTATTCTAACACAGATGGTTGTTAAAATTACTGGGAGCAGTTTTCCAGAAAGCAGTCCATTTTAATTAATTTTGTGTAACTGCCACAAGGATAGCATAATAAAAGGCACAATCTGTGGTCTAAATGTATAAATTAGTAGTAGTAGTAACAGGTTGACTGACTAAGAGAATAATCAAGCAACAAAGGGCCATTTAATTAATTTGGGTAATTCAGGTAACTGCAGGGGACCACATTTAAACCTCAACAGCCACATTCATTCACATTATTCAAGTCTGCACTCCACACGTGACATATAAAAGGATGCCACATTTTTTTTAAAGTGACTGTTTACCATTAACAATGTGAATTATTTCAAGAGATAAAGCTGCGGAGAGTTCTTTACTTATTTTAAATTGTAATACTCCTCTACACAAATATGTGTCAAAGGAAAATACAGAACCACTTTAAAGTGCCAATAACTTATTACAATTACAATAAGTTATTGTTAGTCGACTCCAGGAAAATGAGCACAGCCATGGCCCGGTCATCAATGACTTTGTCAAATGGTGTGAGGACTCCTATCTTCAATTAAACATAACTAAAACTAAAGACATGATAGAAATAGATCAATCGAGAGTCAATCAGTGGAATGTGTCCAATCTTACAAATATTTGGGACAATTATTGACCCACAACTTATCTGTGAAGAAAAATGTGAAGAGCAAAAAAGGGGCACCAGCGTGTGTTTTGTTTGAGGAAATTGTAATATATTTCCACATTGACGAAACCAAGATGACCTTGTTTTATCATGCTTTCATTGGTTTAAAAACCTTTCTCTAAAGAACAGAAACTCCCTCAATCAAATTGTTAAATGGTCTAGTAGGCTGATGGCTGACTGAGCTTAACCAAGAATCCCTGTACACCAGACAGTTACAGCAGATAACCAGCTCAGTTTTACATGATGACTCCTACCCTTTGCACAGTGAGTTTCATCTACTTCCTTCCTGACAGAGGTTTATAGCCCCAAGATGTAGAACAAAACAGTATAAAAATAGCTTTGTTCCAGCAGCTTTCATTTAGATCAACGAGTTGTAGTAAAATGGGTTTTTATTTGTTTATTCTAGTGGGGGGGGTTTTTGTGTGTTTTTTATTGATCTCTTTTTGTAAGTCGTGATTTTTAGAGCTTGGAGCACTATTACTTTTAAAGCACAAATAAAGTAAATCTGAACCTTATTTTTTTCCTTAGAAAGTATATTGCTATATGATCATTATTATTATTGTTATTGTTATTCGTTTTTTTTATTATTATTATCAGTATTATTATTATTATTATGTAAATGGTCATACTCACCACTTTCTGTTTCTGCTTTCCTGAAAAAGAAAAGAAAGATCAGGTAAATAAGTGCATACTGGAGTGGGACTATAAGTAGAATTATATTAGTCCTTATTAAGCACCACAGTGTCACAGGAGCTGAATAAATACTCTCACTGTTATACAGACACAACTACAGAACAGATACCAAGACAAACAATTCCCTCTGTGAATGTGACGACTGTGTTTCCTCTCAGGGCTAAACAGACTTGTATCTGTGGGACCAACCTGCAGAGTTGGGGTTTGGCTTGAATGTGCCCGACACCATTTCTCCCAGACTGGAGGAGGAATTCCCACTAGACTTACTGCTAAAATGATAACAGCAAATAGAAAGAGAAAAGTGTTAATGTGAAATCCAGCAAAGATGTCATCATCAAACACCACTGACCCCCGGGAAACAGATGACCACAGACTGTCTTCAGGCTACACATCCCTCTATGAAATTGTTAGAAAACCAGGAAGAGGGAAAATTACTCTTTTTCTCTCACCATTGTAACTGAGGATGGCACTCAAGATCTAATCGCCTTGGTGGCTGAAACACATCACCGCATCTGATGGAAAATTCTGTTGTGGCTACAATCCAGGCACACCTCTGAGAGGTTGGACCACACAACATAGCTTGGCTTTCATCCTCCTTTCACCTCACTTCCTCTCTATCTGCCAGCTCAACTGCCAGGCTTTCCTCATCCCTAAAGTGGCCCCAAACCCTCCAACTCTCTTTATCCCTTTTGATCTGTGTGTCTTCACTACAATTTCTGCTGCTGCTGCTGCTGATTCCTCCACCTCCTGCACTCTCACATCCCAGTTCTCAACCTGTCCACCTCCTAAACTCACCCGTGGAAGCGTCCTCTCTTCTGTTCCTGCTGGAGTCGGATGTTTTCCAACTTCAGAGGGCTCGGGATGAAGCCAATGTCACAGCCTTCTTTTACCAGACGGCCAATCCACCAGTCATTGTTGAACTTCTGTAGCAGACAGACAGGAAACCTCAGGGTGTCACATGATTATGGTTATGAGTGAAGATTGAGAAGCCTGAGATTATTCTTAATCTCTTATTTAAAAAAAACTCCTTAAGACAAAACTTGCACTTGCATTTGCAATATTCCACTTTTTAACCAGAATTAACCACAAGCAGACTCCCATAGTTCCCCCTTCCAGCACTTTGAGAAACTTCTGCACAGGATGTCTGACAACTAAACTTAATAACGATAGCTAAGTTAAAAAAAGCTTTGCTAACTAATTATGGAGAGAAGTTGGGTTCCAATTAGTGGGTTAGTATTGTAGACACCAAAATAGATACTGAACTACAAGGTTTATTAATATATTTGAAATAATGAACAAGGTGGAGAAAAAAAAACACTATGAACTGAGAGCGGAGTGCCATTTACTCTGCTGTCACAATCTGTGTTACAGTACACCAGCTGTCCAAAAGAAACAAAGAAGGATGTTACTAAATAAACCTTTTGGTGTTTACAAGGTCAAGAATGAACTCTGTTTTAAGCCAACATGGACGAGAGCTTCTCAAAGTGCTCAGAAAAAATGAAAATTTGAACATTTATATTTCCATGACAATTGGGCAAACTCCAACAGCCGATGAAAATGATGTGATATGATCAGAAGCTTCAGAGCAGCTACTAATCCATACAGTGCCACAGGTTTAGCATTACTGTATAGTGCCTGAACTGTACCTCTTTGATGTGGAGGAAGTCCTTGGCGTCAAAGGAGACAGCGGTGCCTGCCACAGGAACGTCCTCATCCAGAGCACCACAGTAGCTGACATTGGTCCTCACAGCAAATGCCACTGCTTTAGTCTGTAGGACAGCCATGAAGAAAGAGTGAACATGGCAATAAAGTGGCAACATGAACGTTTAATAGGGATATCAAAGAATACTAAATTTTATATCATGATGCTGTTTGTGGAAAATAAATGAAGAAACTGTTTAATACATAAACAGAAGCAACAGTGAATATACAGACATGGCTGGAGAGTTCCCCCTCAGCTGATGTGCTCATTTAGCCTCAGCATTACAAGCCTGCAATAAGGGGTGGGTGCTGATGAGGAGATGCTATTTCAGACCTCCGATAAAGGTGGCTGCGAGTCAGCAGCAGTGATCACACTGCATCAACAGCACACCGGAGCAGAAGATCTCACTCAAAGGCCAGAAAGCCTTGATAATCTATAAAGATGGCTCCTTCGAACACATCTATCTCACATATTTTTCTTATTCTTTACTTTTCATCCTTTTGATCTTCATTCATCTGATTGATCATTTGATTGATCAATTGATTATTTTTATCTTGCAGCGGTTACTGCATGTGAAATCTTGATTCTGGGGGGAAACACCAAAACCAAAAGTCCTGTTTAAGAGAAATTATTTTCCCCTCAGCTGCTGAACTCATTGTATTTTTCAACATACAAATATTTTTATCACATCATATTGTTTAAGTTTAACCCAGTATCATGAGGAATGACAAATCTATCAGTGTAAATGGTGTATCACGGACTATATTTAGACAATTTGACAACCTTTAGACAACCATTAATGCAGACCAGAAGTACAGTGTAGTTAGTGAAACTGAATCATGTGTCTTTTGTGTAATACAGTACAGTTTGTGTCTCTATTGTCCTGTAAATAGGTCCCAGTGAAGCTGACCTTTGCCCTCTCGAGCTGGACAGTGGCCTGCTGCTCCCTCTCCTGCCGGCCGCCCTCCTTCTCCTCCTCCAGGGACACATCTGAGTCAGACGGTCGGCTTGTGTAAGAATCAGCTGAGCCCTGGAGTACAACAGGACACAGAAGATGGACATACCATGTTACCAGGACAGATAAAGAGTGCCAGTATTGGTGAAACAGCCCCCAGGGTGTATGTAATACAGATTAACATTGACATCCAAGGGGCAAAATCCAATAATAAACCAGCCATGTGTAATTTGATATGTCCTATTCAGAGCTAAACACATTTAAATGCAAAACAGTGCAAATACATGCAGGACATAATAAGAGCCTGTTTCTTAAAACCACAGAGACTGAGCAAATGAATGGGAGTGGGAGGTTATAGATACCCAGGTGTGTGTGTATGTGTGTGTGTGTGTTGCTGTGTCACATGACTGGTTGTATTCCTCTCCATACAGGATCAAAGGCTGACAGATTAAAGATGACGAACCAGCTGGAAGGGAAGGTTCAGAAAGATGGTGTTTTTATTTTCAGAAAAATTATTAGAAACACCGAGGCGCAGGCACAATACTCTACCACCGGGATGTCAACAGGAAACCAGCCTCATTATATTGTATTATATTATATTCCATTAGAAGTGTTGGGCTAGTTCTCCAAAAAAATAATATATTACTCATTAGTCTTTTAAAAAGCAATATAATTACTTATTACTCCCTGCTAACAGTGATTAGTTACATTACTAGCTATATTACTTTTCGGCTACTCCCTACAAAATTGGCAATTGTATCCTTCTTTCCCCAGAATTCAGACTTGACGATTAAAGTTTTGTTTGCTAAAATCAAAGTAATGGAATATTTCCAGCTGCTGAATGTTAACATTTCCATCTTCCAAACTAGTTTCCTCGACGATTACAAAAATGAATCCATGGATGTGATTGTAGTGTTGGATTTCAAATCAGTAGAGGGTGACAACAAAAGTCATATTGTAACTTATTAGTTTTTAGAGGACTGTAATATTATTACTAGTAATGAGTTACTGCCCAACACTGTCCATTATTGCCAATATATCCTCCTAAATGCTACACACTGGACCTTTAAGTCGTTACTGTTTTATTCACCGGCACCGTGCCATGTCCTGTATTTGATGTACAGACTTTGCCATGTCTACTGAAAACTCAATAAAAAGATAAGGGGCGAGAAAAAAAACAGCTGTGAAATACACACCTTGGTTTATTGCAGATATGTAGGCCTTATAAAAATATTTTGGTTTATGAGGACATTTCTAGCCTTGTCCTTAAAATCAGATTAGATAAAGTTACTGGTTATATGTGTACTGTATGTGTGTATGTGTGTATGTGTGTGTCCCCCCCCCCTTCCCCTACCAGTCTGCCTCAGGCTGGAGATCAGTCTCATACCATCACTATCAGTGAAGTCATCTCCTTCCTAACTCACCCACTCCCTCACCCCTCATCCTTATTAGCTACAAGTCACTGGCTGCTGGCTCGGAGGAGCAGTAAAAACGCCCACCCACTTATTCAAGGCAGAGAGAGAGAGAACCAAAGAAACAGCAAGATTATGATCGAATAGCTGAGGAAAATGTGCAAACATAAACAGAAGCAACAGTGGATACACAGAGACGGCTGGAGAACGAGTTATTACAGCACCAGTGTGCTCATCGAGTTTCAGCATTACATACAGCTCATACAGCCAGTCTGCACTGAGGGGTGGGTGCTACTGAGCTGATGCTATTTCAGACCTAAAGACAAAGATATCAGCAGTGATGATCACACTACATACCCAGCACACAACTCTCAGATCTCAGTCCAAGGCCACCATGCTGAAAAGATGTACAAATAAGGTTCCTTGCTACTGACCTTTGTTCTTTCATATTATACCATATATCTATATCATATATCTCTTATGTTCCTAATATACATCGCAGGGTTGAGCAGGTACCTATTTAAATTACATATTGTATATACATACATATTGATGTTGGGATATCCAACAATATTGTAAGATTAGATTTTGCCAACATTGTGCAAACACAGCAGCACAGCAAACGCATCAGCATAATGTCACCTGCCTCTGAGCGTGAAATGAAAAGTTCACACACTTTGCACACCTGAGTAGGGCCCTGGGAGTGGATTCCTGGCTAAGGGACTTGTACTATAAATCCATCAATCATCAAAGATGGCTAACTCTACAGTGCGTACCTTAACACTCCCACAGTGCTGATGCATTTGTTACCAGGACATCTTGGCACTGAGGACATCACCTTTGGCTGACCGGTACTGGAGCTGTTTGTGCTCCCATGTGGGAGATCTGGCTTCAGGCCCAATTTGCTACAACTGCACCATGTAACAACAGATCTGTGCGTTACATACAGCGGAGTGGCTGCTCATGTTTGATTTCATCAAAATAACGAACAGTCAAAAAATGGCATGGCTTATATACAATAACATATCATCATCCTATTGAGACAAAAAAAACTAATACTTAACACTTGCTTTGCAAAATATCAGCCTTCAGATTCAGCTACTTTACCAGGTTTGTTAGAAACAGATTCTCTAACTTTAGTTAACCTTCATATTATAGCCTGTAGGTCTTTGAAAAAGTAATTCCACCTAGTAATCAGAACAATAATGATTATAGATTATAAAACTTGTACATGGACACTAATGCTATTGCTATTAATTGATACTTGAGACAGATAGACACAGGGGATACAGACTCCCCCAATCCCTCCAATAATCCTGCACAGAACAAAGCATGCTCAGGATAACAGCCTACTTTTGTAGACATAGTCTGAATGAGGCTTTAGAGGAATCACTTGTAGTATGCATCAAGTACAAGCAAACCTTAGCAGTGCCACTCACACTGGTTGCTAAATCTACCCAGCCCCTTTTCTTTTAATTTCTCTCAGGTGAACTGAGCCTACTGTTCTTATGCTAAACGTCTCTTTTAGAGCAGAGGTTTTCAAAGTGGGAGGCAGGGGGAGGCTCAGTGAATGGAAGTGAACAAATATTAGATCAGTTATCAAATGGAGATTGCACCTAACAGACTAAATGTGTGTGATTTGGTTAAAGAGAGTTCAGAGATACAATAGTTCTAGGGAATTTGATTGTTTTCCCATTCACCCAGAGTGCGAACCTAATAAATGCCTTAGGACAGGCCTTATTGTATGTACTCAGTGTAGTCAAACAGCAATATTGGGCTATCTTGGCTAAATTGTTGAGTGTCTATGGTATGGCTGCCCAAAGTGGGCCATAAGGTTTAAACAAATAGTTTAAAACATTATAATTTTAATCACTGTTAATGCTTTTTAATTTTTTTAAATATGTAAGATCCCTTAATTTTCATAATCGGAACATAGCAGGCAGAGTGACACTTGCAGAAAGTCTATCAATTAAGAGAACTTGGGATCCTAGTACCATTTTGCATCTTAACAATACAATACCCCTGGTCTGTAGAATCAAATAACACAATCATGATCAACAGGCATCCAGTAATTCAGAGAAACTAAGCAAATAAACTATGGGGGGGTGAGAGGACGCCTTCTTTCAAGCTTTGTCTGAGAGGGAGCCCACAGCACTTTGAAAACTCCAATCTTAAAGTATAAACAAGGACATATATTTTTATGTTATTATATCATTTAAGGACTGAAATGAATTCACATCACAGCAGCGTTTTTCCCTCTTTCATTCCCTCTCTCTCTCTAGTCCGCTCAGCTGTTGTTCTCCATTCTGTCTCTGTGAAGGAGTGAGTGAGATGTTGCCACTATGTAACACAAAATCTGTACTTCACGCTACACTACGGCTGAGTAATCACCACATTAGCATAAACACTGGACGCCTGCCCCATAGGCAAGGAACAACGAGCTCAGTGCACAGACACTCTGGGGTCCACGAGCTAATTACTGCTCATCATTGCTTTCTAGTACAGGTACGGGGGACACAGCACACGGTCGCCTGCAGGCTGCCATCCACACCAGACTCTCCCGGGTCAGGAGCCAGTTATTCCCCTTGTCACCAGCAATTAAATTAAAGGAAGGACTGAGAGATGAGAGTGTGTATGGCTGCTGCTACTACAGTTGCCACCACTGACAGTATCCTTTATGATTCATAGGTAATTAAACAAACTATACACTCTGAGTTTTTTCATCTTGCATATTAATATTAATATTACTTCATATTTTCTTCTTCCTCTTTACTAACCTATTCCGCAGTCTACTAACACAAAAAAGCAGAGTGTTCTTTTACAAAGTCCCCATCTCACGTATCACAACATAATAATGTCATGTTGACAGTGGGGCAGGTGATCCAGCATACTCTGTGTCATACAGTACAGTACACTGGATATCATGTTACTGTGTGTTCCAGAACAGCACTTCTGTGTAAACACTCTCACATTGGTATCACACAGTAATTTAATATTACAACTCTTCTCTGTCAGCCTTTATCTCCACAAATTATCTGTTTGACACCATGAAATAAAATCAATAGGGAACATAACAGCTGACAACTCAAAGGCTATCTTAAATGCGCTGTGACAAAACCGCAACAGCTAACACAGATCTTACTATATACTATATAACTGACCTTGGACAATTTGGAATCCTTTGGGATAGTAGAGGGAGTTTCAGTATTTTTAGGAAACTCAAATTTGTCTCAAATACCAATCAGAAAAGCATACTGGATCAGTCCTATTCATTTTTCCAAAACTGAACATCAGCTGACTGTTGTGTACCACTTCTAACACCTGGATGAGTAGGAATCTCTCCCTTTACAAACACAAACCAACTGTGTCTCACACATAATATGGTTCATTGATAAAAAGTCAAAGGCTACAAAACAATTAAAGCGGCTCTCCCTAATTTTGTTACCCTATACAGGCTAGATGAACAGTTTATTAAAATGAATATATACTGCATTTAAGGTCAGACAACTTAATATTATAAAATCAAACTTGTTTGAATGGTCAAATTCATTATTTTACAGGGATCTTGGCTGATGAGAGTACATCTCTTTCTCTCTGTCCAAGTGGCTGCTGTGGGATGCAGGATGTCACCACTTGGCTGTTGAAGCGTGAAGATCATGGAGGCGTTCCATCTCTGACTAACCTTGTGTGTTTGAATCTGGACCGTCAAGCCACATTTGTGGAGCCAGTAGCTATCAGACAGACAGCAGTGAGTTTGGAGTTGATCGCTGCTTCCCGGTTGTTGATCTGCTCAATTTGGTTCCAGCTTTTGTTAAAACCAGTCAGACTGGTCAGCTGGTGGACTTTTATTTCCAAAATGTTGGCTCTTAAGGAGCAAAGGGATAGAGCCTTATACTCTTGAAAAAACATTTCCATTAACCAAAACATTTAAGAATTTTTATGAAGTACTTATTGCCCTTAAGCCCAGTAATGTTCCATCCCCATAACACAGCTGGATCAACATGCTATTTCTTAATGACAACTTTTCCAACATCTCAAAATAATTTCTTAAGATCTTTGATATTAAAATAATTATGGGTGATCAATGCTTAATCCTTTTTTTAAATACTGACTGAATTGTGTCTGTAGCACCGAATGCTTCGTATAGAGCTTTGTCTTGCTTTATATGGTGCAATAAATCACTTTTGGTGTAAGAGGATGATCATCTTCAAAGTCATTCACAAACCCAAATAAATCATCTATATCTCATCAGGTTGGGGAGGATCTGATTTCCATTTTGCTGGACAGCCAGCTGGTGGACGTTTGGAGCCCTGCAGATTTAGCCAAATGGGGTGAAAAACTGGGCCCCAGCACAAATGTTTACCTAACAGATGATGGCACAGTCTGTTGCCCCCATGGATGCTGTCATATACTCTGCTCGACACAACCTATTAACAGTATCCGTCCGCAGAGGGGCACAGTACAGACAGATAGACAGATAACATTTCATTTCCTAAGAGCTGAAAATGTGTGATTTTGCAGGCGCGAGTGCGTCTTCAAATAGCCAATAGAATCTCTGTGAGGAACATTGATCATGAACATTTCTCACATAAATATGAATTAATGAAGTAAGTAAAGAAACTCCTGTGCACAAGATGATGACAGGAATGTACGATTAAAGGATCACAGCAATAACTGATACTCAATAAGTGATAGGTATTGGAATTGGAATTGGAATTATTCAGTCATTTGTCAAGCTAAATGTTTTCATATATGAGGATGTTCTATTTTATTTCATTGTAAATTCAAAATTTAAACTTTCTGCTACTTTTTGTGATTGTAATTTCTCACTATTTTATCACAATTGATGCTTAAAAAAAGATAGATTAATCAATGAAAATGTAATCACTGAAGTGAAGTTTGAAGTTCTAGATTACAGAAATAGATTTGGAAATGACTGGAAATGGTTGTCCTCTTTATGCTGTGAATGTTATTAATCTTTGCAATCACAAACGAAAAACTGTAACACAAACACCATATACACTATCCAGTCTTCTTAGAAACCTGGTAAATAACTCCAATTTGTGATAAATAAAAGTAAAAAGAAATATAATTTCAAAATTTGTAGAAGCAGCTTGTGACAAAGTAGACTCATCTCTGTCATTTGTCACTTATTTATTTAGGTATTTACTTGTTAGGTTACCTGTTGTTTCATTTGTACACCTTTTGTTTATTCAATTACATTAACCATAAAT
>NW_023340095.1:21135266-21142863 GCF_004916995.1 Morone saxatilis | reverse complement strand
TATAGGGGTAATGTTTGGTTGGAAGCTTGTTGTGTCTTGCATAACAAGATATCTGTAAATAAATACCACCTGAACGTGGGAGGGATCTTGCGTTTAAGCCACATCTGGGGTGTTTCAGCGAGGTACAAAATGTATAAGAGTCAGTTTTTCCTTGCGGGGGGAAGCGGACGAGGGGGAAGGGATGCCGGAGAGATAATAGGGGGCAGCCCTCGAGACAAGTGCTGTTTAGATTTCAGGTTAGTATGAGTTGATTTTTTCCTCAGCTTTTTTTGTTGAAAATTATGTTTAGTTGTTTTTTTGCTTGGCCTTTTCACTATTTTTGGGAAGCCACTTGAATAAATGGGCCCACACAAAAGGGACTTTTTACCACAACCGTCTCTGGAATTCTACGCCTTCTTACTTTTGACCATACCTCTTCTGGCAACACCTATCTTACACAGCTGTAAAAACTGTACACATGCACATCGGGGTAAAGCTCACGGGAGTAGGAAACATGCTTACAAAGGGTTGCTTGACATCAGGACTAAGGCTTGATTTATTGCTTGAAATTCTGCCCTGTTCATCAATTTCTTCTCCTGCAATAACACCTTCCTTTTTCACAACCATCTCATCCAATTACTATTGTGGGCCACTTTCACTGCAGAACAGATGTTCATTCTCTGTTGTGATCAGCTGTTTATATGCCACAATGAAAGAGACAGACGTAGAGTATGTTCTTGGTAAACTGTATTATCACTATGACGTATAGGCTCGTAAGTAGTGAGTAAATTACATATTTGACTGAATTTATTATTCTGGAGTGATCCTTTCAACTTCCATCAAATGTAGGAAAAGAAAGTATTTATTCCGTTTGTACCCAGATGGTAGCCTTCCAGGTATAAAACGACGACTGTGAATAGTTGATATAAAAAGACTTGTTCTTGTCCTGAATGTGGAAGTTCGTTGAAAGCCTACTATATGGCTTCAGTAAAAAAATACTACAATCATGTATCAATAATTTAATGAAAATAAATGGCCAAACGAGCAACAGAGGATTTGTACTGCAGTAAGTCTTTGAAATCAACCTGCCAGGCTGGACAGAAAGGATTAATGCCTTTGTCCAGGGTTTCCAGGCGCCTCTGCTAATGATCCATTCAGAGCCATGGGAGTCTTTCCTTGATACAAATAACTGTTATTTACTGCCTCATTCCAAAGAAATCTATAACTGAAGGAATGGAGAGAAAGGAAAATAAAAGCCCCACACCGCTGGCCACTATAGATGTTTCACCATTCAAAATAATAAATCACCTCTTCGGGAAATAGAAAATACATCGTTACATCAGACTGGAAGGTTAGGACGTCAAACCTGTATTGTTGCTTCTTTGTTAGTTATGCTAATTATTTTTTCTTATCAGAATCAGAATCAGAAATACTTTAATAATCCCCGTGGGGAAATTACTTAAAAAATTACTTAAAACTTATTAGAGAGTTTCCATTTATTGCCATTCAATTGATCAATTAATTGATTAGTTAAAATAGTTCAAATGTGGAAAAACAGCAAGAATTGCACATCACTGGTATCCAGAACCCAAGGCTTAAAATGTCTTGTTCTGTTTGACCAACAGTCCAAAACCCTAAGATATTTACTTTACAATGATACAAAAAGAAAAAAGTAGCAAAAGCTCACATTTGAGAAACTGAAACCAACAATTACTTTAATCAACTAACTCATTTTAGCAATAATCATTTCAGCACTGATCTCAAAAACCACCAAACAAATTTAAGTGAAATTAGGTAGAAAGTTAGGCATTGTGTCTAGACAGATCCCATCAGTTTTTGGTGACAAGAGCGCCACCATGTGGAGCACATTACATTTTGGCAACTACTCCTGACCATAGAAGCAAAATCTGGTTTTGCTTGTGCTGCTTCAAGACACATCTTTGAGTTGACGCCACACCAATTTATACCTAAACAGAATGTTAATTCTTTCAACACTCCTATGCATTTTAATCCAATTTGACCAAAACTGGTACATAAAATATTTGGATGAGTATAGTCTTGGATGCCGTAATCCTCTAGGTGGAGCCTACTGGATACGAAATGCCACAACTCTCAAATAATGTGTGCATGTTTAACCAAATTCTCATGACAGGTCCTCTCCCAGGAAATCAAACACTTCATTTCCTGCATTCTGGTGAATTTTTATATACCACATTGAGCATCAATTTATCAACATGTCTTTATTTATGTAAAGGATAAATATTTATTTACTTGTATCAACATTTCTCATTTATATCATCCCTGCTGAGTAAACAAACGTTGGCATCATTCACTCTTCGGTCCTCGTCTGTGGCTTTGATTGGGGAAGTAATCTCTATAGATGTGCATGTGGTACCTATTCATGTCAAATATAAATTCACTCATTTAATTTTAATTTCATTTATGAAACTCTATCTGCTCTATGTTAACAGTGTGAAACCCAACACTCTCAGCCACTAGCTAAAACCGTTGTGCTGGAAGGGAAACTGAAACTGGCACTTAAAGGACCGGTGTGCACCTCACCACTCCATATCTATGCCTGTGGGTGCTGATGTACGTGTATACTCAAGTACTCAAGTAAAAATGTAAATGCATTGTAATTTATGTATGATATATTGGATTGGATTGCTGTGGTCTCTTGTGCAAAGACTCAATTGGACTTCTTTAAAGCCAAGAAGTAGACAAAAGGCTATCCACTGTGCAAATGTGGTAATTTAATTGCAGATCCCTGTATTTTCCACTTTACATTGACAAAGATGATGTCATTCAGCTCATTTTCCTGGGAAGGACAGAGTATTCAGAGCACGAGGCACCACTTTACAGCATTCCCAAAATTATTAATATGTGCACAGACACAAGCAACAACTCTGCCAGCCAATCTATGCCCCTCTTCTCTTTCTGTCTGCTGTCTCTACTCTCACACACACACTGACAAAGACTTGTTTGTGAGGCTATTATCTAACGGTGTCAAGTGGCCAGTCTTGAATCCATCCCACCACACTCAAGCCTTATCTGCTCAGACGCCAAAGCTTGGTCTGTTGTCCCATCTCCATCCTTCTTCCTCCCCTGACCTCCGCGCATATCATATCCAGACTAAAAGGCTAAAAGCATTCTCTCTTCATTATATCCACTGCCAAAAAGGTTGGAGAAGTGGAAACATACTGTACCTCTAGGGTCTTTTATAACAACAGAGCCCAAATAAGAGACTAGAGCTCATGATTCTCATGCATCACTTTATTCATGAAGTTTAAAGGACCCATCTGTAGGATTCAGTGGGATCTAGCGGTAAGGTTTCAGACTGTGACCATTTCAATACAGCTCAGCCATCAGAGGCGTGTTAGAGAAACTATGATGGCTTAAGTAAGTGTTTGGTTTGTTCATACTTGGCTACTGTAGAAACATGGTGGTTCAACATGATGGACTCCATTGAAGAGGACTGGTTCCCCCTGGCTCATTGTAAGGTAACATGATTCTTATTTTCAGGTGATTATACACTAATGAAAACAAACCTATGAAGATTATAATACATTTCTGCCAATAGATCCTCCTCAATGTTACACACTGGACTTTTAAAGGGTAAAAAGTTTTCATGTACACAATGTTGTCTACAGACTCAAAGAACTCCCCCTTCACATCCTATAATGTAATAGTACGATAGTACAATTACTAATCAGCCACTGCAGCAGGTTTCCTAGGCTTTGTACTCTACATAATAGCTTTTGTAAAGGTGAGTCATACATTTAACAACACCATATATGTACAAAACAGTAGTAAGTGGGTTACATCATTCACACTAGGGAGAGAAATAGCTTCTGCAATGCTGTTATTAAAACTTAAAAAAAAAAATTTAATAACATCAACAACAACTTCATTTAACTTTGCTTTCACTTTACAAAATAAACGTAGGGTCTGAGGTTCATGTGCTAAGAATAATATCAATAAATCAATAACTGGTAGAAGGCCCTAAAAAGGAAATGGTGCAAAATCACCTGATTTTTGTTCGAAAATTGCAAAAACATTAGTAGCGTGTTAAAAGGTCAGTGGTTTTGAGCAACGCACTTCACTCTTCGACATGTCTTGCTGTTTTTAAACTTACTCTACAAATATATTGACATGATTTGTCTTGAACATTTCAGGTGCAAACTGTCGACGACCAAGAAAGTGCTCAGCTGTATGAACCTGAAGCATGGCTGTGCTGGAAAGAACATTCAGAATTAAAAATTTACAATGAACAGCAGGTGGGTGGCATGGACATATACTACTATATATGGCCATATCACATTTCATCCACGGCCTGAGTGCTGAACAATGTCCCTGAGTAGCTTATGACACATTTACGGGAAACTGGAAGTGAGTCACACAAGAGAACCTGCAGGTCAATACAGCTCAAGGATGCGACAGATGTATTAGTTTCTCTGCCTGTTGCCTAAGAAGTCCCTGGACAAAGTCTCACTTCCGAAAAATCCAGACACCCACAAGCTAATGACAAGTGCTGATAGCAAACCACAAGGACAGTAAGAGCCCCAAAGATGTTTTCTGTAGTGCTGCCAATACCGCCCTAACCCTGGTACAGCGTGGAACTCAGCAGCACTCATTGTGTATGAACAAGTTTGACTCAAACAATGCTGTGACAGTGGACCGGAGAAGACCTGCACACCTGACATGTAGACAGAAACATGACTAGAGTAATTGTTTGATTGAAATTGGAAAAAGGAATCCAAAAAATTTAATAAAACCTGTTGAACAGACACTGGGATTTTACAGAGAATCCATTTCCTGAACAGTCTGTGGTGGAAGGAAGGAATAGTCTCCAGCCTCATCAGTTATTCAGGCCCATTGTAATGGGACAATATCACATGATAACAACATCTGAAACAACAAGAAAGAGATGGTATGAAGTATAAAGTAATACATTCAGACTTTCAGTTAATTGTTGCTAAAGCTTTACTGTTCTAATTCAATCTAAACACTCTCATAGTGTAATTTTCAGCCATTACAGGCAGCTGTTTTCAGAAAAAAGGGCTAAAAACTCACTGCACACTACCTGCTCAGCACCACACAGCAGACAGGCACAGTTAACAACTAGCTGGTGAACACAGTGTACAGTGCATTTAACAGCTAAAGAGACAGGTATTTCCCTCAGGATTTAGTAGAGACCAAAAAGAGAGCTAAAAGAGAGTGAATATTGGACGACTCCAAATGAATGATACGGTTTCTCTGCTGGATGTGGAAATAAGCAAATGTTTGCCAACACTTTGCCATATCCAATTACAAGGTGATGACACGTCAATGTTGTGTTCACTGCTTGTTTCCGCTTTGTAATACATTGAGCAGTTCACTTTTCAGATTCTGGGTTAATTCTGGATGAATTCAGCAGCTATCATAAAAATGTTTGGTTCCTAATTGCAACAGTGAAGCATTCTGAGTTTACTACAGCTGACCTGGTTGGTGAAGAATCTTAAGCATTATAGAAATGGTGGCCTAATGTGACATCTAATAATTGGCCTGGACATAAATCAACAGCACTGTTCAGTTATCCAAGAGAATCCAATTACATTACATTTCAAATGGGAATTTGGAGTGCCACCCACTTCACAACATCTATCTGGCCAATAGTATGTGGACACCCCTGTCTCTATGTGTGTTTGTTCTGGGGCTGTTTTTCAGAGTTTGGGCTTTTTCTGTTTTAACATGAAAATGACCCCGTGCACAATGCCGAGTCAAGAAATAAAAAGAGGTTTCCCAGTTTTTGTGGAAGAACTTGGTGTGTGCACAGAGCCCTGAACTAAATGGAACACCCAGTGTGAGCCCGGCCTTATCACCCAAAATCAGCGGCCAAGCTCACTAATGCTCTTATTGCTGGACAGAGGCGAATCCCTGCAGCCAGGTTCAGATTCAGGCGGAAAGCAGAAGAATGGGTTCTGTTAAGAAGATTAATGCCCATGGCTTTGGACTGGGATACTGATCAATCACATATAGCTGTAGGTGCAATGCATATCAGCCCTCATTTTTCTGGCCATGTAGTGTTTATTTTAGTTTCTTAGATAAGATAAGATAAGCCTTTGTAGAAACGCACAGCACTGACAGAACTAGACTAGAGAGATGAAAATTAGCTCATTCTTCAAGACACAACAATGAGAAAACTGTTGTTTTTTGCTGAGACAGAACCTGCATTCCCTTGCTAATACTTTGTATAGGACAGAATGTGTGAAAAATTCCCTCCACCTTTAATGTGCAAGAGGCAGCCAGGATGTCAGGTTCAGTTACAGAAAGGTCTTGACAGATTCTGGCTCAGCGGGATTCCCTCCTCCCCTCCACCCAGCAGCAGCTCCAACATTTATTGCCTTTGTAAGCATTTTTCTGCTACTCCAACACATTTTTATCCCATGGATGCTCTCTCTCCCCGTCAATAATAATCTTTCCCTCTCTGTATCAAAGGCAGTGTGTAGGTCCATGTATCAGTGTGCACCATCACCTGTGTGTGGTAAGATGAGAATTTATACTCAATGCCAAGGAAATGTGATTTTTCTCTGCCATGCATGCATTCGTGTCTGGTGTGAAAGACGCTGCGGATCCGACAGCACATCAGTGTGATACAGATGGCCATAGTATGCGATCATTTTGGCTATAGCTGCTGATCTTTGCAGTAAACCTTAATGATGTAGAGTGGGATGTGATGAAGGGAGACTGACAGACAAGTGGGAAAAATACAATTGAAGCCACAATGCTCATAAACAGAGCTTCACAGCATGGACACTGGCCAGTCATCCATATGGTGAGAGGGTAAAGAAATACTGTACAGATATGCAGACGCTCACTCCAGACAGGAGGAGAACTGTTATCTGGCTGGCAACATCGCTGAGAAAACTGTACAGTTGGATGTTTGAGGACCCCTTATACACACACCCCGACACACACACGCGCTCGTGCACACCCTTCCCCCAACCCCTTCCAACTCCCCCGACAAGAGTGCACGCTCAGCCCCCTCAAGTCTCAACGCATTCCGTGGGTGTTCATGAAAGGGTTCAACCAGCCACGACACAACAGAGAAGCATGCTTTACAAGCGCCAGACGCCCCTCCACTCACCGCCTCCGAGTCTTCAAATCCATGTAGGTACAAGTTATCATACATGGAGGAGTGGGATTCCAAAAAGCAGCTCTTCGGTGCAAAATCGGTAGGAACAGCAAAGAATCAACCTGTTCCAGAAGGGGTGGACGATGAGTGACAGAGCCCACCAGCAGTCTCTTTCTCCACATGAAGGTAGACCACAGAGTAACCAGACCCCACCGGAGCAGCAGATAGAAAAAAAAATAAGGTGGAGCCCTGTGTTTTTCCTGCTGCTGAATTGGATGTTATTGCCCCTGAGCCGAGCGAGTGTTGGTTCCCATTATAAGGCAGCCTGGTTGTCCCCAGAGGCAGAGCAGACCTGGCATTTCATCTGACTTCCAAGCTCAGATCACACAAGCCAATCCCTTCCTCCAGCACTGGCTGATGACAGAGGTGGGATGCAGTCTGCCGATTGGCTGATAGAGGCTCCAGTCAATAATACTGAACAAGGAAGAGGCAGAGAGGGGAGGT
>NW_023340095.1:21124998-21135166 GCF_004916995.1 Morone saxatilis | reverse complement strand
GTGGTGGCGGTGAGGGTGGGGGGTGGATGGGTGGGGGGGTTCAGCAGCCCGAGAGCAGCGTTAACCAGCAAACTGTGTGCATTCTGTGCATGGATGTGTGTGTTTAAGGTCATCTCTTAGCCACCTAACCACTCATTTGGAAGGACTGAGCTTTAATTTACACACACAGAATCACAGCAACAGTGAAGAGCTGAGTGATAATACTTTAAGCAGGAGGCAGACCTGATGCTCTCTTACAACAAGTGTTCATGTCTTTACAGCTTCATGAACGCACCAGGGCCATAAAATCAATCTATAAATGTTGGTTGGAAAATTGATATATACATACATATACATATAGGAAATGAGAGAAATAGAGTTTAAATGAGGTTTGACACCTTTTATGAGTGAAGTTACTGTTAAAATCATAGCTTTTTTACTATCCTAATAAGACATATCTCCGCAGTTTTTCTTTTTATGAATCCTGGCCAAGAGATTTGCTGTACATTATTAGCAGAAGAAGGCAGTGGGATACAGTTGTAAGCTCACTAATTAAGTGAACCCCGAGTGTAGAATTTGTATCGCAGCATCACTTAAAAACATTTGCAACTAAAATGTGAAGAGAAACATACAGAACAAAAACAGAATATTCTAATCAAACCAGAGTACTGTAAAAGCGGTCTAGATGTAAATCTAATTTTAGTACTAATATCTAATATTTCCCTGCATGCTTATATCCTGTTTCAAAAACATATGGTAAGCAACTCGTGTGAGGGGAAAACATGTTAAAAAAGGGTAAGGGTAATAAATAAACTTAATTTATTGCACATTTATATTGTTTTATTATACAGTTCAAGTGAAATGGCAATATTTTTGTTGTCTGAGGCTCAGCTGCTTGTTTGACAAAGTAGAACAACAGCGCCCTCTCCTGACACACCGTGTTACAGCAGATGCACCTGCTGCTATCAGATGATGCATCTTCGTCAAACCTGCCAGTTTTCTATTTTCTTTCTCTGAACAAGCAAGACTCCAAACATTCCAGGTGGCTATATCATCTATCAGATATTCTAGTGGTAGAACAGAGTTTATACATCACAGAGCTGGATGCCACTGAGTCCTCAGCAGCTTTCTGGCCTATTCAAGAACGCTACATAGATCAAGGAGAAGCCTTTAAGAATACGCACTGAAACGGTTAATTTAATGTTCCAGCTGACTAGTGTGCCACAAGGCTGCATATTAGCACATAAGGTTTTGTTTTGAGAGAGAACTGGATAAAGGATAGAGAAATGTGTCCACAACTTGAAACATTGACTTTATGATTAAGACTTGGTTTTAGGTTTAGGGTTGGAATCATGAGAAGGATTAAAGGTTAAATAACAGTTTTGTTTCCGTCCACGTGGAATGAAGTTATGATGTTATAATGATATGCAAGGAAAACTGACCTTAAATAAAGTTTTTGTTTAGGGAGCCTGGTGGCAAGCAATAGCAACATTACACTTGTTTCTCTTTAAACAAAAGGTCTATCTCTGTAGACATCCTTTCCATACTGTTATCAGACACTTAAAACAACAATCTGAGCCTGTCAGTGGACATACTTTAACAGGCACATTTGTCACAAAGGATTATTTATGTTGCAGCCAGTGGCGCAAATATTTACACATCGAACATATGAATTAGAGGTTCAACCAAACCAGCAGTGGTGATTGTTGGAAAGACTGCGGAAAGACTAACAAACAGTTTAATTCTGTCTTTGTCCTGTTTTAAGTGTGTTTTATGATCATCTGCAAAAAAAATCATCTATTATAGTCTGGTGGCGCCCATTCGTTTTGGTCGGACATGCTGTGCTCTAGTGCGACACCTACTGGCAGTGAAATTCATATATAATCTTTAATACTTGGATTTGAATTAGGGTTAGGCATGTAGCAGTTATGGTTAAGGTGAGGTCAAGCCACAAGGGGATGGAGCCCATGTCTGTGTGCATGAGTGAGTTGTAACGTGTAACTTTTTGCTGTTGAATCCCAGTTTTAAGACTGGTTCATTGAGCATACACAGGTGAGGAAGTAATTGGGGAGCAGCGGTAGCCAACACAGCTGAGCAGAGGGGGAACTAAAATTGTTTTCTCCAGAAGTGTGCTATTAATGGGTAATCTTGTTAGGTGGTCTCCAGGGGTTACAGATTTACTCAAGAGGTACTGGCAGACTAGTGGGTGGTGCCAGTGTGGAGCTATGAGAGCAGTCAGGCCCCATCAAGTAATTCACAAATGAAAGGCTGCTGAGTTGAGCCAAGTGACCTACATAAGAGAGATTACCGGTGCGAAGAAGCCCCTTCCTTATCACTTTGCAGGCTGCAAGCTGAAAGATTAGGTTAAAGAGAAGTCTTTTTAATGTACTGTGATTCATAAATTAAATTTAATTTCTGAGCGAAAGCTTCGACATCATAAGCTTTTCCATCCCAAAATGAGACTTTATTCTAATCTGTAGGCTTTACATTCATATTCTGCATTTCAGACAGAAAGGAATTAAACTTGGTGACCCAGGATGTGAATATGGGCAAAGACTTCTATTCAGTCTATGTTTAAAAGAGGCAATGATGAGGTCAGTGCTTCACAGCTGCATTTATGCCACGACTAAAATGCCTCAGCTGACAAAACCATTAAACCAGCCAAAGCTGAATTCATTACAGTGGAACATTCGATTTGCAATTTGCATTTAAAACAAAGATGGTTTCTCACAAAAACATGCTGTTTGTACAGTATTTTGTAGTTCTAACAAAACACGTTGGATGCATTTCCTACCTTTAAAAATTGCGATTTTTTTATATATTCCCCTGGCCGTGAAAACAAAGGGCCTCAGTATGTCTCAAAATAAATGTTGGTAACTTCTGAAATCCTTGCAATTGTTGTAATGAACTGAACTAGTTTAATCATGTGCTTGTCTTTTTTTCCCTTAATTTTAGTGAGGTAGTGAGGAGGGGGAATGGAAATGGGAGACAGAGACAGAGCGACAGAAAGGGGTATGACTGCGACCATACAGAATACAATGTAATTCAGCTACCAAGTCCCTAACTTTGCACATTGAAAAAGTCATTTGCGATTTTGGGAACCTCTGCCTTCACTTTGATCTCAAATACACACCTAAGAGATTTGTGACTGCATATTGAACGGTTGTGACGCTATCGTGTGTTACCCATACAGTAGATGCTTCTAGGACAACATTTTGCCATGATGACCAATGGACATTGTGTTAAGATTGTTGAATGGTTATTGCTCAGTTTTGCCTCTGGGCAGACAATCCCAAAAATCAAACTACTCCACAGTTGCAACTGAAATGACTCGCCTCAATCAAATAACGCTGTTTTTAGGTAGCGCATTGGTTTCATAATATGAAGGTTTGAGCCTCACATAGGACAGGTATTCTAAAGTCAGACGACAACACAACACAATGGGGGAAACACAAGTTACGTTGTTGAATGTAGAATTCCAATAGATTTCAATAAACCTCCTTTAGTTCCTTCAATAAACCAAGCGTGGTCACCAAAACATGACAACAAAGATGACCTGACGAGGACGACGAAGGTCACCTGACAAAGATCACCTGACATTGACACGTCAATTTACACTGATATATTAAGGGCAAAAACCTCCAGGGAGAGTTTGTATTTTTGGAAGAGGAGGCCTTCGGTGCAGTGGGCTTTTGTTTTCAAGATAACAAGCTTTCAGACAAATGGGCTTTCGGTCCAATGGGACATTTTCTGGACTACTAGGGTTTTGTAATAAAGGGACATCGGAACAATGAGCAGCACAAGCAAGTACTGTATATTAGCTTCAACCAACACACATATCAAAGAATGTGGAAGAGCAAAGGTCCTGTGTGCTACTTTAGTGCTGCCACTCTGGATTATATTCCTGAGAGCAAACATCTGCCGAGGTTTGACATCCTCTTATCATGGAGCTCAGAGGTTGGCCCGGAAACATCCGCTCACCAGCCACGCAGAGAAACATCTGTGCGTGCGAGCGGTCCATGTAGATGTTCGGCAGTCCGCACACCATCTGGGAGATTCAGCTTTCTACCAGCACCTCTCCGTACCAGATCTAGTAATATCAGCATACCGTGCGGTGACTCATACTGATCAACAATATCATCTTTGAGTACATTCTGTCCTTTTCTTACAAAATCAACCTAATACAGGGAACACACTGACATTGTATAACAATCACTTAAAGTAATTTTCATTTTGAAAATGCCTCTCTTTTTAATAGTTTTCTCTTTTTGACTTCCATTTCCCTTAAATGGACTAATCTGTATGAGGTCATCCCACAGACTCCGGTCCTGACATTTTGGCACACTCATCCTCCCTTAACCCTAATTCTTTGAGTCAATCTGCAGTGAGTTCACCCTCTGGAAAACTCCACTTAAAGCCCCTGAAAACATATTTTTTCAATCAGCTTCTTCTCGGAGTGGTGGACATGAAGACACTATTTTCTACCACATGAGACAGAGATTTTCAGTGTTAGTATTTTTGTCTGTGCTTTTGTCACTGGTTTGGAGTGGGAGAAGTGAGATCAGCAATATTTGAATCACAATCTGATGACAGTTGTGGGGTTGTTTGCTTATGTTGCCAGCACATTCAATCAAATCTGATCAAACCCCACCCACACAGTCCTGATGAAGCACACGCTGAGGTTTTGAGTTTCAGACAAATAACTTTGAATGTTTTTTCTCCAAATTACAGCTTTTATTTATCTTCATTTAATCAGGAATATTTAATGTTACAGAGAAAGCAAGTTTTCAGCATCTGTAACACACCCTTGGAATTTTAGATTTTTCGCATTTTGCTCTCAAAGTCAGTTCAGGGGTTAAATAAACAAAAGAACACGAATAACCATTCTGTCCAGGCTTTTGCCATATATGTCATAAAAGCAAGACTTCAAAGCACAGAACTGGGACAAGGACAAAGAATTCAGATCCTGTCCAAAAGCTAACGGAACTTACTGCAAATGGTTTAAGTCTAAAATGAAGGAGTGAGATACTGAAATGTTCTGGAGAACAGGAAAATGCTGATATCTCAATCTGATATAACTTTAAAGGCTACATTCCCCTCAGCTTTGAGCATTTACTGTAAAATAAAAACTACTTTCTGCTGAAAAGAAGGAGGAGGTGCAGTTTCCTGCTAATCAACCTTCTGCGCTTGACCCCTGTTGTTGAAGGGCAGTTGTTACTATGGATACACGAGGGAATCAAAGAGAGCCCACTGCTCCTCTTCTCACCTGATGACGATCATGCCAGTGATGACACGAATCACAGCGGGGGTGTTAAAGAAATCTGTGAGCGTGAGCGTGAGCAAGTGATTTTATGTGTACATTTCTCCGTCCTTCTGTCCTATTTTTTTTTTTTTTTTGTTTCTTCTTTTTTCTTTGTTTCCTTCTTTAAATTGTGTTGTTTGTTTTGTTCTCTCTGTCCACGATGTCTTGATTTTCCCCCTTCCTGTGAAGCCACATAATTACTTTCTTGCAGTGGGCATTCAATAATGAAGGTCGGACATCAACAGGTTGAACGTGCAGTGCATTCACTGGTGGACTGTACTATCCATGAGGACGGATCATCATCTGTAGTCACAATGTCTATGCTAAACAGGTTTAGCTGAGGTTTCGTATCAAACAAAGAATAACACTTCACAATCATATGTGTGTCTTGCACGGCCTAAATCTATTCTCACACACACACAAGAAATTCTCCCATGCACAAACTGACCTACATGTAATGGAAAATGCGGCAGCCACAGATGTGAAAACATGACACTATCATAAATCACATCTGGCTATTAGATTCGACAAGTTGTCATGTGCTTTTGTTAGCATGTCCAGGCAAGAAAAAAGCCTCTGACCCAATTTGAGTTGACGTTACTGCATCTCCTCGGAGAGACACATGGTGGAAGATGGAGGGGTTTGAGGTCAGGTATGGAGAAAAGAAAATGTGAAATAAAGAGAGTGGGTTTGGGACAAAGGTAGCCAATGACAAACTATCCTTGTGTTGCTGAATGGCCTCTGCAGCCTCAGTTCCCTTGGTAACTTGTTAGCAGGATGTCCAAGTCCAGGGTAACTCCCTTCTGTATTATGAATTACAGGAGGCTACTTAATACAGGAAACTCATTTGAATTTGTTTTACAGTGGCACATATAAAGGAAGCGGCAGCGACTGCATTCAAACAGCCCTGCTTAACCCCGTCCTTATGAATTATACATGACTGGTAGACGCCTCATAAGCAGCTGAGCAGTTTGAATTCACAGGCTCATACAAATGGAGGTCATTAATTCCCTAAACTACATCAGAGGCAAAATGCTACAGATTGTCAACATATCGTCTGATGCCTAGTCTTTTTGTTCAACTTTCGCACGACATTAAGATCAAACTTTTATGAGTGAAAATAAACATTTTGGAATGAACAGTTTGAAGAATTGCGGTCAGACCACAGCGGTACACTGGTGCCAGACCACTCGCTTTCTCAAGTCTCTCAAAAAGATAGAGAGGAATTTCAACAAGACTTTCTTCAAACAACAAATCCCCAAATGCGTTCACCATTCACTGTCAGGGATTGGTTGGTTGGTGATTGGTGTCACGCATCAGAAACCTTTTGAGGAATTCACAGAAAAATAGTCTCTTATTATACTGTAACTCAAGTGCTATCACGCAGATTGAAAAAGTTGTGTTGCTGCTGTGTCACAGTTTACAGTGAACAGGGTCCTCTGGTGGTGAGGACAGCTCAAACTAGAGGCCACTAATACAAACGCAAGATAAGAATGGGAAACAGGTTCAAAAGACCTGCTGAATCTGCTAAAGATCAGCCATTTTAGGCAGGGCTGGGAGGGTTACTTTAAAAATGTAATCAGTAACCTAATCCAAGTATCATAATATTAAAGTAATGTAATTTGACTACTTTCCATTACTTTAGGATTACCTCAACACCAAATATGCAAATAAAGACAAGATAAAAAAAATGTCAATAAGAAGTACTGATGTAAGTGTATTCAGTAAGACAACAGCACAATGTAGCCTTTGAGAAAAAAATGGAAATGGAAAGATTTTTATCATAAAAAATGTGTCCTCTGCTCAGCATATATAAAAAAAGAATTCTGCTAAATAATCCCTATTTTATTTTTGTAATCTGATTCCATCTTTTGTTCTGTAACTGTAATGGGTTACAGTTATCCTTTTTTCGTACTCTCAGTTACAAGACCTCAGTTACATGTAATCCATTACTCCCCAAGCCTGAGTTTAGGACACAGATGCAACTTATCAGGCTCAGCTCTATATTATCATACATTCATCAATATAAACTGGACTTTGTCAGCCTCAGCTGTACTTATAGCATGACCAATATTATTTGCAACGCCGATATTATCAGCTGATTTTAGCTAAACACAGATACGATGATGTTATATGTCAGCCAATACGTACCGAGTAGACTAAATGCTATCTCCATTAGTTCTTCCATCAAAGAGCTAAGACCAGTTTTACAACTGTAAAATGTGCAGCTTGTTTTCCACATATACTCTCTTAAATAACCACATTTAAGCAATCTTTATCAAACATGTTTGTTAATGTTATGGATTTATGGCAATAGGCAAATATTGCTACCTTTGTGATCAAATTTCTGGTACTGGTGGGCTTAGCCATGCTCTGAGGTCTAACATTACAGTTAAATGTACTACAAGGCGTTTTTAACTGGTTATTAAACAGCATCAATTTAATAGGGGAAGATTAGCTATTTCTATGTTATTCTTAACACCTGCAACCATGTCAGATTCTGTAATGTTCCCCTTGAAATCAATGAAACAAGGCAGTAGAAACACTACCGCTTTTGTCCACAGGGGTCCCCAGAATCAACACAAAATGGAAATTTGTCGTTGCTGCTTTAAGTTAAAGTTACCATACACGTTTAAACAGTTGGATTAACATGCTGACATTTAATTAGCCTGTAACATTTAGCATTTTAGCCTGCTATTGTTAGCGTAATAATATTCTAATGCTAGCTGATGTGTTAGGTTAAAAAGTAATGCATCCACAAAGTTAACGTGGTAACAGATAACATTTTGCCAGTTACAGACCAACTAAGAGGGTAGCCTATTTTCAAAATCTGATTTTTAGACAGGTTTTTTCATTGATTTCGTGGATCTCAGCATTGACTATGTTAAACAAACAGCTAAATTGAAGGTAGGTTAATGAGCCGTGCTGATCCTACCTGTCTGAGGATGAAGCTGGTGGAGGTGGTGCTGCCATCGGACCTCTTCAGCCGGCTGCGTCTGGAATAGGTCCCTCTGTTCGCCTGGTGAGGACATAACACATGCGTATAAGTAACAGCCTCTTTTTCGTTTTATCCATTGGTGTATTATTGTTGTATATTTGCTATATTTATCCCTTACTCTCGTCCACACTAACTGAAGGGCACCTCCCCTCCAGCAACCCCATTAAAACCAGTATCTCAGCCCCCGGGGTTGACAGGGCTCTGGCTTTCCAGCTGCTTCTTGTCCTCCATGATGACCTGATTATATGAAGTTAGTCTTTTATTGCTTTATTAGAATCCCATACCAAAATCCATAAAGCTTTTCTTTTGTATGGACACTGCTAAGCTGCGTGCACTTTGTGTGACCCATTTTCATATGCACCCAATTTGTTTCAGTGCTTGAGGAGCCAATGAGGTAACACCTGAAATGCAAGAGGAAGGGTGACTTATCAGCTTTTCTAACACTGTAGCGGGAGAGATACTGGGGTAAGTGGATGCTTCCAACTTCCAGATCCAAAAAACAGACTGCTGCTTACTTGGACTGCAATTACCTATTGCAGTCGATTTAACAATTGCTTTCATTTTGGATTCAGCTGTTGATTATTTTCTATAAAAGTGTAAAAAAAAAGCCTCTTCAAATTGCTTGTTTTGCCCGACCAACAATCTCAACAGTCTTAATGCAAGTTCCACATACCGGTCCTTAGTTTTCCTGGAGCTTTTGGCTGTATCACAGGGTCCTAAATTTGCTCAGTTGCCATGGAGCTGAGACTAATATTCAGCATTTGTGCTTAAAAATGACTTAAACAATTAATCAAAATTCAGTTGCCAATCAATTTTCTGTCTAACAAATAATTGATTATTAACTAGTTGTTTCAGCTTTACATACAATCATCAGCTTTCACTGTACTGATGACTAAATTAAATTATAATATATACGCAGCAGAGCACAACCAAGCGTCTTACAATACCACTACAGTATATTACTATTATAATATATCATTATACTGTGTATATTCAATATATATTAGAATAACAGAGTCCGAGTTTTCATTCAGTCTCTGTTCACATGTTTTATTTCATTTTACTGATTATTAGTTATGTATTTTTTTGTTGTATTTTGTTTCTTACCTAGCTCATTCATTTCAGGATTTATGTATGATTTTATGATTAATGTTGCTGCTGTAAAACTGGAATTTCCCATGTTGGATTGGCTAAGTACTTTTTAAGGACTGATTGTAGAGTTTAGACGATTAGTCAATAATCAATAACTCAATCAAAAGAAAGGCATCTATCTTCATGACTGACATTTGCTGGCAAATGTGAAGATTTGCTGTTTTCCTTCCTCCAAAATACAGTTTGGTCAAACGAAACAAGACATTAAAAGGTGTCACTCTGGGTACTCAAAAGCTGTTTGGAAATATTTTTATATTAAGCCATTGGCATGTTAGATGTTTGGCTTTACTGGATTTCTGCTATTTAGCAAGCAGTCTTGCTGATGGCCGATATATAATGTCGATATCAAAACAAAGAAAAGTCATATGTAATTCTATTCCACAGGAAATTCAGTCGTATGTTTACAGCAGGATGCACGAGAGTTATAGCACAGGGCTCGAAACTGCTAACATGGTTCCACAGCAGACACTGTAACAAGGCCAGCGGAAGATGTATCTGAAGACATGTTTTGTTTATCGGCTTCATGAGCACAGACATCGGCTAATGCCGATTATCTCAAAATGCCAGAATCAGCCCAATTAATTGGTCGATTAATCGGTCTATCACTAATGTGTGTATGTTTTTTGTTTTTTGCTTGGTCTCTCAGGATTTGCTGGATTACCCAAAAGCAGAAATTGCTGTGGTACTTTGACCTATTAAGTTATCATTAAAAAAAAAATAAAATAAAAAATATATAT
>NW_023340095.1:21112302-21124898 GCF_004916995.1 Morone saxatilis | reverse complement strand
CCTTCTTTATCAACCATGTGTAACAAATCCTTGTACAAAGTGCTAAAAATCTGTTTCCTTTGTGGGAAAGTGACTTGAACCACCTCATGCATCACGAGTGGAGCTCCATCAGAAAATGCTCAATAATTAAGAACCCATTTTCCTTTCTTTTTGAATAAATCACATTCTCACCATAGACTGCAGGACCTGTGTCTGTGTTTGACTGATGACAGCTCAGAGGTTCATTAGGACTGATAAAAAATGTAGGTTCACTTAAACAGAGAGCAGTATGATGAGTTCAGTGTGTCTGTGGGCATCAGTGTTCATTTCTTGAAATCAGTTTTTACATTTGTTGTTGTGTTGTCTGAAAAAATAATACAAATAAAAAATAATCCTATCAATATTAGTATTATTATTATTATTATTTATGTGGGATATTTGTGTTTGTTCTTCTAATTCATTAAAATAACTAGAGAAGAGAAGAGAAGAGACTAAGTGATTTCACGCCTTTTTCCTACCTGAAACACGGGCTTCTGCAGCCCTTCTCCTATCCCGTGTCGGGTGTAGATGTGCCGGGACATCTCGGCCAGTTCATCGGTCCAGGGCGGAGGCTGCCGCTCCGTGCCGCTCCACTGGAACTGCTGCTGCTCCGGTGGCGGACAGTGGACCGCCGACTCCAGCTTGGCTCCGGTTCCGCTTCACGACAACAGAGGAGGGAGAAAAAAACGATGTGGCTCTGAAGACGTTTCCCACTCCGCAGTGGGTCTGTACAGATGAAGCCCAGTGCGAGCACAGATACTAACCCTCCCCCCTCCACTCCATCACACAGGGCTACGGGGCTGCTGCGTTCAGGGACACGCAGAAATTCAGAATTTCATCGTTGCAACTTGAGATGTGCATGAAGGAATAAATAGGAAAAGTATTTTTAGTATTTGTAGTCATCAATCCATCACTTGGTTTGAGTTGAATGTTGTACTATTAAGCTAATTGCATACATGAGAATGTATTTAAATAAACTCATTGATAGAAATGTATGTAGCATGTACTGTACAGACATAAATACCCTACATCCATATATAAATTACATTTTACACTCTATTCTTTACACATTCTCATCACCGATATTGATCCATTGTTCATATCCCCTCTTTAACTACTTACATTCCACTAATAGGCCTATCTATTTGCCATGTTCAAAAATGTCTTTGTGTCTTTCTGTTTCCATCATTATTGCATGTTGCACAGTCTGTAAAGATTATTTTAAAATATTTCACTGCACACAATTGTATGTATGATAACAGACTAATAGGCCATCATGAACACTATTCTTTCAAATGGACTTACATATCTACAGATGTTGTTGCTGCTGTAATAAATGAGATGGATTGTGTTTTCAGAATGCACATTATCTGTAAAGTCACCCAATGGCTCTCTTAATAACTGTACAAGATTTAAATGAATAAAATTAAATATGTAAAGGAAAACTAGTTTAAAGTCGTTACATTCAGCTGTATCACAAACAAAACAAATGCATGTTAAAAAACCTAAGCTACAATAACTCTAATATTTTAAATATTTCTAAATGCTTTCTTACATACATTTACTTCCTATTCTCATCTGTATTGTTCTCTTTTTGTTATGCAACCCGTGGCATATTGTAACAAGTAATAAAGAAGTTATTCTAACACTCTTATTATATTTGCAAGCACTGAAGCTAAATTGGCAGACAGGTTAGGCTTTAAATTAAATAGCTTAGCCCTGCATGAAACCCAGATGTGACATCTAGGCAGAGAACTAAATATAACAAAGTTATGTGAATAATAATTGAATTAATTATAATTTTAATTTAGTAAAATTGGTAGTTCTCAACCACCAGAACCCTGTGATCCTGTAGTCACTGGGACAAACAAGTATGGAGAAATGATGAAAGGGTGGATTGATCAAATTAAACAATATGACTAGAAATAATAATAATTAAAAAGCTAATTAATAGCAGCCATAGTTTTGTTTGTATGATTAATAAGATTTAAATCTTTATATGAACATTTCTGATGTTGGAAGTGTACTTAACAAGGAGCATTTGAAGGCAGCATAAACTCTCTTTCACAGTACCAGCATGACCTGGCATTTGGCAAGATAGTTCAGACGAATTCTTTCTTTTATGTGTATAAAAGAACAACCCTCATAAAAAAATAATAAAGTCACACTACAAATAGTGATTATATTAGATACTGGCTAGATTTAAAACAAATACAAACAAATTCTAAAAGAAAAACATAAGAGGAATGGTATGGATACTAAAATCATTCATGCGCTTTTTTCCACATGTATTTCACATATTTATGATGCTATCTGAACATTTGTAGCCTAACACAAACACTTTCTACTGATTTAGTGCCGCATTCTTCATGTAAAAATAAAACAGGCCAGTTTTATCTCAGCAAATTAACTAGGACAAACAACAGATGATAGAAATCTCCTCAGTCATTCTCACCACACAGCACTACCAGCTGTGCTGTTTTCAGACAATCCCACTGCAGGTCTGTGGAAAGCCTTTACACTTTGTATCCTGAAGAACAGCCTGTGGGGTTTTTACCTGCACTTTGCTACGACAATAACGCTGGCATTTAAAGGATCCCCAGTGCAGCTTTTTGAAAAATAAAGGGCAGAAACTATAAAAAGGCCAACTTCAATGAATAAATCATGTCTTCTGGGTAATGATCACATTATTGGCTTGTTCATCACGTGCAGCTGGTGATGTGTGCAGGGAATAGGAGAGTCTAATTAGGCAGACTGCTACTATTTTAATCACCTTCCTGTTAATTGTGTAAATGTAATTTCTTAAAAGGTATCCAAAGGGAAATGTACGTAGAGACCACCCTCAACACAGGTCAATTTTTTTTTTATTTCAAAGAATATTATAAGTTTGCTCTGTTACAAAAGCAGTTTTAAAATCTTGGATAAATGAACTTTTCCTGGAATATTTTAAATATACAGAATTATACATATCCAGCGGATACTGGGACTGAAGTTGCTCGCCAAAGTTGTGTCTGTGTCGTTCTTTGATTTCTACAGAAAAACAAGGCATCCAGTGGTAAATACATGTTTACAAAGCTAAGGTGCAACGTCAATGTCACTGACAAAACCAGGTATTTTACATCTAATATACAATGCCTGTAATATGAGGCCAATAAAGGAAATAAAAGAAGACAGTTGTGGCTAAAATTAGTAACTACGGAGCTACTGCAACAGGGCTGTGTGAAAGCTGCTCCTTAATATTAACCCCAAACCTGCAGAATAAACAAGCAGTAGGTCTAAAACATGATGTCTCACTTCTCTTTCTTCATCTTAACAGAAACTAATGATTTCCCAACTTTGTGAAAATTTAGTTCCATTTACATTTTGCCTGAACGATAAAAGTAAAAGCAGGAGCAAAGTAAGAATAATAATAATTACACTTTCTCCAACCATGTAAATTACACATGTATAATGTCTCAATATATATAAATCAAAGTACAGGCAACGCCATTGACAATTTCGAAATTTACGTGTACAGACATGAAAAATCTCAACATTTGCATAAAACATGCACTCCGTTAAATGGAAGAGACCCCACACATGAAGAGGAGAGGCAGGAAGGTACTGATGTAGTAATCATGAACAGATGCAGTGTTTCATCAGATTAATAAACACACAAAGAAATCCAACTAACTATTTCTCAGTTCACCCTAAAATCTGATGATCCTTACAAAAAAAATCAATGCATTTTACAATGCTGAAGAACCTATTATGGGTAAGCCCTCAAACACATACGTACGCAATAAATACATACGTATGTACAAAAACAAATATGTGCACACATACACAGAAATGTCATCTTACACATCACAAATGCAACCAGAGAATGCATTACAAGGCAGTGAGTTGATGGGAAGGTAACCATTTACACAAATATAACTGTTAACATACATATCTGATAGTTGAAAATATAGTTTGTACTTCAGAAATTCTGTTCCAAACACAGATCAGCTACAGTGATAGATGCAGGTGAGGAAGAAAACAAAAACGAAGCTCCTGCCTTTTAAATAACTGCACGCTCTGTCCTGAAGCGAGCACCCGCGCCCCGTCCCACACACTCGATATGTGCTGGCTTTGCAGAAACGTGAGCTCTCACATCAGACCAGAGTGTTTCTTTTACAAACTGAAAAACAAGACGGCCGTGGCCGTTAAAATCTAAAAGAAGAAGAAACATTTCAGCCATGTTCACATTAACGCAGACACTTTTGAAAATGCCATTTAGGTGTCAAATGTTAAATCCACACTATGCACACTAACATATCATGCGTGTCTTCATGGGCAAACTACCATGTGAGACTGGTGTTTTAAATCGGATTTGCTCGGGAGAACGCTTTTCGAAAAGCTGCTTTTTTGTCGGTTTGCAGGCTGTCTACATCTACACTGGACACGTTTTTCAGTCATCCGCATCGAAACAGATAAGATATGCTTCGGTTTTGATCAATACAGCTGTCTAAAACAGCCGGGCAATGGCTTGAGTAAAGGCTCACTTTTCACTTGCATTTTACATGCAGAGCTGCTATTTTAGTTCACTTTATTCCTATGTTTGCTTGTAATTGCACTGATCTTGTATTAGGCTATATGGGCTGCAACAACACTTCTAGTGCACAGCAATACTGTGGCTGAAGGTATCCAGTGTAGACACTGACTGGGGACAAGCAGCTGCTGACGTGCCGTTTTCGCTACATGGCCAGTGTAGACAAGGTAGTGTGAACAGTAGGCCAATATGAAGAGAAAAAGAAGCATTTTTTCACTTTTATCTACATTAGTG
The DNA here is from genome assembly GCF_004916995.1 of Morone saxatilis. NCBI lineage: Eukaryota > Metazoa > Chordata > Actinopteri > Moronidae > Morone > Morone saxatilis. Next base: position 21,120,073 of record NW_023340095.1, on the reverse strand, counting down.
TGGACATGGCCTGACCCTCTGTTACCACCTCAAAGAGGACATGTTGCGTAAATTCTTTGAAGGGGGTCAATTCAGAAATAACACACTCTGGGAGTAGCATTGTGTTGAACTATGAATTGTAAAATGTAAATTTCTTCAGAATTAGGCAAAGACTGCTCATTACAAGGCGCTGTATTGGTGTACAAGCCCAGCTCTTCTTCTGTGTCGACCTGTGATGTTTGTGAAGACCAGTGCTGCGTTTACTGTCAGCCAGGAGAGAGAAGTGAAGGACAGGAAAAAAAACTCCTGTTACCATGGTTTAGCCTCACATACAGTAGCTGAGGACATGCACACAGAGAGAGAGAGAGTCCTGACTCAGATGAACAACAGTCCTGCGTAACATACACACCTCAGTTATTTCAGCCTTTGTGGGGTGTGTTCAATTCAGTTGATCAGGCACGCAAAATGGCTAAAGGAATGTTCCCAAAGCAATTACACACTCACACAAGGTAAGCCAAATGAACACACCACTGGAAATGTAAATATCTGGAGCATGTATTCATCATCTCAGGCCTGTTGGCAGTCGGAGTTTTACAGCAGGGGCTGCTGATAATATGCTGCCTGCTGCTGCTGAGGAGCCTGGTGAGGGGGAGCGGCCACAGGATAGGACACGGGAGGCATGCTGGAGTTGTGATAGGTCGACATGTCCATGGCCACGCCTGCCTGGGGTGGGTAATGAGCTCCAGCAGCTTGGTTCATGTACTGAGCGTTCATACCACTGCTGTGAAGAAAATACAGATGAGTGAGTCAATGATCTCATTTACATTTAGTGAATACATTTGAAGTAGTCCTCTTAGATCTCTCTCAAGATCTCATGTGTAGAACTAAATCTTTGACCAAATGGTACTACATTCAAAGTCATAAACAAGGAAAATACATCCAACAATGCAATGCATTCTGAAATGGCTCAATACAATCATCTATAGTCTTTCAGTGAACTCTGCTAGTGTCAATATGATAACATCTTGTTATCTTTTATACAATTCTGTTGTTCAAATGAATTATTTCAAGCTTATTGTAATTAAAAACTAAACAAGTTGTTAAATGTATTTGTTTTTCTGATATAACAGTGGACCACAGTTGGCTACACAAGAATGAAACATTTTATGGGTGATTTGCAGACATTTGCCATCATGTGATATTGGAATATTATTCTAGTTAATATTGATACCAATATCAGCCGTATCACCTAGCTCTGATACAGTCTATATCAGATGGAAAGCTACAATCAGCTGGAGTGTGCTGTGACTTTCTCTGGGGCACACTCAGAGACAGATATGATGACCATCAGCCAAAATAATCAGCAAGCAAGCTACTTGTACAACACTCAACCATCCATTTTTTCTCTGCTCATCTTATTTTGCATAAGTGACAAAACATGTTTTTCCTGTCTATGAAAATAAAAGAAAGCTGAACAGGCAGAGAAGTGAAGAAAACAACTGTACATAAAAAGGTAATCTGTGTTGAGCTTCTGTAGCATTAAGTCTGTCTAATTTTCATGTTACCGCCTGGTAGCTAACTCTCAATAACATACTATCCAGTGGTGACAGTCGCTGGTGATACTGGCTGCATATCTGTACTTCATTTCCACATGACTGGTCCAGGTGTGGGTTATCATGTTAGTAGTGATTTCCCGCATGTAAAACTGATTTACATGAAGCTTGTCCTTCCAAAAACAACACAACATACTGTATTATTACAATGAATAGTTCTGTATGTTGTGCTGTTAACTTGTTGTTATGTATAAAAAATATTTGATACAATTATTTTTATCAAATAGTAATAGTCCACCATTTTTACCGTACACCTTAATTTCTAACCCATTAGTGGAAACATACTTCCATAAAACTTTGGAAACTCACACTGTCAGTGCTAGTCTGTACCACCGACATTATATCTCACTGTCCTGTTAACTGCCCAATGTTCAAAGCTAGCCGCAGAAATCTACGGTGTGGAGCCACCTTTATTAGTCACATGACATAACCCTTTGTCATTATGCGTCTTTAAAGTGTCTCTGCAGAATACTGCTACTACTGTGACAGCCTGACAGGTCCTGTTTTTCAGCAGCAGGGTTGTTTTCTTACCTCATGTATGGAGGCTGAGCAGCTGGGTTGTTGGGTGGGGCTGAGACGTTCGGTGGCAGCGAGTGTAGTGATCCGGGCGGGTCACTGGGCAGAGTGTAGGCCTGCGCAGGAGGACCCTGGGGCATCGCTGGAGGCAGGTAGGGGGCGCCGGGCGGGCCGAGGTAGCCCTGAGCGGACCAGAGGGAGAGGTGCAGTTTTAATAAGTGCTGCTGAGAGAGCACGATTATTACCACAGGTCCTCTTAAGAAGATGTATTTCATCAGTCCACTCCAGAGGATGCAGCACTTTCCAACACAAACATTTCAAAATAAAAGTACACAACATAGTAGTTATGACAGTAGTAGAGTTATATAAACTACCAAGCAAACAGTCTGCCAGACAACATAGAAATAAACCGTTTATAAAAGGAATCGTTTGGCATTTTTTTGGAAATACGCTTATTAGATTTCGTGCCTCGAGCCAGCTCTTGTCCAAATGAAGTGACACTCCAGGAAGAGGGTTAAAGAAAACGTGTTAATTAGTGAGCTTGAGAGGTGCAGTGTTGGGTTATTTTTTATTTAATTAGGTGGGTACATTTTTTGAAGTTTGTGATCATTTGGGCTACTATTTGTACTATTTGGGTTTCCACCACAAAGAATTTGACTATATTCCAATAAACTGCCCACCCCCCCCCCATCTGAGTAGTATGATGGATAGTGACAGTAGGCTCAGCAGGCCTAATCCTTTGAGGACCATCAAAAGTAATGTAATTTCACTCCATTACAACTTGGCTGAACTTTCTCTTCCTATTTAATTTGTTATTCTTCCTGAGCTCTGTGATAAAGACTTACAAAAGTCTACACCTGCTCATATAAATGAAGATGAAAGAAAAAATAACCTAATTATACTGATATATACTGACTAGTTGCAATTTCTGAGCTAATAAATCCAGAGAGTTTCTTTCTATTTCCTCACAAAGTTAATATCATCTCTCTGTCCCAGGCTGACCCAAGGAAAACTAATAAAAGACAAGTCCATCATTGAATGTTTGGCCTCCTGAAAAGGTCTGACTACTGTGTATTACATAAAGAACGCAAGATATAGAACACCCAGTCGCTGTCGGATGAATAAAGTGCAGACTATTACAGTAGTGTTGCTGCCTTATTGTTTTTCTTTATTCAAATTATGAGGAAGAGCACCAGTAACAAACATATGCAGTAGCTGTTGTAGACGATTATATAAAATATGAGTAGTATCATGATTTTAATTTTCTAATTTTCAGTGCTTATGGACAACAAAATTCTTGACATTGCAGGTGCAACAACAACAACCTGGTAGGCAGTTTTACAGTAAAAAAAAAAAAAATGATGAAGGGCAAAAACAAAACAAGCAACACTCTGGTGTGGGCCTGCCCAGTGAAGTGGACATTTTTCTAAATGGCAGGGGAGAGACAGTGACATCAATCACTACAGAGAAAAAAGCCACTGCCAAGAAAACCCAGGCAGCCTCCGACTCTCCAGGGAGGTAGAAAAGGCTGACTGAATGTCAGGACGAGTGCAAAAACCGACAAATTCAACTGCTTTACTGGCCAAATATAACACACGAGTATAGGATGTGCGGAATAAAATAGGGGGCTAACAGCAAGGTCTAATCAAGTGACTGCTCTGAATGATTTCCCTCTACAATAGTCCGCTATTGTCGCCGTGAAAACATCATAGAATCAATAGACAAAAGTGAGAGTCTACCATTTGTGTGTGGGTACACTGGTAGCTAACACACAGTTCTTCTAGCACACAGAAAATCTCAAACCAACCTCTGACTGAATCCATCATTAAATTTTGTATGACTTGGCACTGCCTTTTATTGACTCGGCACGCATCACAGGACAGAGACAAGATGACTACAGTACACCTACAAGAATCTTGAAAGATTTAATGGTTTAAGGCTATAAAAGCGTACATGAATTCAATGTATTCTTTTTAGAAAGGTATTAAGCCTATTCACTTGTCACTCAAAAGTCTCATATCGGTCGGGTCTACTTGAGAAATAGTTAGCTCCAGTTTCAGTGATGATTCAGTTAACTTAAAAAAAAAAAAAAAACATTTTCCCAAGAACAAATCACTTTATCGCTGAACCTTACTCATTTAAAAGGGGCAAACTCAACAAATGCAAACAGAAATACTTTCCTTACGTCATAAACCGAACAGTAGACAGCATTAGTACATGAGCCAGCCACTGGGAATCCAGTCTAAGAAGGCAGAAGTGGGGTGAGCCCTGTTTGCTTTGTGACTGATTACATGATGGACGGACTGATTTAGTTAGGCTTGCAGTTTTAATACCCTAAGATGCAAAGCTACATAAATAAAATGTTCAAGTATCAATGCTGAACCTAAGATGAAATCATTGCTAAAGTGTGATTTTGGTCAGCACAGACAGCTTCTCACCTGCATGGCTACAGCTGAGCCGGCTGGCGCGTACTGTGTCTGCATCTTGGAGTAGGCCGAGTAAAACGGAGCCTCGTGCATGAGCTTGTTGTAAAGGTCCAGGGCCTCTAGAACTTTCACATTCAACTCTGACAACTCTGAATGTTTCCTGCAACACAGAGATAGGATATTTTTGGTTTGTAGAACAGTCCAAGCAGACAGATCATCTTCCAAGGTCTCGTCAGTTAAGGCACAATCATCGCTATCTTTATCCTAAACTTCATAGAAGCTGAAATGGATGTTAGAGAGTCAGACACTTAGCTGGACTTTAAACAAATCAAAGTATTAGAAGAATTTCACATCTATAAAACACTACCTGTCAATCTCCTGCAGCTTCTCATCAATCATTGGGTTCATCTGTTCACAAGCACCTGTTCAGATATTTACAGTTAGGGAGGGAAACAGAAATAAAGTTAGAAAACAGCTCAGACCGACTGCAGTTGTCATTGGCAGAGAGACAGATTTACACCAGCATTAAGGTTTATACCCTCCAGCTGGATCAGCTCTTGGGAGTCAGGAGCCGGATCTGCAGGATCCGCATTCTGCAGCAGTGCCAGGGTTCTGTCCATCTTCCCCTGCAGAACGAACAGAGGTTTGGGTTGGTAGTCTTATCGAGAGGTGATTTGCATTTGTAAATGTTTGTGCGCTGAAGAAAAGTAGTACCTCGTCAATGACGACGGGCTCAGGCTCAACTTTGGTTTCCAAGCTCGTCTCTTCAGGACTGGCTGCCTTTTCAACATAAACCACTGGGGAGGGAAAGGTTAAGTTCAATTAGCAGTTCTGAAACTAATTTGCATCAGTTTCAACCAGTATCAAATAGCTGATGAGCACAGATGCTGATATGCCTTCTAAAAAGGTGCAAAACAGAAAAACCAGAGCAGCTGAAGGAGCTACAATGTTCATTTTCAGATTCAATAGAAAGACCAACCTGGCTCTGGCTCAGCATTCAGATTGGTGGTGACAAAGTTGGAGGGGAAAAGCCCCACCCCTCTGTGGTTCTCTCCTTTCCACCAGTTTGGATCGCTATAAAACAAAAGCATGGAATAGAAATAATAAGCCAATAGGTTGCTAAATGTGTACGATTTGTAAGTCTTTCTGTGTGTTCCTCATTTCTGTTGTGGAGCAGACTTTAACCAGTTAAGATCTGCTCTCTATTATGGTTGGCTGTTTTCTTTATGATGATCAGTGAGGGGAAATAGGAATTTATGCCTCTTTTTTTTTTATATCACTCCAAAAACACCATATGCACACTATACACAAGCTTCATTTAACTAGATGTCTTGATTTGCAGGTTCAGATACTGGGCAAAATTAAACCAAGCACACAGACATATGTAAATATATCCAATATTAAAACTTCTTTGAGATTATTAGTATTTGGAATCATACTTCTGGGCGCCTCTTTAACACCCTGTACACTATAAGTCATATAAAGGAATAAGACTGAATGTAGCTGAAGAATATATAAAACTGGCTGCGATGTTTGCCTGTATTTCATAATCTGAGAATTTCACTGCTCTGAGTGAAAGTGATTTGAAAGTCTGCTACGTTATGCAACATTACCTGTCATCCAAAACCAGAATAAGTTCTCCCGCTTTGAAGGTCAGCTCATTATCTTCAGCCGCTTCAAAGTCGTACAGCGCACGCACCTTCCGGGCCTCCTGCCCCCCGCTACCGTTGGTGTAGCTCGGGGGGTCAGCGGTTGCGGTCAGGGGCCGCGTCTCCGCCTGCTGCTTCTGCTCCTGCAAGGACAGCTCGATTGCTGGGGAAGGTGGAGGTTTGGATGGGAAGAAGAGAGAACAGAGGAGAATTGGAAAGGAGGAGAGAATGTTAACAAATGTCCAACACAGACTTGGCTCAGACACAGGATCCATCTTTTTTTTTTTTTTTTCAGAATACAAACAGCTCTCAGAATACTGCTCAAATGTGAGATGAAAATAATCAATAATGCAGGCAACTAAACAACCTCTTCATGCATGAGAATAGAAAATCCAGTCAATACTGAATTGAACTACTCCTTATTAAATTATAAGGAGTTCGCTAAGAATATTGGTACAAACTGCCTTCAACATACAGTACAGCAGCTGTGAAATATGTTTCTGTTGTAAAAAAAAAAATGATGCTTTAAATAACAGATGAAGTGCACAAATGATGATAAAGGTGTGTGTAGAGGTGAGCGATAGCGTCTCTCTTTACCTTTGGCCAGGTTGTCATCATCAGATCCTTTGCTCACAGCAGGTGTGCTGACCTTTACGGTGGACCCCTGTGGTCAATATAGAAAGAGAAGGTCATGGCTGTGTGTGTTTTTGTATATACGTACGGGAGTGAGTGAGAGTGACTAGAAGAGAAAAACTGCCACCTGCAGTTCATGTTGGTTACTACATGTTGGTCAGAGATGCAACTCTAGCCTTCAGACAGAAACCCTCCACAAAGCTGTCTCCTTATCTCTTGTCTAAGGTGAGGCAGCTCTCTCACATGACAATGAGGTCAAAGTGGACAAAACAGGTCGACTGGACGCTGTTGCCAGTAATGCACAACAACTCTTTACACCCACATATTCACAGTGGGCGAACTAATGCTTAATACTGGCAGTTGGTGAAACAGAAAGTACTACAGAGGCTGGTCCAGTGTCTCCTTTTCACATACAATATAAAGGCAAGTCAAAACACCTAGGAGCAGAGCAAGCTGTCATTTACTGAGAACTAGCTCATGCATGGATCGTCCTGAAGTAGCCATATGACATTAACATCATGGTTAAATCAAATGTGTATGGCATTGTGGCAGAAAAATATCTAAGGGGTTAGAACCGCAACGATTACTCGTCGACTATTTTGATAATCGATTCATTGTCTGTGAGTCTTTTATTTAATGTCGAAATTCTCTGAATTCAGCTTCTTAAATGTGACTGTACTGTAGTTTCTTTACTCCTCTAGGAAAGTAAACGGAATATCTTTGGGTTGTGGACAAAACAAGATATTTGAGGACGTGACCTTGGGCTTTTGGAAACAGTGATCAAGTATGAGTCAGGCTTGTAAGGTAAACTGATTTACCTACTACCTATTTGTACAAATAAACCTTTTTCACAGCAGCTTTTTTGACATATATATATATATATACACATACATATATACATATATACATATATACATATATACATATACATATATACATATACATATATACATAC
>NW_023340095.1:21107950-21112202 GCF_004916995.1 Morone saxatilis | reverse complement strand
TATACACATACATATATACATATATACATATATATATATATATATATATATATATATACACACATATATATGACTTTCACCAACAGACTGTGTGGCAAGAAAACAAAATGCAAGTACACCAACAGAGAGGTGCACAACAGGGACTTGAAAACTCATCTGTTTTACATGGCTTGTTAGTACCTGCATGCTGTTTAAAAATTTCAGTTCAGCATGAATGATGGCTAAAAGGTGAATACTAGGAAGCATTGTCACAGCTTGGGTCACACTACCTGCTGCTATTTGCTCATCAGCTGCCTATTGTGCCACCTGCTCTCTTTAAAAGCAGGTTTCCTGGCCCATCCCATAAAACAATACGCAACACACCACAACCACAGTGGCAACAGAGTGAGGATGAGACAGCAAAAGAAACCCAGGCGATTTCAGATCAGTCCTATGGAAGCTGCAGTGGAGTTTCTTAATCCACGTACTGAGCTGTGTATTTTTATACTGGAAACGTATGACGATGATATGTTAATTATTGAGGTTGGAGTTTGCAGCGATGTTGAACTGGACCATGGATCTAAGAATAATCCGTATATACTTGACATGCCAATATATAACTGTTTTTGACCATGTTCTCCACCTGCATCAGAACCTGACATAAGGAATTAGTTTACTTGCCTTTTGAGAGGTAATCAGTGCTTCTGCATGCTAGCAAATTTGTTTTACAAATTAACAGTGTATGCATAATGTGACAAACATATAAGTTGTAGTGATGTTACTAATTAATTCCTCTTTTCTCCCTTAAAATACACTTTTGAAAGTGGAGTGACAACCCCATTCAACCTCTACAGAATCAAAGCCCTTGATAAACAACACTCAACAAAAAGCGTCAGCCACAGAGAGGCCACAGACGATACAGTTGTAGGTCAGCTGCTTTATGAGAGAGCAAAGTCCACTTCAACCCCCGACACATATAACGCTGTTGCATTATAAATCACACAGACATCGAACAAAGAATAGAACAGAAAGCAGAAGGCAGCTCTGTCTACAACAGTCATAAAGACAGTCTCGACCCTGGAACACAGACACACACATACCCACAGTTTATGTGAAATATGCTAAGAGGAAATTCCACGGTAAGCACTTGCCATACAAACGCAGACAGACGAGCTCCACCCAACCTGAACCTTCACACTGGCAACACACTGGTCAGCCGTGAAACCACAGCTGTAACGACAGCCTCAGGTAAGACAAAAAGTACCCACGCGCGCATTATGTGATCGTTGTGTACGGACTGAAGCTGTAATTAGGGGGAGAAAACCAGCAAAACAGAGTGTGAAAGAGAACTGCTCACACATTACATCTTCTGCATGATACTTGAGTCATTTTCCTACATATGAAACAAAATGATGCCACGTCTGGCTGTGGATGAAAGGTTTTTCTTTGGCAAGCAACCAAATTGGAGTTCCTTTTTGTGAAATATAAGCTTGCCGTTATCATGGCAAACAGAATAAGTTTTATTTTCTCTAAGGGGGAGTGGACTGAATAATGAAAGCTTACAAAGAATATTAATTTGCTACACCAAATTGGTATTCACCAGAGGCGTATTGTGTTGTGGTTGGTACGTTAAGGTGTCGTTTTGTCCTAATTTTTTGTGTACGAGGGAGGCCTCTTGGATTTCTAAACTCTGTACTTTAAGCCAGTGAGGGTCGAAGAGGAACCAGATTTGAAGTCAGTTTATTGATTTTTCTAGAAAACAAAATGAATTTCAGTGTTGATGATGGCTGTAAGTTTTGCATTTTTTGTCAGCGACGTTTGTCAAAAGCTACATGACCATTGCACATAAAAAATCACAATCAAATAGCAACCAGATGAAATCAAGATAGCATTTCATTTTCTATAAATGGGACTTTCACACTTTTTTGTTCGGTATGGTGTGAACATACCTGTGAAGATGCGGAGGGGAAGCTGATGCCCTCCTCCTTCAGAGACTTAATGGTGGCACCGATGAGGCTGAGCTGTGGATCCTTCTGGAAGTCTTCTGCCCACTCCACCATCAGAGCCTTTAGCTTTTCACACACCTTAGGGTGGGCCTACAGAGGACAGGCAAACAAACAGCTGTGCCACTCTCTCCTATGTTTTCGACTCTAATGTGTTGCGCAATAACACGGCTCTGTTAAGCACAGTTAATGACTAGACGTGCATGTGTGAGTGAATGACACTGCTCAAAAATGTACGAAGACAGGTTTTACGCACCCTGCTCAGCACACTTCGTACTTCACTGGAAAACTCCCTGGAGCAGATTTCCAGGTGGAATATTTTGCCACAGTTTGACACACAAGCACCCAGCAACTGCAAGAGAAGGATTGTCAAAGTGAGACTGAACAGTTGTGCGTATTGATTATCACAAAAAAGAAGGATTTTTATCTGTATTTCACAAAAGGAAGATTTTTTTTTCTCTCACTCGTGTTACTGAATTATTTAGGATACATATTAATAGCAAGTGAAGCTTTAGCAATTATAAACGGTTCTGATGACAATAGGGCTTTAATTATTTGAATGAGTGAACACAGGGGTCTAAATATAGAGCGGGCAGTGTGACAGTATTTGCTCATGATGACTCAGACAGAGACAGAGAAAAAGCTCTCATATTGCTCATCTGAGTTAAATCCTCCCAGTATGAAATCTTCCACTGTATGGCTTTAACAGTGGGAATATTAGATCAGTTACAGCTCAGCTGCTGCCAGATTGCATTGGTGAACATTTATTTCTCATATGTAGCGACTGTAAATGTCATTTCCACTTTGGCTACACTATTATTTATACACACATTTAAGAAGTTTAGGCTCTGACATTGTGACACTGTAAGGTTTTTGTTATCTTAATGTATTAGCTTCTAATGAGTTCATCTGAAAAGATGAATGGATGCTTTCACTAATGATGGCCATAACTTGCATATGACAGTGTTACAGTTTGCTGGGGAAGAGTTACTGTCATGTTGTGTGCAGCAGATTTCTTGATTGACATTTGGTGACATAAAAGCATGGTAAAAAAAAAAACTCACATTGAGGGCCTGCATGGCAACATGAGGCACTTTGTGGTTGATTCTCTTCATAATGGATCTCAAGCTGTCCTTTGGTCTGAAACAGAACAGAACACAATTCACTGCTGAACAACAAACTCAGTGTCCTTACACTAGAGATGCTCCTGCACGGGTCCTGATGACATCTAGCGTAGACTATTTTCAAATACAAAGTCTCATATAACTGTACTGTACCTAAACAAGGAGCAATTTGAACCACAGTGCTGCTTTAATGCTTTCGTTATTGAAAGGTCTTTTTCCAGCTTACCCATTGGGTGTCGTTCCAATCTTATCGCAGATGTCCATAATGAGCCCCCAGTCATCTGTTGTGTTGTTTTCATTGGTTGACTTCTCTGGAAACATGTCAAACAGGGATACAGCGCATATGGTCCAGTGAGAAAATGTCTTCACGGCTGCTCGTCTAGACATAATGTATTCGTGGGCAGACATGCTAATCGCACTGGGCAAGTGTTAGAATAATGAATAGCAAGTCATGAGCTACCACATTTTAAACTCAGTTAATCTTACATCCAAGCCTGTCAGCCTAAGGTAAGAAAAATAAAAACCTGGAAGACTCAATAGGCCAACTAAATTTCGGGGTTTCCCCAATGACCTCAACAAGATGGTAAGTCACCCCGATCTTAAAGGCATTTTAAGTCGTGATCAGTGTAGCAGATGACAGCCTGAACAATAACCTCGTCCATTAAATAACAGGAGATTAGCCGGGTTAAAAAGCACTCTAAGCTCTTTCCCCCTAACAGTTCATTCTCAGTTACATTGTGATATTTTGGCAGGAAATTGCTCCAACAGAGAGTAAACTCTGTCATGACACATCCTCCTGACTAAACACTCAGAGAGCCAGTTAGGTGTAACAGTGCACTACTGTCTGGTCAAACAAGAACTATGGTGTTGCAGGGACAGATAAGGGTGGTGACCTCGGAAGTTTGCATGGAAATTTACGTAACACGACCGTGAGAAACACAAATGACCAAGCTACAACTACCAACACAGTGTAATCAAACTGACTCAAAGTAGCCCAGAGTCTTCACTAGGGCTGAAGCTATTAGTTGATTAATATATTCTCTCAATTCAGTGTTACAGAAAATATTTTTAAAAAATGCACATCATAAATACTTAAAACCCAAGGCCACTTCTTTATATGAAGCCCAACAGTCCAAAACCTAAAGA
>NW_023340095.1:21098686-21107850 GCF_004916995.1 Morone saxatilis | reverse complement strand
GTGTGTATTTGTGTGTGTGTGTGCTGATGACCAGGACAGGACTGAATAATGGGAGCAAGGGTCCCCTGTTGTAATGCTACAGCGTTATTTCTGGAGCATTAGTTTGCACATGGTGTGGAGTTATTACTGACCCGCTGCTAGCCCGCTGTGTTGGGGAGTAACTTTGAGTTTGATCCTCGCCGTCCGACGGTTTCTACAGATTAACGTTAGGGCAACAGACAACCACCTGGCGGGCACACTGACGTCTGCCGCCACGGACTATACAGAAATATTAAGACAGATGGTTTATTGTCTGCACAAAGTGTGGGGCTTCATCATGCATTGTCACATTGTTCTTGCAGGGCAACGACTGGATTCGAGTTTTGTTCATTACACAAGTTAAAATCAAAGGAATAACAACAACAATGACAGATAATGTACAGAAGGGCCTCTCCCTGAGACATATGGTTAGGTTATAACCATCGGTTGCAACATAGCCAAGTTATTGAACAAAAGTTAAACATGCTCTGTAATTTTAACCAATAATAAATCTAGTCAGGAGTAAATCATTAATAGGTTGTTAGTTGTTCTGAATCTTCTGGGTTCATTATGGATTAATTGAGCAAAAGCACAAATGTCATATTTGCAGATTCCTCAAATATGTGCTGTGTTTTATTCTTTTATTAAAATAATGATTTACTATATTATTTTATGTAGAAAATATTTTAGTTCATGACGTCAGACGAAACAACATATGTGAGGATGACATCTTGGTCTTCCAGAACTTCTGATGGGAATTTTTCACTTTAAAAAAACCCCCAAAACATTTGTTTAACTAAACAATTTTCTCGGAAATGAATCAACAGACTGATCAATGATGAAAATAAATGATAGTTGCAGCTCTGCTTGTTACTGACAATAGCTGGCGGGATGTTTGGACATTAAATAAGTGAATTTGTTTGAAACTAAGACATGAGATGATCAGGTTAGTAAAATGAAAACATTTATATCAAAAATTGAAAAGAAGTTAAAGTTTCTGAAATAAATAGACAGCAGGCAAGGATTTGAATGGGTTTCTGAAGGATTCTCTTGGTTTTTAGTTGTAACTTTATACAGAGATTATTTGCATCATCAAAAGTCATCTAGAAATAACCTTTCTGATGGATTTCATTGAACTGCAGTTTTAATTATTACAGTTGATATTGGACACCCATTTTATAACCTCCATTTCCCAGCCCAGATACTGAGAAATCATTTATTGCAGTGTTTTTTAGGCTGTTTCACAATTGAATGGTGGCAGTTGTTTGCTTGCTGCTCCAACCAGTTAGGCCACATTGTGTATTTGTCGATGGCCTTTACACTGCTTGCCTTGTTCTGAGCACACGTTGGGGTGTCGCCGATCTGCGTACTTGCTGTTCTAGTGCAGTGTCTGCGGTTAGACGCTGCCATAGTGAAGCAGGCTCAGTGTCTGCCCTGGTATTGACATGCATCACTGCCCCTGACTGAGATTGAGGCCTTATAAATACAAATCACTTTCTTCACTATATGAAACCAAAGTGTGAACTGAAACTTCCGCCCTGCTCCACCTCATGCCTCCACACACTCTGTCCTGCAGCTGACCTTTGACCTCAGACAGGCTAATTCTGCATGGTGTAATGCATTCCATTGCACTACTGTAATGTTTTTTGATTGAATGTGCTGAAACCCTTATCAGGCAACAGTTATCCATCCATAATGAGTCTGTTTAATATTTACACCAAAATTAAACTTCTAATCTAGGTAATAAGTTTGTGTAACTTAAGTTAATGTTTAGAGAAATGATGGCAATATATATCAGCATGAGTAAACATAAATGCACAGAAATGCACACATGTCGGCAGATACGCAAAAATAAGTTGCCTTGCAGACAATAATCACAGCAGCAGATGTTTTAAGGCTGCATTTTCAGACATTTACTTCACTTCGGTTCACTCCAGAATCCTCTATTCAAAGCAGAAACCGCACACAAGTCTGACACAGATTTCCATTTCCATGATTAGATTGTTTGGTGACAATTCAATTTTTTGCAGTGACAATACATTGATGTTTTTTTCTCCCCTCTGCTCTCCAGGTGGCTGGTGATAGCTGTGGGTCTGGTCAGAGCTTACCTGGCCAGAGGAAGCTACCACGGGCTGTACTACTCCATAGAGAAGCCCCTGAAGTTCTTTCAGACTGGAGCTATTCTGGAGGTGAGATAAGCACAAAGGCCTGGGTAGTACTGACAAAATCAAATTCCATTCTATATTTGATTAAATACAATGTGTATCCCATATATAATGTGGCAATATTTCAGTGCACAACATCTAATTTATACATACAGATATTAGGCATGTAACAATTAGCTTTAGTTTGAATACTCCATTAATAATGCTTTCAGCTTTTATTACAGTATTTTATTTCATGATTAACAGCACTGCAGGTGATTATAGATCATCTGTTAGTTGTCCTAGCAGTCTTGGACTGAGTCTTGGATTCAGGTCTGGATTCAGGTCTGCAGTGGAACAGATCTTTTCTTAGGGCTGTACAGTGTTTGGTATGTCCTCTTAAACATATCAGCATGATAGCCTAACATACCAGGCCACTCTGTGTTAAAGGCACTTAAAACCAAATAAATAGCTTTATATCTTAATAACTGTTTGTAAGATTTCCAACTAATAAAATTACAGAGATAAATGAAGTCTCCTTCTGCTTCAAAACTAGGTAAAGAGAATTGTGTAGTTCCTTCCTATACACACACACACACACACACACACACACACACACACAAACACTACACTCACGTGTATAGTGCAGAGATAAGCAGCATGAGGTGTTTCAGTGATACTGTCCAGACACACTGTAGCAGTGATAGGACACATAGCTTTGTTTAACAGCTGTATCTTCCATTCATGAAATCATCTGTGCACACACTGAACACTACAGGCACTATGGGATTTAGTTGTCAAGCTTGTTAGAATGTCATGCATGAGAATTCAATTTGAAATAATACATCAGTTTTTGTATTATAGAGTTGTACACATTAAACATCCTTTTAGGTATGTCCTATAAATATTATATTATACTGGCACATCAATCACAATAATAATAATATTAAAAATGTAAAATAAAAACAAAAGAATAATTGTTTGTTCTCCTCTCCTTTCACAGATATTGCACTGTGCTGTAGGTGAGTCTCTCTTCAGCCTCCACCCTCACTGCTCTCTGTTAGCAGTGAAACATCAGAGAGAGTACCATTTATTAGTGTGTACTGTATCTCTCATTACAGTTTGACTTGGCAGATTGTTCATTTAAAAAATCTGTAATTACATTTTGTCAATTAAGTTTTAAGTACTAAGACATTAACTGGTATGAGATCACTATTCTAAAAATATCTACAATAAAGTTTTGATTATGTGACACGTACACAACACAAATTAAGTATACTTTGACTAGTCATCATTTTAAGTGAAGATCTGAACTGAAGTTATAACTAAATCAAATCAAAGTAGACATACAAGGAAAAAAAACTCACAAAAAGGGCTCACTGAACGGTTTGGTAATTATTCAAATGATGTGAATCATATGCTACGGCCTTTACAGTCACCAGACCCTAACCAAAACCATTTTCACACTCTACGTGTGTGTAGACCCAATGTAGCATAAACAGTATTTCAAAGGTCTTAGATTATATTCCCGACCACCGCATCATTAAATCACCCCTCCAGCTGACTGACATAGACTTGTAGAATCTATACTAAGAAGCACCGAAGCTGTTCTGAAGGCTGGTGGTAACAAAACACCCTGAAGAGGCACTTTTTTTTAGTTTTTCCTTTAAGTTTTGTAAATAATTGATGGTCAGAAGTTCCTTTAAAGGTCCAGCGTGTAACATTTTGGAGCGTCTATTGGCAGAAATGGAAAATAATATTTATAGGCATGTGTTTATTTGTGTATAATGGCTGTTTGCATATTTGACCTGTTTCATGGCCACTGTAGTTTCTCCTTTATGAGGGAGTTGCAATCTGCAAATACACCACTAGATGCCACTAAAGCTGATACACTAAAACTGTATGGATCTCAAAGTACAATTTTGACCAAACTCAACAGAATCATAGATCTCCAGCTGTCATTTGGTATGTGAATGACAACCTCAGTGATGGCATTATAGGTATGTTGTTATTAGTAAACAGAAGTCAGATAGCAGAAGCTTTATATATTAAATGATTTTGTCTGGTTACATTGTCGCTTGCTTGTCACATTGCATTTGTATCTCAGATGTAAATGTGCACAGACAAACAGAAGCTTTTCATATTTGAAGTGTTTGCCAAAGAGAGAACAGAGAAACCGTTGGCTCTCGTGGTGTTAATGTGTGAGGAAAGACCGGTTCTCGCCTGGCCGCCTCGCTGCGGTTCCCAGTCCATTCCCTTCATTATCTAGGATTAATGGAAGATTACCTAGGCTCCCTGCAGCTGCTGTCCACTCTGAGCAAACACACACACACACACACAAACAGCTTTAGGTTCCTCTCTACTGGCCAGTTGAAGACACTGCGTCAATATTTGTTCCAAGCCTTTTTTGTGTATATTTGACAGCTTACAGTCTCTGAGCAAACATTTGCTATCAACATGTCTTAGTATTGTATTACTTAGTATTTTGGACAAACCATTGTCCAAAATACTTTAATTTACAGATTCTGTCAAGCACTCCATTCCACATGACAACCATTGCTTTTCGGACCAATTTTCCATTTGATATAACATGTAATGATGCTTAAGCTGGTTTCCTAAAGCAAAAGAAAAAACATCAAATCAGCAACTGAAAGCACAGGAAATTAGACCCAGAAAACAAACCCCACCCAAGCTGACATTCTCAAATGTCACGTTTTGTCCACAGCCCAGAGGCATTCAGTTTACTGTCATAGAGGACTAAAGAAACCCGAAAGTTTGGATAATGATAATTTAATAGTCAACAACTAATTGATGAATCAACTAATCGTTGAAGCTCTTAACTAAACTGGGCTATAAAGCAGCAAATCCTCACTCTTGAGAAGCTGGAATCAGGGAATGTAGGGAGTTTTTGTTTGATAAACCAAGATTAATTCATTATCAAAAGATTAATGTTCTGTCTGTTGTTTGTTTTGCCAAGCATCTGAAGAAGATGCATCAGCATCTAAATGAATTGGTATAATTGTTCAAATAGACCAATCTAACTGTTAATTAAATTTTGCGAGAAGAGAAACCACCAGTCAGTAGGTTTGTTGACAATGTCCTGAATAAAACAGAAAAGATTCCTTTAAAATGAACCATGCCAGTGAGGTAATTCACACACAAATACAGTATATTCTAATTCATGTGTGTTCACAGTGAATAATACTTTGTTTCATATTCTAGGAATTGTACCGTCCTCTGTAGTCCTGACCGGATTCCAGGTCATGTCCCGGGTTTTCCTCACCTGGGCCGTCACACACAGCGTCAGGGAGGTAAGTTGAGTTTTCTAACTTAAACACATAAAATCAGTGTGTATGTGTAAAATGGTCTGTAATGGACTTGGTATGAATGACACACAAATGTAAATGTAAACGTGGACTCATGTTCAAAAGTGACCAGCTGATGTACTGTACTGTTTGCCCTCTTACTAGATCAGAGAGGAGTAATTGTGTAAGTAACGTCAGATGGTCTTGCCGTAGGCTTGCAGGAATGAATCTGTTGAATTATAATGTAGTGAGTAATGTGTGTAGTTCCTTTGTGTGTCTATTGTACGATGCTGCACTGACATTTTTCTCAAGCTGTTCTCTCTTTCCCTTTTTCAATGTATGTGGAAACTGTATTTAAAGTGTTACTGTGTGATAAGAAGTGTGCTCTTCTTTTTAACATATTTGCATCAGTTTTAACCTAACATCTGAGGATAGTGACCATCTGCCTGCGGTGTGGTCTGATCTCTGAGCATCTGAAACAAACAGCATGGTTCTGCATTAAAAAGTCTAGATTACCTACAGCAGAGTAACTCCCGCAGTATGATGCAAGCCCGTCCGCTCCCTGTCCTCCTCCTATCATCCCCTGTGTGTGTTTCTGCAGGTGCAGAGTGAGGACAGCGTGCTGCTGTTTGTCACAGCCTGGACCGTCACAGAGATCATCCGCTACTCTTTCTACACCTTCAGCCTGCTCAATCACCTGCCATTCCTCATCAAATGGGCAAGGTAGGGAAATCTACCCGAGAGCGGTGTCAGAGCAGGAGACACTCGTATCTAACTACACTACACACTGAAAAAATGGACGAACTTTGAAAATGATGTCTCTTGATAAGAGCTGTCAATACTTGTTGCATACTGGATTAATTACATCAGTTAGACTGAGTATTGGAAAATGTCAAGTTGTAAAAAAAAAAAAAAAAAAAAAAAAAAAAAAAGTCAAAAAGTTGTGAAAATGCCCATAAAAATTATCTCGAGCCCAAGGTAGCATCTTCTTATTACTAGTTTTGTCCAAACACCCAGATATTCAATTTAAAATGCAGCATGACAAAGAAAAGTGGGAAATCCTCCGATTTGAGATTGTTTGGCATTTTCAATCGATTAGCAAAGTAGCTGCTGATTATTTCTTATGTCGATCCAACTAATCGTTTCAGCTGCATACTGTAATTTATTTGGCAAAATTCTCATGCAGATGTTAAGACAACATGGTGTTTTTGAGGAAGGCTGGTTTACCATGTGTTCATGCTCTGTAGTTCATCATTATTAATTTATCAAGCAAAAATAGCAAACGTTCACTGGTTCCATTCAAATGTGAGCATTTGCGACATCTCACTTTTATATCATATGAAACTGACAAACTTTAGGTCTTTAATAACGTTTGCCGGTCGGTCAAACAAAGCTAGAAATGAAGAAAAGAAAATTGTGACCGCATTTTCACAAGCATCATACACGACTGTCAATAATATGGGAAATTCAAGGATAATTATTTGGAATATTATAGTGATTTCTTTTGTTACATTTTTGGCTTGTTTCAGGAAAAAAGTCATTGTAAATTATACATTATTTTTTCAAATTACATTTAGCAAAAGGTCATTTTTTTAATGCTAGTATTTACAGTACCTACTTGAAACCCTAAAACAGATTAAGGAGCTTTATGAGACACAGGAAAAGTTATCCCAGCAACACATTTCTCTTTAAAGGCCTTACTCCCAACAATGATTAGTTATAAAAGAAATAATCATATAATCTACAGAAAATCTGTAGTACTGTTCCCACCATAGAAGTCTCCCTCTGCCCAATGGGATTCAGCTGCATCTTCAACCAAGGCAACAGTTGTTTAGTGCCTCCCTCCCCGCGGCCTTTGTTGCTAGGTAGCAAATGACACCATCGCTATATTGGTATTCGACTTTCACTTTGAGTTGCACCCTGAGAGGCAGAAAAGAATTGGTCGTGCATCGGTGGAAAATTCAGCGAGGGATCAGAGAGGACAGTCGCTGGGTTCTGACGTTTTGTTTTCTCTCTGTAAAAGAAAAGGAGTTCAGTGTATCTCTCCTATGTAATTGTGAGCTTTCTCCTCTTTCTCCTCAAAAGGCCGATCCCTTAACAGTTTTATGGTTAGAAATTTAGAAGCATACAGAGGCAGTGAAATTTTCAGCACATGTTAAAGGCTAATATTTATACAGTATATTTTGTTTTTGGAAGTAATAATGTATATCATGGTGTATAAGTTCTGTCGGCTGATTACTCCACTTTTAATTTAATACTGTGAATGCAGCCTTTTAACTATTACTTTAAAGTGTCTCAGCCAACAGTTGGAACTAAATTCATCTTTCTGGTGTTTTACATGTCCTTCCATGGCTCTCTTTTCTTTTAAGGTTAATGATTTATTTATATCATTGCCTATTTGAATTACTTGTGTCAGAGTCTGAGCACATTCTCAAACATTCCTCTTACTCCTCCACTCTTTCTTGAAGAGATGAAAAATGTCTCTGGTATTGCTGCCTCTGGCAACAGCTTTTTATTCTCTTCAGTTGTACGTACATCTTTTTAAAATCCGAGTCATGTCCAAACTCTGGACAAAGTGCCTTTTTTTAGACCACTTTCTTCATCGTTTGGTTGTGCCTTTACTGCACCGTGTTCTTCACCTACATTTTTTTTTAGCAAGTGTATGTTGAAGTAAAAATCCAAAGCCACATCATATTTCTTTGAGTTTTTATCGCAGCTATACCACCTGTCCTCCCCTCACGTTGCAGAAACAATAAATAATGAAGATGTGTGATTTATTATTTCTCTCTCCTACCTTCTCTTTCACAAACCCCTCTGCTGCAGGTACACCTTCTTTTTTGTGCTGTATCCCATGGGAGTGACTGGGGAACTGCTGACTATCTATGCAGCGCTGCCGTATGTGCAGAAGACAGGCCTGTACTCTGTCACTCTCCCCAACAAGTACAACTTTTCTTTTGACTACTACACCTTCCTCATCCTCATCATGATCTCCTACATTCCCCGTAAGTCGACATGCAGATTTGACTTTTTTCCTCTTTTGTCGTGACAACCAACAGGCATTTAAAATATTATTCTTCCTGTAAGAATTTGCTTTAAATCACAAATATAGAGAAGTCCATTGCATTTACCAAAGAATAGAAAACTGGAGACACCTTCCTTATCACATATTATTAGCCTCCAGCTATATTTAGACTGAACTCCAAGGGAGTTTTTACCTTTTGTGATTCACACGAATTTGACTGCAGTCTGTGTATGCTTAAATGTGCCCAGAATGTTCAGACTGTGCAGACGTTAGTTACTGTAGTTGCCGGCATACGCAACCGTGTGTGTGAAGAGTGTGTCTGCACTTTCAAATTCTGACTGAAAATCTACTGGAACTTTCCGTTATCTTCACGCAGCCTCTCTTTTTCCCCTTGTATTTGTACGTTCATAAACTGAAATCATAAATCCATTAGAGAATTAAATCAGGTGGAGATGAGATATGATTACAAGACGGTCTATCACATAATTATTAAGTAATAGTTTTTTATAATTATGAGAAAATTATTTGTATTTATAATTTTTCTTTGGTAAATGCAATACATTTCTATAGAGGTTTCAGAGTTAAAGGTGGTGTTGTGCTGGACTATATTACCGTAAAACTTTATATAATAGCCGGATTTGCTTCAATCACTGAACTCAACCTGCCTTTATTTTG
>NW_023340095.1:21066735-21098648 GCF_004916995.1 Morone saxatilis | reverse complement strand
TCAGCAAAGATGGGAAATACTATTAAAGTGGTTTATTTAAACCAAAATATTACTTGTATGAAGATTAGGCTACTGAATAACATTGATTACGAATCATTCGATACTTTAGTGCTGGATGAATTGTGGAGAATCTAACTGATTTGAATTATGTGTAGCATATTCGTGTAGGTGATATAAGCAGCTTAGAACTCACGCAAGAAGGTGATGTGGTGGGCTTTAAGAGGTTTTATACATCCAAAGAATTTCAGTAAAATCCAGATCTGACGCCTAATTGAGACCTCGTCAAAAATGTGTAGCCACACCATGCTAGTAAAGGGCACCTGGGGATCCTGCTTTTAATTTAAGTTTTACAGTATATTGAGAGGTGTGTCCTCCCTATTTACGTACATACTGCAGTCCAGTACAACACAATCAGTAACTATGACTTCAATGCTGAAACATACTGTATAATTAAATGAACCCCTTTGTTAAAGTGTCATAAAAACATTGTAGGCATCATGAAAGTCGACTTTATGGCAGGACATTTGAAGAAGGGGGGTTTCTCCCTTGTTGATGCTGTTGTTCCAATGTGATGTAAGACTGCCTCAGTGTATTGGTAACATACTGATCTCCCTCTGCCTCCCCTCAGTCTTCCCCCAGCTTTACTTCCACATGATACGGCAGAGGAAGAAGGTGCTGGGCCACGTAGAGGACTACAGCAAAGTGGAGTGAGCCCAACGGCATTCAAACAGATGTGATCGAGGGAAAATAAACCAAAACAACCAACAGAAGTCTGCTTACAGAAATGCAAACCCCAGCCACTTTTCACACTGCCAGAGCTGACCTGGCAGAAGATTCAATTATCAAGCAACTTTATTTTTTTTCCCAGCTGTTGTCCAGGTTGTGTAGGTGCTCAAAAAATCATGAACCAACTGGTGTTGTTTTTTGTTGTTGTTTTTATTTATGAACAAACCGCAGTTCCTTTTGTTTAGTCAGAGAGCTTTCAGCTGTAAAGAAACTGTATTATGACGTGGATACAGTTGAGCTGCTGTCTGAGCAGTACGTAGAACTCGGTCACAGAAAAGCATTGAACTGAATGAGGCACTGATAGAATCAATAACCTCCTTTTAAATGTCACCATAGAAATTCCCTTATAGATTTTTCACCTCCCCGCACCTCTCTTTTTAAAAAGCAGTTTTGTTTCACTACAATGTAGAAAGAATAATGTGAAGACTTAGTACTGAAACTAGGTTCTCTGTAGGTTTTGCATCTACAGTGTGTTTGTTGGTGCAAACTGTGGTCCAGATTTGTGTTTTTTGTTTGTTTTCTTTCATTTGTTTCAGACAAAAGTTTGATTACATTCCTAATTTAGTTCAATAAACCTTTTTTCATTCTGTGCTTGCATGGTTTTCTATCTGTTTTTCTCTTGTGCTAGCTACTGTGTGTTTGGTGTTTGCTTGGATGTAGTGTGGACTTCTGTCTTAGTCGCATCCTTAGTGCTCTGCCATTGATTATGTTCAGTCTTTATAAGCTTAATTTTCCCAAGTTTTTCCAGTGATTGTGTGTTGTCTTTTGATTTCCTCATTGTTTGATGTTTAGGTGGTTTATACATGAATAACCTAAAGTAGCCAGTATGTTTTTCCATCACACATCCATCCAAAGGAGAAAACATCCCTCTTCTCTTCATGTGATTGCATTTTCTTTCTTTCTTTTATCTATCTATAGTTAACTAATTTAGCATTTTTAGCTCCAATAAAGCGATACTCTCATTAGCTGGTATTCTTCAGTCTTCACCCCATCTCTAATTAATTAAAGAGGGCAGTGTGTCTTATAAATGGGATGTTAAAATAACTTTTATTAAAAAAGAACGATTAAGATGTCGTGACTTAGGCAAAAAAAGAACAGATAGCACAACATACAGTAGCAACAGTGTTTTCTGATATTTAACACAAACAAAACAGCATTGTAGCCCAAATATATGTTGGATTTTTAACTTTATGGACTTTAATTTTTAAAGTACAGAGTGATGTCACTATACTTTGATACATAAAACTGGTGGTCATTAATTTATATAGAGCTATGTCAGCTGAAATACTGCTCCTAAGTGACATGCCCCTGTCAGTGTGGAAATAGTGCTTTAGAAGGAAGTGAACAGACCTAATACTGAATTCAGTTAGTGAATTTGTAGTCTTTTCAAAGAGGTAACTGATAATGTACAGTGGAGAGAGCAAGAACTGTGAATCGGTCCCACCTTTTCTTCACCTGATGAAATAAGGCAGGTTTAGTTTGTAATGGCCATTTGATGCACTTTCTGTAATGTTAGTAGCTCATTGTTTTGGACAGTGTTTTTTTGTGGTATTTTTCGAGTTGTAATCCTGAAAGCTTGATATTTTGTTAGGCTCAGTTGCAGCTGCTCTGTCAAAGAGTAACTTAAGGCTGAAAAACATTATTTTATTGACCTCTTTTAACTGTCCTTCTGAGTACATTTCTACAGCACTGCGGCGAAGTGAGAACTTCAACCACTTGGGTCAGGAATAAAGCTTAAGTTGCTCTTTAAATTTTCTGTTCACCCAAATTAGGAAAAGAACATATGTTCAGATACTTCTGGTAGTATGCAGCCATGTAGATCATTTCTGGTTTATTTGACCAGATTTTGAGATCCTCAGAGATTTGATCAGGATTGCTACTAGAAAAAGATGTTGCTCTCAATATATATATATGTATATATAAACATTGAGCACCACAAACAAAATTCCTTTCACAATCATTGTATTTAGGTGGAAACAGAAATGTTAGAAGCCGATGTCTTCAAACCTTTGCACGTTTCAATACTGTTCTTCTAGAGGTTGGTAAGAAACTTTTTGTAAATTGGGTGAACTGACCCTTTAATGTTTCCAAGCCCAGTCGCCATTCTTATATGTCTTTCAGAAGCTCGCGCCTGTGTCAACATTTCTTATCAATCCACCTCCAAAACATAAATGCTATGTTGCTAAACTCATGCTCGCTGTCATGATCATAAACCTGTCTTACACTCCTTTACTCCGTAGCAAAGTGAGCAGCTAGTGGCTGTAATGTCAAATCTAGCCTTTGTGCTCTTTCTTCCCTCTTCCCCATGGATGATTGAGCATGATTTTGGAATACTTGTTGGACATGTCTTGCAGGAGCAGAGGTGCAGCTCATTGTAAAACTGCATGAAAGAGGAAATCTGGATGCCTGGAATGATGATCTGTGTTACAACCTAACTTAAAAAAAGAAAAAATACAAAAGCATGGCATATGTTACTCCAGAACTGGTTTACTGAATAAAGTTTTGATACAAATGTTTTGCATGGGGCCAGCCGACTTTGTACAGGTATGAATAATGAGTATATATTTACAATAAACCTAATATAATATGGGAAGCATATTCACTATGTTTTATTATATATACTTAATGCACTATACAGTCATGGATAGTCCATGTGACTCATAGCATATTTCAGTTAATTCAGGTGAAATAAGTGGATGGCAGCTATATGTGCATTAAATGTGTGTGTGGTGACTCATTCACTCGCCATGTAGGTGGGAACATTGTTTATTGTACAATTTAGCAGCGCTGGAAGGCTTCACCAGCTCAATACAAGCTCCTAAGTATCTTAAAACCTATTAGGCACACTGCCTTGCACTCAGACGCTAATGAAAATGGATTTGATGCATGTGGCAGGTCAGGATGTGCACTTCTCAGAATGACTGTGCCTTTCATCTGTCTGCTGCTGCTCAGATCATATCACTGGCTTTTGATGTAAAGCATCTGTAGGCCCAGAGTGCAAATACTTGGTAGGCTCAGGCGCATTCAGGATCAGCTGAAGAGGCAGTCAGCTGACAACACACAACAAGTCATTGTCATTCTCATTGTCAGTCTGATCTAATGGTGAAGAAAGTATAACACACAATTACATAAATATGTACTAATATAATATATAGATAAATAAAAGGGTATTCTTGTTCATTTTATGTAATTCTAAGGTTCAACATACATTAATAAACATAATTATTGCCATTTGATGTATTTACTGCTGAAATATATATATATATTTCATATATAAATATGTAGAAAGAAAAAAGACAAAGTAGAAAAATATAGGTAAACCATAAAAAATGACTAGATTGAGTGCAAAAAATCATGCTTACTTAAGCATGATTTTTCTTTCATCACTCAGGACAAGAATGCTAGAATGGGCGACATTATAATAATCCAGACAGTCTGTATTAAAGAGACTTTCCCACAATTTAGTATTGCACTTCCATAAAGTTTGGGGACCTGTGAGAAACAAACAAAAAAAGAAGGGTCACAATAAGAGTGATCCCCACGGGGATTATTAAAGTATTTCTGATTCTGATTCTGATTCTGAAGAGCATCAGAGGCTGAGATATCCTGTGCAGTATGGGTCAAGCTACAACAATTCAGAATCCTCTGATTATTATAATGCAACTCGATTGTGTCTTTTGAGTCGACCCTCCATGTCTGACAAATGTCCACATTTATCAAACTCTGCAACCTCAGAGACTCTTTCAAGTTCAGCAATTTAATTGACCAGTCTTCAGTAAATGGAGGGACACTTGTTTTTTTTGTTTTGTTTTTTTAATACAGAATATCAACTTTTTGGCAGCAGCAAATGCTTCAGCCAGTCACTTACTGTATTATACTGTTGATCACAAGGGATCTCAATATGCATAATGCTGGACATGACTTGAGGGTTTTGTCTCAACACTAATTCTTTTGAGTTTGAGTTTTGGTATCAACATCAAAACAATGCTGCATTCAGTAAAATACTGTGTGAAAAATAAACTCTTTGTTTCATTTAAAAAAAGGAGTTCTCAAAAATTGAGAACTTTACCTACATACAATTTAAATCATAATCTGTTTGATAAAAGAATAAGTAAAAATATTATAAAGCATTTCAGCCAGCTTTTGGCTTTGCTGTGCAGGGCTGGATCTAAAGGCGTGGCATGGCTGGTAATGCTTGGCCACGCCAGCTGCTACCCCAGTTTGGTGTAAAATACTGTCAAGTCTGACACATTCATTTTGATTGATTTAATAAATAAAATTTTACAAAATGGATATTAACGCATATAACTTAATGATCTGTTATGGACACATTTTAGACTACGTGACAGGCTTTAGTTCAGTTCAATAATACATGTATTTGGAAAAATGTTTGAAGATTTGGAAATAAAACTATTTTTAATTTTTCCAGATCCGCCCCTGGTGCTGTGGGCACGTTTCCATCCATTGTCAAAGAATGGTACTCTCAATGTTTTGATCTGAACACTGGCTGAACAAGCAAATTCAAACTAAATATCTAAGATATGTGGGTGGCTGAGTGTGAGTTTAACTTATTGCATATATACAGCATACACAATAGCAGATTGTATATGAGACTGTGTGTGTGATTGCACAATACCCAGAGTGACTATAAAGGTTGTTTTCCACCAGGATGAGTCACAGCACTGCAGAGGTCGTCATTTTCTCCTTTTTTATGAAAGAGAGAATGAAACTACACTGATGTGGGCTGAATCTTCCTCCTGTGTCACCACACGTGTTTATAGGCTGCCGTGGATAAGGGGATTATTCAGCTCTTGGCCTCACGATACAGTCTTCTAGCATTCATCTCTTACATCTTGTTCTGCTTCCTAACTTAATTCATCACACAAATTAAACATGTTGTGAATATGTGGAATGCCTGACGCTGTTTCAGACGTCACTAAATGGTTCATGTGGTTGTTATGGCGCTGCCAACATGTATTTGTCGTCATGAACAATACACCTGAACACTGAATTGGTTTATTTTTCTGTCACAGTGCCTTAGATGTGATATTTGTCAACGGACTGCAAACAGAACTTGTCCTTGACTGGATGCTGCAGTCAGAGCAACTGACTGAATCGGTGTAGAATCGGACTGAATTGCCATTTTATTCCTGCTTGGATCCCTGAACAACATGTGGGCAGTGATTCCAAGATCTGCTGCATGTATCCTGGGTAGATTCCTGGGTAATAGTGAGATGAGCATTGTTGCCATGGTGTGTGTGGAGATACTTGCTTTGTGTCTATTATTTATGAATCCTATATTAAATACTAACTTTCTTCTCTGCCTTTTTGGACTTATTTTCTTAGTTTGTATAAAATATAAAAATAAAAGAGGATTACATCAATAATTCAATTTCTCCTTGTTACTATTATTATTATTTTATACACTGTGGCACATATTGATTTTGAGTCAGAGTTTCCAGAGATCCATTCTGTGGCCTGTCCTCATCCAGGCGTGCATGGGGGAGAGGAGGTTGTGTGTCTCATTCGGCAACATCTGAAGTTGTTTCAATGTCCTCCTGGATTAAAAGAGAAGTTTTTCCTGAACCGAATGGAGGGTCTAAGGACAGAAAGTGTGAGATTGAAAAGCACCCTGAGGCAAAATGTGATTTATGATATTAGGCTATATAAAATTTGACTTGAGCCCACCTGTGCAATTATACAAAAAATAACTCGCTACACAGTGGAGCTTATACACTGTGTGCAGGTTTATTGGCCTGGGCGCATGCTTATTGTGAACTTTTCATTTGCAGATGTGGCAACAGGATGAGGTGAAATACTGTCCAGCAGCACCCACACAAAATCTTCTCTAGTGGCAAACAGAAAAATCAGAGGAGGACTTTGTATAATAGCACTCATTGCTGCAGAAGTTTCTTTTGTGGAGGTTTGCCTAAGAATGTGGGTCTATTTAAAGAAGCGACAGTAGCTTTGTTAGAGGTAACTTCTAAATCTATTATATTCACAGAACTCAAGCACAGGAGGCTGGCTAGTGTACTCACATTTCTCTTAGAAATTAAAGGGATCCTTCATATAATGGATATTGAATGACCTGGATAGAGCACTTTATGTCCCCTGAAAAGTTTAAAAGATTCCAATATTTATTCCTGTTCTTTCCTCCAATTTAGTGTAATGGAAGCAAGAGGAAGCTGGTTTGCTTTAAATGCCTTTTTGTTCCTCCTGTCCTTACTTGTTCCTCCACTGAATGTTGGTTCTGTGTTGGTTTGTGTAGAGATC
This sequence comes from Morone saxatilis, assembly GCF_004916995.1. Classification (NCBI taxonomy): domain Eukaryota; kingdom Metazoa; phylum Chordata; class Actinopteri; family Moronidae; genus Morone; species Morone saxatilis. The sequence goes on along the minus strand of NW_023340095.1, from coordinate 21,091,589 downwards.
ATTTGGGTTAATAAAGGTTAAAAACGGATATCGAGGATGGCTGCTGTCTTCACAAAGGCTTTTTTCCTAAATCCAGCAGCAGGCTTTCCTCGGGCCTACTGTTCCTGAGATCACATGAATTCCTATAGAAATGCTTTCAGCAGCCACGAGACATCGGCCACTTATTCCTGTGCTGTGATGTTAACCCTGAAGAAGGCTTCTGCACCACGTCTGTGTTCCCTCTGATTCCATTGTGCTCATTGACCTCTGTGCAGGGCTGAATCATTGACAGTCAGATGCTGTCACAAGATGACACAGACGTTGGCTTTAAAGTTGTTCCTATATATTAACAGTTTGAAGTTTTAGTAATATACTCTGAGCCTCAGAAGCTTGTGTGACCATTCCTTTTTAAAATTTAAATATGAAAGTGCTACAACATGTCTCATGTTGGCCTTTACCATCTGCAGTGTCTATCATTAGCATTTCACAGTACTGCTTTGGTTGAATGGCCATTTACTAATTGATGAGAATAAGTATTTTGTTGCATGTGCTCGTCTTTTGTATCTTCAGTCTATTGGTTATACTTAGACTGGACTCTACTTCATTAAACAATGCTTTGATATTTCAAATATGCATTGTTGACTATGAGCATTATGGGAACAAGCCTTTACAATGCTTTGTGTTTTTGCTCTCCACAGGGTACAATGTGTTACTTTTTTTGCTAGATGCACTTTCACTTATAAGTTCAGTCACTTTCATGGGTGACAGTAATCAATATTTGCATTTTGTGTTACATGACAAAAAGGACAAGCTGCTATTAACATTAGCTCAGCTTTTTTCTCTGATAACTTTCAGATCCAGACGTCTGATGACTAAAATCCTTAAAAGTGTATCGTAAAATGTGGCCTCAAAACTGGATAAAAAGTCAGTTTATGACAGCTTCTGGCAAACAACCACAATGCTGACGCATGCACAGAGGATATGACGCCATTGACAGGAGACTGGTAAAATTTGAATAAAATTACATATTTTTGTCTGGGTTTGAACATGTTTGGAACATTTGAAATAATGTTAGTACACAACTAAAAAAAAAAAAAAAACATAGGTCAGTTGTTTACAGACAATTTAATGTGAAAATGTTACATATTATAGCTTTAAATAACTAATAACTATAACTATACTTTCCATAGCCAGTTTTCACTCAATGTGCTACACATTGAGTGAAAACTGAAATAGATCGGACTGTAATGAGATTAGATTTGTGTGACTCTGTGTGTGAGTGTGTTTTGCGTGTGTGATTCTTACTCATGATAAACTGCTGCTGAACAAGTTCATCTAACATTCAGATGATGGCAGTAGCGTTCTGTGTCAACTCAACAGGGAACGTCATCTTCAGATGCCCAGATTACATCTAAATTAAGAGGTTTTCACAGGTGAAAGCAGTTTACCTTGGAACAAACCCAGAACCCATCATGTGTAATCTGAATTATTGTGACACATCAGGTGAAAGAACGGAATGCACACTTATTTTAGAAGTATAAACTGATTTAGATTTTCACTGAGCACAAATTCAAGTCTTCCTCAGTATCTTCTAAGAGGGGTGTAAATGTAAATTTGCTTGCATGGACAGTGTATTTGGTCTGTTGCATAGATGTTACAGATTGGTATGAAGTAACAATTAATAGCAAATGGTGATCTAAGATTCATGGCAGCTTTCAGACACTCTAAGACATGTGAGGGAGGTTAGGTTAAAGATTCCCTCCTGACATGTATTAAGAGATATATACAAATAGTCTGCTTGTAATACATTCAGAGACTTTCTCGGCCAGGATATTTTAGGCTACATTTACACTGCAAGCAATTCTGATTCATTGTTCAGATCAGATTTTTGGGGGTTTTGGTTGGATGTCCACATTACTATTTAAATGTGGCCCATATCAGATTCCAGTGTAGACAGGTCATGGTCTTGAAAATGACCCGCATGACAAATGTCAAGTGACATAATAGTCACATGCATTCTGATATGACAGTTCTTATTGAGGTCACATTGTACCAAATCAGACCTGTATCTGATTTGGACCACAAAGTGGCCCAAAAAAGATCAGATTTTATGTGATTTGTGCTGTTCACGCAGTCATGACTTAGACAATGGTGTCCTTCCAAACTTGTGGCAACAGTTACAAAATGACAATGCCTCCGTGCACAAAGCCAGGTCCATAAAGACATGGTTTTCCAAGTTTGGTGTGGAAGAACTTGACCGATCTGAACAGAGTTTTGACATAAGTGCCACCCAACACCTTTGGGATGAACTGGAACACCGACGGTGAGGCAGAAATCAGTAGAGTTGAGACAGTGGAGGTTTGTGTTTGGTGTCCACCTACATTTAGCCATGTTGTGTTAGTGTCAAGTTACTTACATGAAAGCTGTTAAACACATATGAAGAGTACAATAATATTCTCCAAAACATAGTGAGATTTAATCATAGAGTAGTATTAACCAAGGCATACCAAAGTAAAGTACAACTGTACTCAAGTACAGTACTAAATGTACTATGTACTGTTCTGGGAAGAGGAGAGTGGTCAGATTCCCTGAATAAATCAGATTTTTCACATTAATTTATTTTTGTGTGAGTTTAATATGGTTAGATCTCTATTCTTGTGTAGTATTCAACAATAAATTGTGTGTGAGAGCAAAGAGAAAGAGCAAACGAGCAAGCAAACAAGCAGTCATAAGACAAGCGGAGAAAATAAGTTGCACAACTTGGATCAAGATAAATTTGTATCCGATTTATATCTGAGTTCCCCTCCTTATTTGACGAGGACAGTGCTGAATGGGAGCTCCTGTTCTCTCGCTTAACACAGTTTCACCCTTGATGAATTCCAAAAAGGGCAAAGGGAATTCAGCTGGAGGTGAGCTGGTCCCAGCAAACACACGAGGCTCCTCGTCACATGCCTCCAATTTACATTCATTAGCACACAATGTGGAAATGACACAAATGCTCTTTTTCTGTATGGTCAGTACATGACCACTGACTCCCACCCAAGACGCTGTTAAAGGTGGGGGGACTGTAACATTGGGCTGAATCATACAACTTAAACAGTTAGCAGTTACCACATGTTTGCTTCTACCTCCTTGTGACATTAGCTGTTACTGATCAGACACACAAGTTCTATCACACTGGTGCAGATGTAAAGGGCTGAAAGTGACAATAATACCCATTGTTTTTTTTTAAAGATATTTCTGGGACTTTTTGTGCCTTTATTTGATAGGACAGTTGAAGACAGACAGAAGTGGGGGGGTTAGACATGCAGCAAAGGGCAGCAGGTTGGAATCAAACCAGGGCCACTGCAATAAGTATTAGGCTATTAAAAGTTTTTTAATTAATGTGTTTAAAATATCAAAAGAAGGGTGGAAAATTCACATCACAAGTTGTCAGAGCCCAAGATGACAAGCCCAACCAATGGTCCAAAACCAAAATTTACTTTGCATGTTCTGAAACAGAAAAATACCAAACCTTCATATTTAAGAAGCCATAAACCTGCTCCATGTTTTTGAGAAATTACTTCACAATTAAACCCATGAAGTGTAAAAGAAAGGATGGTACCAGGCACAGGAGATTACAGCAACCTTATCTAAACAAAAGAACAAACATGTCTGTCCAAAAAGAGACGAAAACCAGGTGTGTTTGAAAAGGTCTTTGCAAAAAAAAAACCTCCTTTCTATAGTTTAGGTGCAAATACATCATCCCATCATTTTAAGCTGACATCTAAAGATATCAAGTTGCTACAAGGTGTGTGTGTGTAGGTGTGTGTGTAGGTGTGCTTGAGGGCTATCCAGCTGTGAGAACAGATCCGCCCATTCATCGAAAGCGCCCGGGGGTCGCACAGCCTCTGGTTTGAGATGGACCAGCCTGTCGTCCAATGAAAGCGCGTCAGAGCGTGACTCACCCCCTCCCGTTTCCAATGGAAGCGCGGCGGAGAGGCGGGCCGCAGGAAGCACACTTGGTTGAATGGCCATTGAAGCAGCGATCAGCGGTAAATATGTTATGATGCCACGCTCCGAACAGACACCGAGCGGATTGTCCGAAGCTGCGGGAGGGCACTCTGGCACCGGGTAGACGCTTGATGAAATGCTGCCGCTGTACGGCCGCGGATTGCCTGTGCGCGGAGCCTGCCTGCAAATCAAACCAGGGGTCGCTCTCTGGGGATTTGAGCAGTGATGGACAGCTGTTGGTCAGGGATAAATTGACCGTGCGGTAACACAGACTACACCATGGACCAAGGAGCTGTGTTTTGTGGCTGCCAGAGGAGGAGGAGGAGGAGGAGCGGCTGAGTTTTCTCCTCCGCTTCGATCAGCGCAAGTGTGCCAGAGAATCGTGATGATGCTTTTTGGCCAAACGTGAGGCTCCCACCGCCGTCCGGGCTGCAACGTGTGCTCAATACAGGTGCATCAAGACTGGACGGGACTAAACAGACGCCGCCAACATGGGATTCACCTTTTTCTTCTCCTCCACCTCCGTCTCTTCTGACCACACCGTTCACACGAATACAGGAAGCATGTCCGCAGATGTAACGGGTTCACAGCGTAACTGATGGTGTTGCGCTATGATCTCTGGGGACTATCTGAGTTGTGTAATGGTTTTATTGCATCTTCAGCGCGCGCTGACGTGCAGCCTCTCCATGGATGGTAGTTAATTGGGCCCAATGATGTAGAGCCAAATCCACCTGGATCTAATTCCCTCCTCTCGTGGCGGAACTGGCTCCCCTGTGACTTTTGCGCATGTTCAATTGTTTTTTAATTCCCACAGCTTTTCACCACTCCTGGTTATTGCTTTGGGTTATACCACCTCGGGGTTTAAAGATTTTAGAATGAATGTTTGCCTCTAAAAGTGGGAGATTAAGCCGGTGGCAGTTTGTAGTGACCAACTATGGGAAATTCAAATGACAGACATTTAATGCGCCTCATCTTTGGGACTAAATAGTTTCCTGACATTAAATTTCATCTATACAAAACTTTCCCCGCAGTGTTTGTTTGTTTAGGCACATTTCCGTTGTTGCGTGCCATTCTTCACTATGTCCAGATCAAACAGTGTCAGCCCACCCGGAGTCGGTGCGCCCGGGTTGAGGGGAGGGACCGAGCACAGATCAGCTTGGGGCGAGTCTGAGTCCGTGGCCAACGGGTGCCCATACTCTGCTAGATCCCCTCGCAAGAAGCTCACCCGGACCAACAGTCGGTGGAGGGACGAGGATGATCTGGAACACCGGCCGCCCGGGCGAGCCTCCACGACCGTCAGCAGGGTCAGCTTCAGGTCCAGGTCTGCTTGGCAGGACCATGGCGAGGAGAGCCGAGACAACAAGCGCGCGTCCCCTAAACGTCCAGACGGCGAGGTGAGACCCAAGTCTGTGGAGCTGGGTCTGGAGGAGCGGAGAGCCAAGGCGAGGACCGACGAGGAAGAGGTCATGCCCGAAGTGAACTTTTCTTTAGTTGCGTGCTGCACCAGCGTCATGCACATTTTCAAATCCAAGAAATTCCAGTCGGAAAAGTTGGAGCGGCTCTACCAGCGCTACTTTTTCCGCCTCAACCAGAGCAGTTTGACTATGCTCATGGCAGTGCTGGTGCTGGTCTTCACGGTCATGCTGGGCTTCCACTGCTCCGGTGGGACAGCGAAGCCGAGCGTAACTTATGTGGTGGTATTTTCCGTGGCCATCTTCCTCACACTCATACTTATGGTGGTCTGCAACAGAAACGGCTTCCACCAGGACCATATGTGGATTGTGTGCTACGTGGTCATCCTGTTGGTGCTGGTGATCCAGGTGATCGGAGTGTTGCTCGTGCAGCCCAGAAGTGCCTCAGAGGGGATCTGGTGGACCGTGTTCTTCATCCATGTCATCTACACTCTGCTGCCCGTCAGGATGCGCGCCGCAGTCATCACTGGAGTTATTCTTTCCGCCATCCACGTGGCCGTTTCTTGGATGTTAAACGGCATGGACAGCTTTCTGTGGAAACAGGTATGTAGAGGAATGTGTTTTGCTTCTGAAGTCTTATAATAATGTGCGCAGGGAGCCGGAATTCCACGCCTACACTGTGCGCAATAACGCACAACAGAACACGGGCATTTCCATTAAAACCTTCTGGTGCTAAACTTTTTTTTCCTCTCTCGCTGTCAAACAGCATAACAAGCAGTTGTGTCAGGTAGTGTGTTGATAAGTTGCCTGTGCTATAGCAGCGGGTCCACTGGGCAGCAGAGTTCTGTCTAGAAAAAGTTAATCACAGCAGTGGCATACACAGACTGAGACTGGGCCAGAGAGAAAATGGAAAAAGGGGCACCACCAACTCATGCAAGGTCAATCCTGTACAACAAAATGCAAACAGTGAATGTGTTCAGATGTGTACGATTCATCGCATCAAAATTACAAAGATGCACAAAAGATAAGAGAAATTGGGATGCGGCCACTAGGAGACTTTATGACTTGTTTTGAGTGTGGCCATTCAAAACAAGTTTAAATACTTCAGCCTTCAGATGCGGTCTGACCTAGATCATTTGAAGCATATGAGGCCCAAAGTTTCGTTTTTGACCGAAGGTTATTGTACTAACCAAACAGCTTTAAGGCCAACCAGAGGGTAGTGCACTTTGGCTGATCAGAGAGGCATTTGGATTAACTTAAGAGACAACTGGGCAGATCAGAGGGACATTTAGGGGATATTTGGGCAAAAATTCCCATCTGGTCTAAACGACTCTTGGGTTTTTTTAATAAGACATAAGTAAGGCATATATACAAATAGTCTACTTGGCACAATAATGTGTATCTGATGCATCTGAAGTTTTTCTTATGTAAAAAAAAAAAATCTACTGCTTCTACCTTGTTAAAAATAATCCAGAATCTATGAATATGCAAATTGTGTTCATTTCTAAAGTTTTTGTCTCATATTTCACTTTCAGTGTATTTGTATATGGTGACTTCAAGTTGCTACATCGCACTTAATAAATTGCATACTGGACCAGGTTGACTTCTAAAATATTTGTGATGTCACAAATTATGCTTGTAGGTCCCACCCCTTAAAAGCAGATTTTTACTGAGCTCAGAGAAACTTTCCACTTTCAGCAGATGAATGTGAAAACACCCTTCTAGTGTCAAACTCTGCACATACAGCATTCTGCACAGTGAAGCTCAAACATTACACTGTAGGAACCAGAAGAAAAAACAGATTGAGTGGAGGGGGGGACTTTAAGTACAAAAAGAAGAAACAACTAAGTGATACTGTTTTTTATTTTATTTCCAGTAACTTCTTGTACTGCTACAGACTGTTTCTTCAACAGACATTAAATAACTTATTTGACAAATTTAGCTTGTGATTGGTAGACAAAGACTTTGCTATGGGATATAGCTGCTGGTTGCCACGGAAACTATATCAGCTGCCTTGTTGGGCCTCAGGTTGCAGACAACTATAGGTTTGTTTAGCACAAGCACATCTATACAAACTACAGTAAGATTCTCCTTTACACACAGCGTTGGTTTAAGCTTTCTATTTCCTTTGTCTTGCTAAGTCTTAGTCCCATTTGTTTAACACAAGGGACAGTGTGCAGCTAAATATTAGACAAATTATCAGAAAAAGAAATGTGACTACAGGTGAAGCTTATCACAAAGGCTGTGACTTTCTTATATTAGACTCTTATTTGGAAGCATTTTGTCAATGAAAATCTTTAATCAGTTATATTATCTGCTGCTGCATCTCATTGTGATATATAATGGATCAGCGTTTCACTGTAGCCACACATTGTACCTCTTAGTTCATTGGGGGATGAATAGTAATTGTTAATGTTTATCTGACATTTGCAGTTTTATTTTTAACTGGGTGTATTCAACATCTGTGTAGTGGGTCTGACTCTGCATCGTGTTGTGTAGAAGGCAAGGACAGACTTCCCGGGACTGTCCTTGAGCAATTTATTCACCAACCAATGGCAACAGCAACTGTAGTTGTGAAAGAACAAAACATTCACAGGGTTTCTCTTGCAAAAATACTCTCACCAGTGCCTTCCCAAGAAAAGGGAAGAAAAAAAGAGTATGCAAAGAATAAAATGCAAATTGTATAAATGAATCTAACATACTGTATTTTCTATCAGAGAAATGAAAAATAGCCATACATAAAACCAACATACGTATAGTTGTTAAGAAACAAAACATTCACAGGGTTTCTCTTGTGTATCTCAGCGCATGTGTAACACTATGAGAAAAGTCACCAAATGCTCCATGCTAGCAAACAGTCTTAACAACACACTCTTGCTTTCCCCCAAATTAGATTTATGGATATAAAGAAATACAATAAACATAGAGATAATGCGTTCCTTCCCAAGAAAATTCCAGACACAAAGAGGAAGTAAAGTCAGCAGAAGTGCAGTCTGTAAAATAAAATGCTTGGTACTAACTAATACTTGGATGTAAAACCCATTTACTATCAACACAATTTCATAAGAACTACGAAGACATATCAACAACACATTAGAAACCTTTGAAACATGATAGTGGACATGCTAACCCACATACTTCAAAATTAAAGTCTGTGTTTCAATCCAAAAATAGCTTCCAAAATGTTTATAATATAACACTACAGCATTACCACTACCACACATTCAGCTAATATAAATCCTGCTCTTAATGTTGACCTTAAAGCGCGTTTCTAACTAGGGCTATGTGTCATATTTAGGACTAATTATTTTATTATAAAGTGAATAGCAAACTGCAGGTTAAATGTCTGAAATCAAAGCTGTTCTAATGAAGAAAAGGGTGTTTGCTCTTAGCATTGGAAATGATTGCAGATTGTTTGTTTTACTTCATCTGGACATGTAATAAGCCTACAGTGGATCGTTTCAGAGGGATATTGTTTTAATGTGCTGCTGAGTCTATGTGTTCCTCATAAAATCCAAATGCCTCGGGTTGCATTTTACAACATCAATATTACTTTCAAAACAATTCTCCAACGCTGGTGGATTTAGTCTGTAATGAAGGCGCTTACACAAATGGGTTTAATTTTCCACCATTACTTAAAGGTGCACTAAATTGCATCGTCCATTGAGTTCTACAACTTAGTATTATTAACCCCAAACTGTGCTCTCTGGCATGTGTTTCTTTGTGTGTGTGTGGGTTCTTGTCTTGTGTGTGTGTGTGTGTGTGTTTGTGTGTGTTTTGTGACTCTGTAGCTCCTCCCTCCCACCACATTGTTTTGGCTTTTCACTCAATTAACCGTTTCTATCAGGCCTTTTGCTGCTCATAAACATTTTGTCCAACAACATAGCTCTTCTAGAGTAAGCACTTCTATAAAGAATGAATATGGACATATTTGCCCGTTGGTAATGTCTTTTGCATCCAAGGACCTCCCTGAAATGAGATGGTTTAACTCGAAAGGGGTTTATCTTTTGATTATATGGACCAGTATTTGGAGATGCCTGTCCATGTGCTTTGTTGTACTTTTGGTCTGGGGCTGTTTTTCATGGTTTCAGGCCCCTTTGTTCCATTGAAGCAAAATCTTAATGCTACAGTATACAAAGATATTTTGGACAACAGTGTACTTCCAACTATGTGGCAACAGTTTGGGGAAGGCCCTTCCTGTTTCAAAGTGGCCCCTACGCACAAAGCATAGAGAAGTCCATAGAGAAATGGTTTTTCCCAGTTTGTTGTGGACCCTTCCAACACCTTTTGGGATGAATTGGAAGGCAGTGTGCAAGCCAGGCCTTATCAGAAGCAGTTTGTCTTTCAGCAGCCACATTTTCAATATTATTGTATTTAATTATATCATTAAATACATGCATCTGGCTCATGTGTGATCAATCTAGTAACAGATACTTTGAGATGATACATAGCATGTCTTGTCTTTGTCTTTAAATCTTTATTACCTAAACTGTGTACACCAGTCGGCCATATTATCATGGCACCTGTCAGTGGGCGGAATATATTAGGCAGAAAGCGAACATTTTGTCCTCAGAGTTGATGTGTTAGAAGCAGGAAAAATGGGCTGCATGAGGATTTGAGCGACTTTGGCAAGGGCCACATTGTGTGACGACTGGGTCAGAGCATCTCCAGAACTGCAGCTCTTGTGGGGTGTTCCCGGTCTGCAGAGGTCAGTACCTATCAAAAGTGGTCCGAGGAAGGAAAAAACCAGAGACAGGGTCATGGGGGGCCGAGGCTCATTGATGCAGGTGGGGAGTGAAGGCTGGCCCGTGTGGTCCGATCCAACAGACGAGCTGCTGTAGCTCAAATTGACCACCAGGGTGCCCAGGTGCTCATAATGTTATGGCTGATCGGTGTATATATTAGCAGAAGGACCTTATCCTTCCTTGTCCTGCTACAGAGTTTAGAGAAGTTACATGAGCAAACTAATTTAGCTCTGCGTATGCAAAGATAAGTTAGTAATGGATGAAATGCATGTGATACTACTCTAGCAAATACAGACCTGGTACATTAATATAGTGCAGCAAGAAAAGGGCCACAAGGGAGATGCTCCCACGTGTCTGATGGACATTGCCACACTGGCTAGAGTGGCAACAGATTATCTTCGCCAACCATGAGTGAGATATAATGTAACGTGCAGCTGCATCCAGTGGACATTAGGGGTATTGCTCTTCTTACTGAATGGAGTAAATCTCTGTAGCAAGGTTCCAAGATTTTGTGGAAAGCCCCTCCAGGCGAATGCAGGCTGTCAGCAGAATATCGTATAATGAATGCGATGTTCAGGTCGCCATAATTTGGTCATAAATATTATGTATGCCTTAAAGAGGCTGATACATGAGCTATTGAACAAAGACATGTGCTGCAGAAATTAAAGAAAGATAATGTCCCACACTATATTTGAGTCATCAGAAGTGTATCCAACTTTAGAAAGAGAACACAAAGTTGCACACCTTTCTAAAACCCAATGACAGTACAAGTCAACGACTACTCCTACTCAGTCACGTGCAAAGGAGGTGCTGAACACCAGAAAGGATGTAGGATTTCACTTTTTTCATCCTTTTGTTTCTTTTAAGAATCTAATGTTTGGTTGTGTAAGCAAAAACCAGGCTGATAGTTTAGTTTTTCTGTGTGAATGGCATGTGACCCTGCATCTATTTGTATTTTTTGTAAAAGCCACATTGTCATTTGATGTGTTGATGTGAGTGTGTGGGAACGAGCTGTTGTATTTGTTGTTCTTTCCTCACCATGCTGTTGTTTTTAGCATATCTGTTCTCTCCTGTTTACATAGGACCCGGCTTCTCTCTCAGATAGACCACTACTGTTTATGTGAGATCTTAAGATAATGCTGTTTCTTATGCATGGGCTCGTAGGAATATACAGAGTTTCCCCAAGTCTTTACAAATGCAGTGTCAGTCAGCCTTTAATAATGCACTATTTTATTAGCCTGAACAACTGAACACGAAATCACATCTACGTCTAAAACTAGGATGAGGTTTCACTTTCATTTTCAATATTGATACAGGTGTTTTGTTAGTGATACATTTCTGAGATGTCACAGAGGCAACTCTCCATCAGTTAAACTAGTAAAAATGTGTAGGAAATTTTAAGATGGACCAACTTTTTCAACTTTTTAATTGCCACTTGTACAAAAGTACTGTCACCAGTATTTTGGCAGACTTTGTACTGCAGTTCATCAAGGAGGCCTTTTTTTACTATGTGAGGGAAGCTTTCAGCTGCTTTGTCCTCATCATTGCTGAAATTCCCAGAGATAACAATGGTCCAGTGACACAAAAAAAACCTTCCCTCATTCCCACATTATTCCTTTGTCTCATCATCAATTAACCAGTATATTATCAGTCCAAACATGTCACACATTTGTTCCTTTAACAGGTAAAATTACATAAAGATTCACCTTTAGGGTGTGTTGACACAAAGATTAGTGTGGTGTGGTTTGTTTGGTCAAGTGAAAACAATACTATTTAAACTCTGGTAGCACCAGATAACAGCATGGGGTGGACTGGTTGGTGCTGGTATCAGTGTTGGAACGGGTGTGGGAACATATTATAAATAAAAAATTAATTCAGTGGGAGTTATTTATTTATTTATTATTTATTATTATTAATTTACTAATAGTTTGTTCGCAATGTAAAGTTATATAAAGTTAATAAGGGATGGAAATTGATGTGGCAGAACCAGATATTGTATTTTTTTTTTCATGCATTCTTCTGACTTCTGACCCCAGTGCCTACATTACCCACAATGCAAGTCTGCAAGTTCTAGGGTGTATTATGCTAGTAGAGGCTAATGTAGCCTTGAGCTGCTAGCCTCAAGAAGAGATGAGAGGAGCGGCAGAGGTCCGGTAACTCCACATAGATTTTTTTTATTTTCAAACTTGAAGACTAGCTCCAACCAATGCTGTATCAGATTTTTCGCAGCTTCCTCTGCAGCCACAAAAGGCTTTATACAACTTTTCTTTAAACATATGAAGTAGGTACTCCCCAACACCTGTAAACTTCTATATGTAAAATCAGTGGAGTTCTCCTTTTAAATGACCATTTGAATCCCCTTCCTCTTTCCAATTAGTGTAAAAAAAAAAAAAAGAAAAAAAAAGAGCAAGAGCAATAAAAATAGTAACCAAAAGTGAAAATTACTCTACAGTGTTTTTCCTTTCTGGTGCCACCAATTCACATCTCCTTTCCAACATGCATCACAGCAGAAAGATACGAGTAACAGTACAATTGCTCTGTCTTGTACAACACTGATCTTCAATCTAATCTGTTACTGGTTTCATTTGCCTAATCTTAACTATTCTTGCGATACGGTGGAAATGCAAACATGAGTCTGTTGAAGGAACTTTAAACTCCTGAGTTACTTCCTGAGTTAGTTTCCTGGTACTGTTTGGTTGAAAGGCCCTGCTCCCATTCTTCTCTGCCCCGCTCTCCAAATTCACAGAGGAGGGCATGTAAGCGGACCAGTCGCATTTGGCAAAATTCCAGAGGTAATAGGGTCTTTCTGCCTGTCTAATTGAATTGCCTGGTGCCTGTAATGTGTGGAAATTCAAAACAGATGTCCACATCATCTCTCCTTCTTCTAACTGCCTTCTTAAACCCATCCCTCCTGGTTCTGACCTGCTTCTAGACATGCTTTTAATTTCTCTGTGAGACTCAGCCCCTATGGCCAGACATTTAATCACTTTCCTTCCCTGTAGGACGAGCTATTTGTCCTGTGGGGCGATGAGAAAGAAGATGGCGCCCCCTCGGGAAAACTGTGTAAATTAAAATCTAAACATCAGAATTCACATCGCTGGGTTCACCTTTCATCCCTGTCCCCCGTGACATTGTGCAAATATAGAGCTATAGAGCTTCGACTGCTTTGTTTAATCATATTTTAGAATGTGAGCACCCAGAGGCTGAGGAGTGTGACAGAGGATGCTGCTGTTTTGGAGATCATATTTGAACCAAACATGGATGCAGGGCAAGCCAGAGTACCTTTCAGAAACCACTGCTGACGCATTCCCCTGTGAGTCCAGAAAACTGTGCTCAGTACTCTTGTAACTTAGCAACAGATTTTATTTCACAAACACCATCCAACTCCTCTCATTGCTTCCCTGGGAGCACCTGTGTGTCTTTTTTATTTTTATACCTCCAGGCATGGACTGCCTAGACACATCATTTTGTGTACTGGGTCAAACTGAGAGAGATAACTCGTATCGTTGCCCCCCTGGCGTGTTGTTCTACTGTTCACACAGTGTACAGGATATGTGCAATGTAAACAGAGATGCCACCAAAAAAAACGTTAAAAATACGGTTGTTTACAAGATCTTTTAAGTAGTAGCTGGTATGATCAACAAATTATTTCCTTTTCCTGCTGTTTGCTATTTTTTTTTATAAATGCTGTTGCTAGTGGCAGTTTGTGAAGACAGCTCCATGTTCCTGCATACTGTGACCGACAGAGGGTACGCTAGGACCCCTACTGCCGACTTATTTTTTTACAGCGACTAAGGAAATACATTTTTTTCTCTTTTTTTTAACATTTTATTTATCAATTTTCTTCATGCAACATTTTAAGACTACACAAAATAACATACAGTAAAGACGAAAAAATAAATGAAAAGTTAAAAAAAGGTAAAATTGAAATCACAAAAAAACCCCACTTAATTTTCTTATATGAACTTGACACTCCCATTTGGGGGAAACTAGGCTTTCTGAAGCACAGAATCACTATGACGCAATTGGTATTCAGAGTGAAGTGGCTCTGAGGAACTTCAAGTCTATACTGGGAACCTCTCTTACTATACTGGCAACAACATCTTCAGTCCCTTCACTATCACTCCAAGCCCCCAGGAAGAGCATGGGGTTATGCCACCATGAATGAATACCTAAAATAACTCAAACATTTCTTTAACATGTGTATTAATTTAGCTAAATTTTACATTTTAAGTATTTTTTTTTTAGAGCTGCCATAGAGCAGGAAGCTTTAGCTGTTGAGAGATCACACCCTCAAACAAGTTTTAACCAGGCTCCACTTCTAAATCCAAAGGACAATAGTAAGGGCAGCTGCTAATTGCATAGTGGACTGGACCTCAAGCTTCAGTCCAAGTCAAAGTAGCTACATACCCAGAAGTTACTGAAACAACAAAAGACTCCATTTATCAATTTAAGCTAAGCTGATTTACGTTGACTATCAAATCTAGTATTCTATACCATATTTGCTTTGAATTTTGAATTTAAAGTTAAAGTTAAAACCATTTTTTATATTCGCAATATGCATGACCATTGAAAGATACTTGCATTTTGCAACAACCCACACAAAATTAAGTGTGGCTTTCCATTCAAATCATACATTTAAATCCAATTACTATATAGTAATGTTAAGTTTTTATAAAATGTTCCTACTTCTTCAGAAATGACCCCTATTTACATTGTTGCACGTACTGATGAGCAGTTTGGACCTCCTGGATATATTCTGCTGCTTGCTGAAGGAACACATCTGCAGCTGCTTCACTGATGAGTCTCCCCCTCGCCCAGTTGAGGCTCCACTGCTTGGTTTCCATTCTGCCAGATGGAAACTATGAAGAAAACACACTGTAACATCGGTAGGGACCAAACACACAGCCAGGTACAGCAGCCACAGCAATGGGCGCGCCCATTAACACATGTGGTCACGACCTGTGACTATGGCTAAAGTCAGATCTTGAGCATGCTGGGAAATTTAGTTGCTGAAGTGAGTTTTCATCCATGAGGACTCTTGTACTATACTTTCCCTACAGTCTATTAACAAATTAGTGTGAAAAAGGCCATGTGTAGAATGAGCGCGTGAGATCTGTGTCGACTGGGTGAGTCCTATGCTTAGTGCTTGAGAGATGGCAGCGTTAGTCAGCTGTCATCTTTCAGCAGTTCCTGTATTTGTTATTTTCTTTTCCTCTACTTCCAGAAAAGATTGTGGGCTATAGGAGGAGTAGGGGTGTCCATTAATTATGTTTTTAAAATGTCTTTACATGTCACCAGCTTAAATAGATGCACAGGGCGGTGTTCAGATTCTAAACCAAAACCAAGGAGTTTTGTTTCTACAGTGATGTTTGAGGCTTTAGTCAAGCCATACCATTCACTTTAAAGGTAATTATATACAAAATTCACTTGCCACTAGATGCCAGGCCAAAACAATGGGCACTATGTTTGACCAGACTTCATTGACAAACCAGTCATTTTAGCTAGTAGATCAGAAAACAAACATCAAACTGGACAGAAACAAAAATAAAAACACACTAACTTGTTAGTCTTTCCACTGTTCCAACAACAATCACCAACACTGGTTTGGTCAAAATAAATCCTTAATTCACAAACGTAGATGCGAAAAACAGCAGTTTCAGTTGCTCAGTTGTACACAGAGGGGCTCACATGCATCATACGCGTGACCAGACCAGCTTTGTGAAGAAATGACAGACTGGCTGTGATAGCAACACAGGCAAAGAGAAAGTGACGTCATTTGCTCCTCAAGACGCCATTTCTCCAGTCTGTATCTTTACACAGCAAATATTTGTTTGCTGCTAAAATCTCAAATATATAACCTTTAATTACGACAAGTTCTGTACAGTGGTGCTACAATTTATCTATCTTGTAAATGTAATGAAAGGAAAAGCAATAGTTTGCGTATCTGCCCTGTGATTTAAAAACTCCAAAGTTTTATGGGTTTTTCCTTGCCCATGCTACACCCTTCTGCCAAGTTTCATGAAAATTGGGCCAGTAGTTTTTTCATAATTCTTCTGACAGACAAACAAACAAACTGCACCAAAGACATAACCTCCTTGGCGGAAGTAATAAAGAGAAAACATCCTCTCCTTGTGATGTCTGCATGTTGCTGTAATTATGAGCAGATTCTTTGACAGTGAAATTTAAAACTGATGGATAGTTTCTACATTGTTGTGTGTTTCCACCGTGGTGAGCTGAGCAACACTTGGCTGTTGGGCTTCATTGCTTAATTCTGCTCATCTGACATTCATTAACTTTAATTTGTTTGTTTGCTATGTAGGAATTCAGACTCTGTAATAGTATTTGCAGGGGGAATAATAAATAATTATGACACACATTTCTAATATGGAATTATTCGTCCAGTGAGACAATTCCTCTGAGAGCCTGCATTATAATAATGCAGTACTGCTTCTTGCTGACCTAACCAGTTCTGTTGTGATTATTATTGTTATTGCTGCTATGGTTTTATGTTATGGGAGTAAATAATCCTATTAATCTTCATAATTCTGAACAAAAGCAGGTTGTTTCTAGATGATATTTAGACTGAGTTACCATTTTGTTACCACTTCATTAGTCAGTCTGACAATAGCTACTTGTCTTTTAGTACTGAGCAGTAGGATAAAGTTGATGTATACAGAGGCACTGTTAGCGGAGTCTTGAGCAGTTAGCCAGGTGTTTATTATGTCTATTGAAGTAAGAGTGTAATTGGGAAGTGCTCAGGCCACTAGAGCTGTGCATCACTACATGTACACTTCATGTTGTGTATATAACCCTAACCCCTAGCACTTAACACAACATCCTGACCTTAACACAGGAGATTAAGAGAGTGTTTGCTGCTGGGGAGACTGGGGTCAAGTGTACCATCAGGAGGAGGATCATCATAATCCTTAATGCTGTGTGGCTGCATGGTCAGGGCCATCAGTATGTAGTGCTGGATGTCGGTTTGTCAACAGTTAATAATGAAAAAAATGGATTGTATTGGATTTAATGTCACACTATTTACCTGCAACACACCTCAACCAACCCAGCCCCTTTAGGGGGTGGTTTTTGGTTTGAACGCTGTAGTTTTTGGTCTGATTTGAGGCTGTGTTCGTTCTGAATCTATTAATGCCTTTGAGGACCTTTTAGACTGCTTGACTGCAGTGTGAGTGGACATAGCTGTGGGGGGGTTGGGTTTGGAAGGGCTAGTTGTTTGTACCGAAAGTAAATGAAGGTTATATTGGATTTACATGTAGCAACAACAATTATGCATGTGTCGAATCATTAAATCATCTTATAATTACATCCTTAGATATCACTCTTTAAAATCTTTTGTAATCTTGAAACCCAGTTATTTTATCACTGTCACTCCTGTAATTATTGTACATTTGTCAAATAAAGACCATGTACCTTGCCAGCTGTGCCTAAAAAAGCATGAGCTAAGGTAAAGTGCATCTGTTCGCACTAGTCTGTCCCTGTCATTGTTCTGAACTCAATCCAGATTTCAATCACACTTCTAATCTCTTTTCTGAAGGCAATTCCATCATCAGCTTTAAATGGATTTTGATGGTCTCTAGCGAATTCAGATGGTATCAGAATCTTACCAAGTTCATGTGTCCTGGGTCTTGATTACAGTCAGACATGGGAATGTTAATTCACGCCTCAGCCTTGTTAAGTCTGTGGTAATTTGCATTGTTAACATAACTGGATGATGACGCTTAAAGTTTTAATGTGACCCAGTGATTTGTTACTGTGAGAAAAATCTTGTATTTTTCTCAGTAAGGCATATAAGAACTAATTAAACCACTAACATATTATATTACGCAATAAATAATGTACCCAGGAAGTAAACCACTCTCGCCCACACACATTTTACTGTTAAGTCACTTTATTTTTAGAGCACATTCAAAAACCCAAACATTTAAAGAACACTTACGAATTTCTGTAAACGGAGTAGAAGAAGAGTAATTGTGCTAGAAGTGGAGCTTTCTTTGTCCATTAAAAAAAATGATGATGATGATGATTCTGTTCAAATACATAGTTTTTAGAATGAAGTCAATGCATATGACAACATGCACATTTCACTTTTCTTTACTTCACTTCTCATTGTCCTTAAAAAACCTATTAACGTTGGCTCTGGCTGCCGTCTCTGGCCTCTATAGCAACAAAGCAAACTGTAAAACACAACATCCTCCCTTACCAGTAGTCCGTTTATTAATGCATTTATATGAGAGAGTGTTTCTCTATTGAGACTGAGGACAGAGGAACATTGGGAGCTGCTTTACCTTGATGCAGGCATTTCTTTCTCATCAGTTTCTGTACAAAACTATTCACCAGCTTTCAACAATTTTGGTTTGTTTTATACATCCCAAGAGCGTGCACATCTTACATTGATGTCGCTGAGACATCAGTCTATGCTGTAAATGTCCGAAAACCTTCCGGCCACATTTTGATGCCTATAAACAACTGACTGTCCGCATGTCGTATAAAGCATTGTTGATTTTAATGGCCTTTTTCAAATTATTTGTTTTTCTCTACAGATTCATAACAGCCATAGCAGGTCTATTTTTCCACTCATTAATGGCAGAGAGGTTGCACTAAACACAGACAGCCCATTATCATATCCACGAGTGCCCAGCACAAGCATTTTAAAATCTCAAGTGTTTGCTACACGGTTGTGTGGTTCTGAGCAGTGCTGTTTCGTATACTGTATTGTTTAATTTTTTGAGCCTCATGCATTCACCAGCACTTCTCCTCAGCCTGGTCATTTGCCATTGTAGTCCCCTACAGGACCAGGTTTATTGACACTGAACTTTGTTTATTGTGTGAGGTTAACAAAGCTCTACCAGTTCTTTGATGTGCTCTCTCCAGGAGAGGAAAGCGATTATCCTTAATGAGGTGTCAGCCAATGAATCATGCTGCAGAATCAAGAAATAAAATCATTTTCAATTGTATTAAAGGGAGGGTTCACCTAAATTATAAAAAAAAACATACTTTCTGACTTAACACTAGTGATATGTAGTTTTGGTTTTATGTGACCATGAATTTTATTTGTGGTGCCAAAGTGTGCTGCGCAATTTTTCGAATTTCTTTAAAACCTGTATTACCTCCAACCAAAAACTCCTGTCACTTTTATTGTATTGGGGTGGCAACAACAGTTTCAGAGACAGATTTCTCAAAGCTTCAACAGATAAAACAGCAATTATCCACCTGGAACCACACAGAAAACATGTTTTTTGTATTTTGTGTGAATTAACTTTAGGATATCACATCTACCGTGTTCCTCCACTGTGCGGGCCCAATTATGAGCACACACTGAAAATGTCTGTTGCATATGGCTGTTGTGTTTTGAGAACTATGTGACTGCAGTTTTGGTGATTGTCTCTACAGTTTTAGGAAAGTATGTGGCATTTCTTTGGCCTCTTGGGCTCATGAAAACCTTTCCAACTCTTTGGATAATAACATTTATTGCCATCAAGATAAATTAAAGACAGTGTCCTGAAGTTTTCAGTGAAAAACACTCAGATAAATCCATCCAACAGCAGTATGTTTGTGCAAGTTTCTTATTTAGGGCAACTGCCCCTGAGCTACAGGTTCTTTTTTAAAGCCCCACTCCACTCAAAAAGCTTTCTTTTCTTCTAGCTTCACTGTACAGATTGAGTCCAGTATGCAACTTATACAAGACTTAAGACAAACTTGAAACCACCAGTGCACACACTGAGAATTAACTTTGAAGTGAAGTAGGAGACATTTTGTGTCCTTCAGGAAATCTTTAGAAATGAACAACATTTGCATATTCATAGACTGGAATAGATATGGAATTTGTAATATTGTAGAAGGAGTAGACTTAAAGGTACACTGTCGAGTCTTTGATCACTAGTAGCGCTATGGAGCGACGTTTTTATGAGTGGGTCCATGTTTTGTTTCTTCTCTTTGCGGATGATGTGATACACATTCCTGCCTGGTTTCTCACTATTCCACTGATCTACAAGTGGTGGCAATGCGCCAGCAAAGGCAGGGAAGAAGGAGGCAGCTAGCAGGTAAACGCAACATGTAAACATTTAAAACTTTTAAGCAAACTCAGCTTTGCAAGTGATTTATGAGGAAGGAGATGCACTCAACACGTTTGTTAGACCTCAAGGATAGAAACTGTCTGTTTTGGTGAGAAGCAGTGACTGTAAACATCACTTTGTTACGCCACAAGAAAACTCCACAGGGCACTTTGTTTTTTATCAGAATTTATCTACAGTCGATGTTAGCAGTACAACCAGTGACTCACTCTGGCTGTAAAGCAGGGTTTATAACAGATAGCAGGTGGATAGGTGTGAGTAATACATGAAATGTACAGTTTCATATTATTTATTAATGATATTGCTGTTGGTTCAGTGCAGTCTCTTGCACTCATATTTCATCACTGTGGCCTTGGGGAACATTATACAGCTTTGTTAATAGAATTCTTTTTTAATGACAGATGATATGATATGACAGCTTTGGCCATAGTAGAAGTGTGATAATACACTCATGATTTACTTTACTAATGTGTCCTCCATATTAGTATGTTTATCATGACATGCATGTGTAAACGTGAATGTGATATTGCTTATTGCAAAAGACACCCCATAGTGTGATAGCACAGTCTCATAACCTCAGTATTGACTCAGTTTATTTGCTATAGTGAGTGACTGTCAGGAACCTAATGGTCATTTCCCATGGTCAACCGTCTGTGGCTGCTAAATTGCCTGCTGTTGACAGCTCTTTGATATGAGGAAGACAAGCGGACGTTTTCCTGCGGTTTCTCCCATGAATTAGTCACTGATTTAATGAGAGCTGTGTCCTTTAAAAAGGTACCCTCTAAGTGTGCTGGCATCTGAAACACATATCTGTAACACAGACAAGAACAAGCACACAGGTTATTTCCTCTTGATGAATGAGAGTCCAGGACACAAAGCAGCTGAACTGCTGACTGAATGATTCAATCTGGATAGAGGTCTTTATTTATTCATCTTTTCTGTGTGTTACGTTAAATTCTTGTACCAAAACAAAGGCAAAACTCTGGACAGAATTGTCCTGGAGAAAGTTAGGTTAGGTCATTGTGATTTAAAAAGAAATGAAAAGAAAAAGGATCTAGTAGTTTCTTTCCAAGAAGAGCAGTCTAAATCACCACAGAAAAAATGCTGGTTGATTTTGCTGTACTATGATTCTATTACTGGGCACTACATCAGATTGAATTCAGTGGGTCATTGCTGTTAACTTGTGACCCAAGGGTCTAAAAATAGAGGGTGCTGTATGCTGAACAGATTTTAAAGCTCCTTGAGGCAAATTTGTGATATTAAGCTATATAAATAAAACTTAATTCAACCAGGCATCAGTAATTGGTTACTAAATCTGGCATATTTAAAAACTCATTTATGTGGTTTAGTTCTACTAGCAATAGAGCATAAAACGATGAGCTGCAGTAAGACTATTTTGACTATATTAGTCTAACTTTTTCACCCAAACACTCACCCTTCTGAGGTGAGGGGGGTGTTGGTGAGTGTTAGGAATTTTGTGGTTATATGGTTGTCTACTCTGCTCAGCATTTTGCCTAGATTTCTATTATGACAGGGCTTATAATTTGCAGGTGCATGTTCATGTCACTTTTCATAGTACTAGAAGTCCATTAAGTTCATTCAGCTGTCAAAATTCTGGGAGGTGAAGGGGGAACTGGTTGTAAGCAAGCTGCCTCTAGTGGTAATCTCTGAAATATTACGAATGCATATTTCCATTTGCTGTAATATTTTGTCTAAATATCAGCCTGCTATGTGGTCATCATGCATGATTGGTTACGAGCTAAAATGTGATGACAAGATAGTAAGTGGAGGTAAAATGAAAGGTTCAAAAACACTGCAATCGTGGCTCCAAACGGGAAATATTAGGAAGAGAAGTGTAGACCAAGAGTACCCCTTTTCTACCAAATTAGCTCTGATTCTTGAACCGGTTCATTTCAGGATTCAAGGACAGTCAACAATAAATAATCTTCTCATTAGGAATAAACCTGCCTCCTGCATGAACTGTCTGTAGCTAAACAGGGTCAGTCTACACTACTGTATTTTAATGGTGGTCATAATCGTTGTACTTGAAGAGCCTAATATTAGGCTCTCAGAGGTGATACACGGTATAAAAAGTTTGATAAACGCTGAACTAGACCACGCAAATTAGTTAAAAGTGGGCATTCAGACAACCATTACTGTCAATCTCTGATTTTAAACTCTCCATGCTAGGACCAAAGCACCTTGTGTTTTATTCACATTGATAAAGTAGCTCATTGCAGATGTGGGATGTTCAGGTTGGTCCTAAGTGCAGTTATTGTTAGTATTTCTTCTGCTGTGCATTTTTAGACATCCAGTTGTCATTTGTAGGCAGCATGTCTTGCTACTCCATTGAAAAAACTTCCCTTACAGTTTTACAGAGTTACATTAGTGTATACAACTATGGTCCAGTAGTCAGAGTTCACATTCTGCATTCCTGTGCTAGATTATTGTTCTGCATGGTGATAACTCTAACAAGGCAATTGTTTCACAGTGAGTCGGTAGGAGAGACTTCCAGAAACATATAGTTTTCTTATCATTTACAGATTCTTCTTATTGCTTGTTGTCTTGTTGCTGTGCAACCAAATAGTTTCCTAGAAGATTGTGCCCTTTTCCTAGAAGAGTCCTAATGTGGCAGTAGGCATGACTACTCAAGTGTTTGTATGTGCATGTTGTCAGAAGTGTAAATTCAGTGACCTGCCAGCCTGGGGAACTAGTACTTTTTTTATTGTTTTTTTTTTGTGGTCCATTTCTGTCCACAGCTGGAGTGACCTCATAGACCAAGACTTCAGTCCAAAGTAAACTTCTTGACCTGTAACATTTAGCTGGAGAGAAGAACAAAGAGTGGTGGTTTAAAAATAGCAACAACTAAGTAATGTGTTTTAATGTAACCCAGCTTAAAATGAGGACAATGTGCAACATCCATTTTTATTAGGTGAGTGCCCCTTTCTGCCGGTTGCATAGGGGATGTTTTCGTCCCCCATCTCGCAGGCTTACCTCATAATCAATGAATCAGAGGCACTCAATGAAAAGAGACAGCAAATCTGTGCGTCGGTCGAGGCTGAAGCTGCAGCTGGAACAGGAATCAGATCCCATGTTAAACCTCATGAATACAACTTGTATTCTGATGTGTATGTCTCCATCCTCATGTGTAAAATCATACATCTATGATATCCGGGGAAACAGTTAGTCCCTATCTCCTGGCTGGATTTACTGTGTTGTTCACCATCCACCTGGCCATATGCTTCCAGAGCCTCTGATTGGAAAGAGTACATCCTTGCCAACGTTACATTTTTCACTTGTCCTGTGATCCAGCTGCATTTGTAATGTTTAACGCTCTTAGTTTGGTAATTATTTATAGCATGTCAATGTCATAAAGCACAGTTATAAATACCATATGTTGACCATGTGCCAATCAATGTTTGACTATGTGTGATGGGAAAGGCTTGCATTTACACCAATGCTTAGTTACACAAAAATAGATCCCTTAAAGCAGGATTAATTGTTTTTGAGCTCTTCGGGGCAGAGGAACAAGCTGTAAAAACAATATTGGCACTGATCACCTCATAAAGTTGATATGGTGAACACATTAACAGACCGTTGTCTATTCACCCAGAAATTGTAAAGCAACATTATCATTCATTTGGAGTTGTGTTTTGTCCGTATGTGAATGTGCCCATGGTCACTCTCTTTTTATCTCTTTAGCTCAAAATCTCTGCCTCTATCTGCTTAAGGTTCCTCTGTGTTCACCAGATAGTCGCAAACTTTGCCAGTGTGCTGCTGGAAGTGTGGCTGATGAGAGCAGTGAGCGTGAACCATACAGGAAAACCAAAAAAATGAGCTGAAAGATGATAAAAGGTTCTGTGGAGCTGCAGAGTTGGTAATAATGTTCTGTGGGTTTGTCGCAGTGGGCGACTACTTTCACATTTGAAACAGCTGTTTGACCCCTTGTTAACATAGGCTACGGAAATTGAGTAGTGTAGCTAAAAAGTGATATCCAACCCACTCGCCACCTGTATGCACGATAGGTAGTGTCGCTCTTCGTGTAGCAAAATGACTGTGGTCATTTTGAATTTGTGTCACCTGCAACAAGAATCTAATAGTTTTCATGGTGGGAAAACAAGATAAAAAATGTTCATAGTAACTTTTCTGTCTCTGCTGTCCATCTATGTTCTGAGTATTTCTACTGCCTGTATCCGTGCCAGCATGAAACTTCCTTTGAACATACAGGATGGATCTGTGGCTTCTCAACCTAAAGAAATCATATGCACTTCTCTCTTCTGCACAACTGTGTTTAAAGAGGAAGGTGTATTATTACAAATTACAAAAAAGAAAATTACTCAAAATTGTTTAAGTATTCTAATACCAAAACATTTTGTGACCATTTGCAACTATTCCTTTCTTCAGATAGTGCTGGTGAAAAGCCCTGATCTGAGTTAAGCACGTATGCAGTGCACAAAGTGTGCTTGCATGCACAGCAACATAGTTCGCCTCACAGGCTGCCTTTGTCAAGGTGGCACGAAGAGTCCATTGAGCCCATTATCTGCCATTATGTTAATTGTGGAAAGTAATTCCATTATCATTAGTAATGAATGCAAATCTATTGTCCTTTTGTCAGGTCATTGATGGGGGGGGGG
>NW_023340095.1:21038331-21066635 GCF_004916995.1 Morone saxatilis | reverse complement strand
GGGGGGGGGGGGGGGCGCGCGTTATGGTGTTTTTCTGTTGCTCATACAAAAGGTTCACTCGCACATTTACAGATGACTCACCAATGAAATGATCCTTGGGATGATAATTACAGAACTGATCATGCAGCCTATTTACAGATTTGTCCTGTGAAATTTTATGTATTTTTATTTTATGTAAATGTTCTCCACAAAACTGACTGGAAGAAAGATAGTTCAGTTTCCTGGACCTACACAGCAGACACAGAGTTGGTCTACTTGGCATCAAACTTCACTCTAGCTTCCACAGACCCCTTCATAGTTTTATAGAGGCACCATTGTGAGAGAGACATAAAAGCAGCCTGCTCTGGAGGGCTAGTGCATGACAGAGGCTGGATGTGGGGCAGCATGCCCATCACCAATTACCCCTCCTGCATGGGGAGCAGAACCATGCGGGGCACAAATGTCCCATATGGAGAGCAGGCATGTAACAGACAGACAAACTCATCTCAGCATGACAACAGATTCAGGGCTGCAGATTATTTTCATTATTGATTAGATTGTTGATTCATTGATTGTTTGGTCTATGAAGTATCAGAAAATTGAGAACACTCTTCTGTAACTTGATGTGAAATATTCAAATATATATTTTGTCTAAACACCAAAAACCTAAATGGATGGAAATCAGTGATCTGAGAATGTGGGTCCAGAGAAAGTCTAACCACCTAAATTATTAATTAATTATCAGATAGTTTCCAAGTAGTGAACAATAATCTAAAAATAGACTTGTCAGTTTCCAAATGCATCCACTCTGCAGCCGTCAGCATTATTCATATGCTAATACACGCTTGCACGTATCGCCGGCCCATATTATCACTGTCGGGAAGGATGTCGTTTTATGTAACACACGTAAACAGTGTGTGCTGATTAAAGTGCTGTGAGTCAAACTGTAGCATCCCGGTGTTGTACAAAAGAAATGGTTTCCCTCAGAGACACAAACTGTTGTGTGAGTTTATTTATTCTCACTGGAGAGAAAAAAGTGTGTCTGCACATCTGTTTATTCTTTTTATATTTAGAAAGGGCTGGTTAGATTGAGCTAAAACTGGCTCTGAAATTACAGATGGTCCATATCGGGTGGGAAGAGCTGCCTCTCAGTCCTGAGGTTATCATTATTCTGTGGCTGGTTGTCAAGGAAAAGCCTCCGTCCTCAGAACCCTCTCCAGCAATGCTTCCCACATGTATTATGACTGCAAGGCAGAGCAGTAACAGGGTGTGATAAGGCTCAGTCTCCCCACCTGGCCTTATATGGATGGAGTTTGAACCTTGGCTGCTTTGTATAAGCTGAGCAGGACCCAACTGCTTACAAGCCACAGGTCAGAGATTAGTTAGAGCCGTCATCCTCATGGAGCTTCCCTGATCCATGTCTCTGCGTGTAAACTAAATCATATTTAGTGAATCTCCAGTGAATGTAGCCACAGAAGCAGTGCTGAAGGCCGTGTGTGGATCTCAGGGAATTATACAGGTTGGAAGTAGAGCTCAAAGTTTTTTTTGAACAGTGGTTCAAATGCTCTCAGCAGCGCACACTATTCAGATCTTTACACAATAATAATAATAATTTATTATGTAATTTAAATTACGTGTTTCTCATTGACACTTTGGTCAGCATGTAGATAATCACATCATGTAGTATCAATTGAATCCTAAATATTAATTATAAAGATCAAAGTCTATTTTTATCCATTTGTCCACTCAATTGCCCATTTTGGTATCTGATTTAATATTTGTAGCTTTATCTATTTTATTTCAGATCATTTTTAGGGATCATGTGTGTTTTTCATTGAAGACATCCATATCATACATGTGACATACATGTATGATATGGATAAAATCAATGCACAAAGCATCTGGAGTCCACAATCATATTACAATCAATGGCTAACTTAGATGCACATCATTCACAAAACCAAATAATCTTGGCAGTTCGAAATGTTGTAGTGCCTGTCAATAGGGTTGGGATTAGATGGTGTTGTACTTGATATACAGTAACTTTGTTTGACTTGCTATACAGTTGAGATGGAGATGGTGTTGCGATATGTTGTCGGGGACTAACTGAACAATCACTGTCTTGATTGTTGGGTTCCAAGGACATTGTCCATCTGCTATGAGATCTAAATCTTTATTTGTGATAAAGTTCTATTCAAAATGGTATTTGCACTGGGAAGAAAATATACAAAGGTGATTAACTATAAACTATTTACTTTTCATATTGCTGGGTAGTTTTATCTCATCTTAAACTACAACAATACGTCATCATTTATTTATTGTTTGATGATAATCTAAATCTAGGAAGTAACTAGTAACTAAAGTTATCAAATAAATGTACTGTAGTAGAGTAAAAAGTACAATATTTGCCACTGAATTGCAGGGGAGTAGTACAGTATTATAAAGTTAAAATGTTGAGGTTTATGCTTTAATTCCAGTGGGATGGTTGTGGAATCCAAAAACAGTTGACTTTGACACCCTCGACCCCTCTAACTCCACACTCCTCTGGTTTGATCGTATGTATTTGAATGTATTTCCACTTAAAAAAAAAAAAAAGGAAAGTTTTGGATTGTAAGTAGGTAACATGTAAAGGATGGATCATAGGGATAAAAAAAAGTCCACCAGTGCAAAATTAAGTGACTAACTGTAATGCTTTCACTAATATTATAGCATAATTTCCTCAAAATTCCACTCTTAAATGAGTGAACTCTGCCTGCTGAGTATTATAGTCCAATTTATGTGAAGCATTGACATGCACCTTTGATGCAAGTCTAGAATTTATTCCCAGCTACATGCACCAGAGAGACATTTCCTACATTTGGACTTCTGCTAAAAGCTTTTCTTCTATGCACAGTTCAACATAGATTTGTTAAGGCTCACTAATGGGAGCTTTTAACAATGAAGCATAATGCTCTTGCTCTAATTTATGCTGTAAAACCATCAAGCCATCAAAAGGTGTGAGATGTGTATTATGAGAGGAAATTAAGCAATTATTGCTTCTAAAAATAGAGAACACCTCCTCTTTCTCACCCAACCTTTCATCCAGCAGTTATGATCTCGGAAAACTGCTTAAGCTGTTGCCATGAAAACACCAAGCTGTGTCTGATATTGTGCAACTCTCCTCATTGGTCTTTTGCCTTGCAAATGGCATTCTCAGCCTAAAGCTGGGGTAGGCAGTTGGAACATAAACAATGCAAAACCCCACTGTTTGTCATCATGCCTCTTCGCCACTCATCATAATGAGCCTGTGTCTCTGCAGGTTCTCTGCCTTGCATTGGGCTTTTGCCATCTGAAGATCTGCATTTGTAGTACAGCTAGGGACACCCTCTCAGAAATTACCTGTGATTGACCAAAGTCTGCCGTCACAGGCTGGCAAGAGGTGCAGAAGTTCAGTTTTCTCTCAGAACACTTTAATTAAAATATGCAAAAAGATTAATATTTCTTTTTTTTTTTCAATAACGGTAATATTTTCATTTTGTAAAAGTGGCCCTCCTATTGGATGACAATACCAGCACTGCTACTGTTTTATTTCTGAGGAAATATATTTTATATTATTTATAAATATATTAAATGGTCCATCAAACTTTTACAGGTGCTGGATCAAAGACAGGATCCACACACTGTATTATGAGCTCAGACACTTGCTCCATTTTCAGACTAGTTTTATGTTCATGTTGATTATGTTGATAGTCAGTTTACTGCTAAAGTCTCCTTTGTATCAATTCTTTCATTTTTAATATAGCTTCAAGTTTGGGGCACCTGGATAGCTCCCCTGTCAGAGCTGGCCCCACATGTACTGATTCCTTGCTGCAGTTGCCCAGGGTTCGAATATGACCTGTGGCCCCTTTGCTGCATGTCATTCGTTTTATTTATGGACTGTAGATGGAGTGCTAAATTAAAGACACATTTTTCCCAAAACCAAATAGTGTTGCCAGTTTGAAAACTAGTTTTGTGTGTCAGTGTGGCAGAGATGTATTGAGTTGTTTGACTGGTGCCCTCACAGACCGTCTACTGGACTACTGGAAATATGGTATTGTAGATATGTAGAGATATGTTCTAAGGGAATGTTGACACTTCCGAACAACAGTCTCAAGGGTTTTGGCAGGCTCAGCACTGCAGTTGGCATATTTTGAAAGGTGTTATAGTGTAAACTGTCACTGAACAGGCCAGTTGTAACTGAGAGTCGGTCCAACAGCCTTCGAGGGCCTCCAGTCTGTTTTGGCCCGGTGTTGTGGAAATCACAGCGTGGGTGTGTTTGATCAGTCAGACAGAACTGTCATGGCCGCTGGCTCCCAGACACCCAAACACAACAGACAGGCAGACACAGAACATCACAAGGGCCGTGTGGATAAAACTGTGGAAACAAGTGGAGGCAGTGCAGAGGAGCATGGGACATCTAATTGACACGCATGCATGTCCCTGAATTCAAGTCCCTGTTGGACATTTATTAGCAGGAAAACAAACATGGAGCTAGATTAGCGCTTTCTTTTTCTTATCCTATTCAAATTGTAGCCTTGCTAGCATGGAGCACCTGTTTCTTTATAACTCCCAAATTAAACTGATTCATAGACCTTTTTCACACATGTTGTGTGTTTGTTTTTGGAATAACGGGCTGTTGGACAAATGGGCTAATACTCTTCAGACTATTGGGGTTTTGGAATAATTGGGACAATGGCATGGCACCACTGTGGCAGCAACCAGGGATAGAACACGTGCATGAATATGATTGAAAGTTTCTAGTCGGCTGATAGCCACGCACGAGTGAAAAAGCCAGTGATTTTGAAGCCTGAATGAAACAGCTGATCCCATCCAGCTAATGTGAGAGAGCCTTCAGTGCTCTGCCTCAACTAATGCCATGTTTTATTAAAGGTCCAATGTGTAACATTTAGGAGGCAGAAATGGAATATCTATTTATCAGCTCTAGATAGGGCCTTTTGTGCTTTTTGCTAGTTTGGCTGCCACAGTAGTTTCTCCTACACGCTTGGAACAGGAGGGTAGGGAGGGGGGGTGTAATCTGCAACTACACCAGTTGATGTTATTAAATCCTACACATTAAGTATTACAATGCAATGTAGAGATTAATGATCTTATTAGCAGTGTTGGGCTAGTTACTCAGAAAATTTTATTTATTACTCATTACCCTTTTTAAAAGTAATATGTAATAGGTAATGTGCTTTACTTATTACTCCTTACCAACAGTAATTAGTTACACCACTAGTTATATTACTTTTCCCACAAAATTGGTAATTGTGTCCCTTCTCCCCAAAATTCAGACTGACGACGAATCCTGTTTTGTTTGTTAAAATCAAAGTAATTGAAATAATTCTAGCCACTGAGAATAAGCGTTTCCATCTTTCCTCCACGATAACAAAAATGAATCCAAGGATGTGATTGGATGGTGGCATTTCAAATCAGTAGAGGGTGACATCAAAAATAATGTAACTAATTATTTTTTGGAGGAGTAACTGTAATATTACTGAAATGTATTAGTAATTAGTTGCACTACTAGTTACTGGGGAAAGTAATACTATTACTGTAATAGTATTACTAGTAATGAGTTACTGTCCAACACTGCTGAGTAGTTTCACCTGTTTGACAAGTCAAATTGTTTGCTGTAAAAAAAACTTTTTTTTTTTTACACTTTTTAGTAATGATGCTATTGTAGTAGTATTTGATACTTACAGAAAATGATAGAGGACGTGCACTGACAAAACATAACCAAACTGTGATTTTGTAACAGATATGCAAATTTAAAGTCTTACTTAAAACTTAATAAATAGCCAGAAACATTTTTTCTCAGAGGATTTAATACTTTTTTGCTGTTCTTAGACATGTCCAAGTAGCCATGATTTGTGACCTGACCAGATGCGGTGAGCTCTGTAGAAAGTAATTCTAATAGTAAATCATCTTTCAAAAGATTAACTAGGTGCTGGACTGAGATAAGACAGGAATCAGAATAGTGGAATCAACAAAATGAAAAGCTCCTTGTAGAAAATATTTACCACCACAATTAACTGAGTGGTTTATCATATTTTTTCTGAAAAAGCAAAATAAATTATTAATTAATTATTACATTATTATAATGTCCTTTGCACTTTTGATATTGTCAGCTGTCTTTATGCTACATTTTGACAAACCTTCAATTCCACTTAATCCACTTCTACTACTACATTGTGAATGCAGGTTTACAATTACAAAGTATCAGTCCATAAATTAAATAATTTTTGTCCATAAAAGTTATAATTAGTCATGATGGCCACTTTTGACTCGATTTGTCCTTGTTTTTCAAAATGGTGGCAAATAAATATACACAACAGGGTAGCGTAGGGTAGAGTTGCACATACACTGAGGCTTAGCATTAATATTTATCCCCTGCTGGGTCAGAGATGGTATGCTTGGTATGTTGGAGGCTAGGTACTTTCTCTCACTAAGCTTTTTCTCTCCCTCAAACACACACACACACACACACACACACTCACACACTTTCTGTCTGTCTCTGCAAAACACATCCGCTGTTTGTTTTTTGTAAACAGGAATTATTGGTTCATTCAGCTGAGACAGCCATGTTCCCTCACATAATGTGTTTGCCTTGTAGTAACCATAAGTGCTTAAGCATCCCTTGATCATGCAGGACATACAAATCTTGTTAGAACAGGCTTTAACTGGACATACTTAACATACTACTCTTTCGTTATTCCCTGCTAATAGAAGTCTTTTGATTTGTTGCATCTTGTCAGTTTTATTTTTCTCTGAGAAATATAAGAGTTCTCTGTTTATCCAGTTGAATAGGGAGTTTGCAGTTTTTATTTTGGAGAAGATATTGCAGGCTGAGATAACAGTCAGCCAACTGGCACAGAGACACAATTATTGCTTATGGGAGTACTAAAAGTAGACATCCAAAAAAGATATAAACGCCAGTTCTCAATGTGCAGCCAAATTTATGTCCATGTCAGTGGACTGCTCTTGAATGAGCCCGTGCTGCTGCTTAAAGTTTGCTGGATTCTTATTCACTCACAATCAGAGAAATAAACACTTCACAGAAGATGGACAGTGAGGTTTTTTTGCTGTCAAAAAACATCTGAAATATAAACATGTCCATGACCACTCCTGCAGCACAATCCACCTTTCCCCTGTCCATCAATGGGTTTATATTTAACATTCATATTGGGCTTAATCCTCACGCTGTCTCCGTCTCCCCTAAACCTCTTATTTTCTTGCTTATTCATGGGCTGAATTACTGTTGTAATTTACTTATTTGTTCCCGAAATGCTCTGTGTTGTTGTCAGTATAGTCAGTGGGTGAGCTAAGGGTGGGCTGGAACAAACTGAACATACTGAGTATATGGATGGACAGAGGAGATAGTACAGGAGTGGTTTGAGAAGTTTTTGTGGACATTTGTAAACTTCTTTTAAATTCTTTGTTACTAATTAACGTTTACTAATTGGCAATAAAGACAAATTACAGCTGAGGCTGATGGGAGTGTCATTAGTTTTGCAAGTGTGGTTATAAAACAAAGTATCGGACAAAGTAAAGATTTGACCTCATGATCGCACTAGACAAAATGTTTAGGGATCACCAAAATTCAGGGAAACATGAATGTCTGTACCAAATTCTACTCGAAAATGTAACAGTTGTTGATACATTTAAATCAGGTCCACAAATACAGTATGAACCTCCAAGGTGGCACTAGAGGAAAAGTCAAGGGATCACAAAAGTCAAGTTATTGAAATTAATTTTCTGGGTGTCCGCACAAAGGTTTGTACAATTTGTTTAGTAGATGTTGAGACAATTTAAGTGAGAACTTTGACCTGTTGGTGGCGCTAGATGAAAAGTCAGGGGATTGCAAAAGTAATTATTATTGTCCCTCATGGAACTATCTGTACCAAATTTCTTGGCAATCCATCCAATGGTTGTCAAGACATTACACAAAAACAAAGTAGTGAACCTCATGGTGACCAGGGATGTTAAAAAACAAATTTAGTTTCAATCTTCATCTTATAGCTGTTAAGATATTTCAGTCAGGACCAAAACGGACTGACAGACCCTCTATAGAGCCACTAGTGTGGCTGAAAACATTACTCACTGTGGTTGTCCAATCGCATTCTTGCGTCCAAAGTACAGTTAGTGCATGTCCAATTGCATACTTGCATGAAAATTAGTTTGCTTAGTGATGATGACATCTCATCTAATCATGTGCTTTTATGTAAATCAAGTTCAGCCAACAGTAAAACACATCACCTTATACAGACATGTGTATATAGTGTATACGAACAACGTGATGACACAGAATGAACTTTTATATTAAACTGAAAAGTAAGGTGAAGTCATTTTTCATATATGCCACAATGTATTGATGATTTACATAAGCCACAATTACCCCTCCAAGACTGACTGCACTGTAGCTTTTGTTTCCCACTCACACATAATGAAGTACTCTATATTTGATATCAGTCCTGCTGAATTGTCTTGACCACTGCTATTTGTGGAACTGAGTGGAACATCCTGTATACTCTAAACTGATATAGTAAGGACCTCTCACAACAACATGAGAATGAATTCTCAGAGTGAGCAGAGAATAACTGCACACAGCCTGCAGTGTTAGGTGGTATCACTCAAATTCGTCAGAGACAGCAAACTCCTTCTCTGCTGTAAGTGCTCACTTGACAGCCTGTTGTGAATATATTTTGAATAATAAACTCTCTTGCTGTGGTTATCTTTATTGCAGAGGGAAAAATACTTGTCCCATGCCTCTGTCTTGCAGTTTGCATCTTGTATGCCAGTGTGCCTCAGTGTTCATGGTATTATTTAATTATTGCTATTTTATATGGAAAGTAGACCCGTACACACAGTAGCACAAAAAACATTGATGATCTTATCTCAAGTAGTTTTAGCGGTCTGTAAATGAAAATGTTTAAAATACTGCTTGTTATGCAGTACGTGCATTTGCAATGTTATTCAAATCAGATTTTTCATTTTCAACAAGTTTCATGATTTAGTTATTGCTGTAAGTGTTGTGATGAATTTTCACTTGTTTCTGACATTTTATAGACTGTACAATTGATCACGGAGTGGGGTTGTAACAATACACTGAAGTCACGATTCGATACAATTTAAAAATACTGGGTTCACGATATGATCTCACAATTTCTTTTAACAAAATGAGATTGAAAACAAATTCTTACTGAATAAGTTATTATTTCTCATAGAAAAATCTTTTTATCAAATAAAATAATAATAGATATTTTTTTTTAGTGATGTAGGACGTTGTACAAGCAAAGTCAAAAGTAGATAGCACCATGTTGCGTCTCCTTTCTCATCCCACCCATTTGAATATTCACATATCTGTATTGCAAGGATAAGTCAGATACATTTTAACAATGCTGTACATTTGGAGATTATGTTGTTTTAGATGACTAAAAACATGTGGAGTGTATGTTACAGTTCAGCGGGCACAACATGGAAATAGTTTGTCTCATAATTGCCTCCATCCCTATTTGAATAGATTGATACATGAATACACTGACTGATTGAATAAACAAGGTACAGTATGTTAATTAGTGAGCTGTAGAAGTGCTGGTTGGTAGATTTCTGAACTTTGGACAGAGCAAGGCTTGCTGTTTCCCCCCGCTTCCAGTTTGCATGCTAAGCTAAGCCAAGCGCCTCTTAGCTGTACGTTCATGATTAAACATGAGAGTGTTATCAATGAAACACAGCAAGAAAATAAATATGCACATTTTACAGAATGTCAAGCTATTCCTTTAACATTTGCACTATGCATGAATGTTATTAGTTCAGTGATAATTTGAGTTAATGTCAAGCCACGTTTGTAGTTTTTCTGCCAATTTTGCTGTAAAAAATTATGCCACCAAAAGGGTGTATCTGTTGACAACAATTCAGGTGGCACAAGCCATGGGAACACATGATGGGTATTACTGCAGGGCGAGTTGTCCCAGGAGACACATTAGTGTTTCTCATCATGTTTCAGCATTCAGGCAGACTAGGGGACGCCTTCTCAGTCCACTTCTTTTCTCTCTATAAGCTCTGGTCTTCTCCAGTAACATGGTGAGTGTGTTACAGGATATTTGTAGCATTGTTTTAGACCACTTCATAAGGCTGTGCTGGTTCTGAGACCTTAGGAATGAAGGAGACTGAATCCTTTCACCTCCCGGGTTTGAATAAATCTGTGCAGGCAGAAAGAATTCCTGCAAGTTGTCATTTCTTCCTTTTGTCAAGGTGGATAGCAGTACACTGGGTACGCAGACCTACCTGGCTATTAAAAAATGGATTTGTTTCCTAGGAGAGGTTTGAAAGCATTGGAGGGAAACAGATTTGAGTGCTAGGTGTTGACATCAAAGAGTACCACGCAGCCATGTCTCCTGCATGGCCTGCGTTGAAATGCAGGGTCTATATTTGGAAGAATCTCTTAGTCAGTGTCCCCTCTCTGTCTCTTCTCTTTTGAAGCATAAGATGAAAAATTAACTGGCTTTTTCTTCTGTTTGTCGGTGGGCTTGTCTTTCTTCTTCAAAGGCATGACTCATAGAATGACCTTTTAGTTCCCAGGAGTTCAGAGTCTCCTGTGTAGTATCAGGGCTGCTTAAAAGCATTTGGTGCCCCAGAAACGTTCCCAGTCAAAGCCCAACTCTTGTAAATTGCTTCATCTTCACATTTTGGTTCTGAACAATGTATATATTTTTGGTTCTCTCTTCCAAAACCACTCTTGAGATGTCAGCTAGATGTGACATTAGAAGTCAGAGGACAGGCAGAGGCATGATTTAGAGCATTTCCACACTTGGTCCAGAAGATACTTGAGTCTGCAAGTTTTGTATCGTCACTGTGTTCTCAGTGCTGATGTTCCTAAAAGCTGTGATAATCAATAGTATTATATTAATGATGACTTAAATGACTGGACATAATGTAAAAGGGGTCACTTATAGTGAGCAACCCACAGAGATTTATCACCTAGTCCTCCTCTCCAGCTCTACATAGCCCTTCTGGTCTTTCAGCTGAACCAAACGGGCACAGTCTCAGTGTTTTTCATCAACCTCATTTCAAACAGCTGTGTTAACAGAAAAATGTCTGATAAATCCACTGTACAAAACCAAATGACAGACAAACAAAGACCAGGTTGTTCAACTACCAGTGTATGGAGCGGTGGTTTTCACATTTGATAGAGTCTGTGGGAACCACATCAGAGCTTCCTGAAACCAAACCCTTGACCACAGTCTTGTGGTGGACCCAAGTTTCAAATTAGCTTTCACACTTCACCAAACATAGCAGACTCTCAGAACTGGGAAAATGCTTATTTTGCCCTGAGCTGAAAACGCTGTTTAGAGTGTTCCTGGAGGAGATTACATATTCAGGAAAACGAACTTATACACTTATGACTTATGTTGTATTTTGCATATTATAGCATTTCTCTAGTAGTCCTTTCATCAATTTTCAGCATTCACGTTAAATTAAATTTGACATGCAAACATTTATACATCATACCTGTAGAAACATTAAGCCAAAAAATAAAAAATAAACCTCCTTCTACAACCAGTAGGTGTCTGCAAGCATGTGGGTAAATGTAGGTTTACTGTATGTTTTCTTGCTCATGAAATACTGTTTCTTTTTAGTTGAATATGTGTATTCATTTGTGATAATTCCTTTTATAAAAACAACACCACATCTTTGCAGGTGCCTTAGTTCATTGCTGCTTTTTTGATTGCTAATGGATGAATGTGTGAGTCCAGACTTTATACTGTGATAGTAATGCATAATGTAAAAACGTGTAATGCAGTAGACCCCACATGATTATTTTGTAATGAAAACTGAAAGCTTTTCATTAAAGAAGTTCAATTTAATGTACAGTACCAGAGTGCACTTTACCTTCCCAAAGCAGAAATAACACAGGAGTCTAACAATAGCAGTCTTATAGGATTGTTATAGTGATAAAAAATATATTACATACACAGAACTCATGCAACATAGCCTATCTTTGGTTCATGCAATTTGATCCTCAGGTTTGTTTCTGGTTACAAAGGCATTAATATAGCAGCTGACAGCTTTCGAGGTAAAATCCGGCAACAAATAACTGCAGGCCCTCACGTGAGAAACTTTCACCCTCTTGTACATTGCCCTGAAGAATGAGGCTGGCAGTGGGCTGCTAACAGTAATCAGCATGAAGCACATGACCTGCATTTATCCTTAAAACACACAGTGTTCTTCAGTGTGCTAACTAAGGGGGTGTACACTTGTAATGAATATAATAATCCAATCAGAAGTAAAAATCGTACTGACACAGTGTTGCAGTACTTACCGAGGGCAAAACAGAGTTAACAGAGGCCTGTTTATTTCTGTCACTGACTTCAGAATGAATTTCATGGTTTGCTTCAGCCGGTTCCTCCAAGAATTTGTGATCTTGCGATTGCAGTTATTTCAATTTCAAAATTAAAATATTTTCACAAAGAGCAGTAGAGGAATCGTTGCATCACTTACAAGCTTCAACAATCAAAATGTCAACAATCAATATGCAATCTTAAAGCAAAACGCAATCAATAACAATCTTCCTCAAACTAATCATGTGATTCATGAATCTACTGGAGCAGTACTTGGTCAGTGTAAATACTTCATCGTACATCATAAGTTCCATTCAGGGCAAAATACCATTTTAGTACATCCATAACAGAACTATTCAGCATGCGATACATTGTCCACAGTAATCACCAAAACACAAATATGAGCCTTATACATTTTTGTTTTTCAATTTGTTTTTGTATTTTCATTTTTAACTTTATGTGTTGCATCTCAGCAGTGGTAAAGAGGGTGGGGTAGGTGAAGCTGTACCATGTTTTATTCCACTGGTCTGGAGAATGAATCGCTGACTTTTAAGTCACAAACCTGCTTTTATAACCTTTAGGCCACCGTGCCCACCTTTGAGGGCGCTTTAATGCAACTAACTGTGGAATCTACAACACATATGCATGATGGCCCTCTGCAGACTGCAGAAACGTGTCTTGCGTGTACAACACTCACAGCTGTGCTCGCTTGTAGCACGAGCGTGCTGGCAGAGGAAGTGATACAAACATTACAGAGACATGCTCATCAAAACATTTCTCTACAGCAGCACTAGTGGCTAAGAAGGCATACCTCCTTCTTTAATGTTTACCATGTATTTAAATGTGTTATCAAAAATTACCACTGCACAGGACGTTGTGCTTTGGTCCGGCTGCTGTTTCTGTCGTCACTTGTGTGGGCTTGATGTTGGCCGCCGGTCATCCACAGGCATCATGTTGGGCATCTCTGAAAGATACAAGAGTATAAATGAAAAGTCTGCTGGAAGCGTGGTGAGAGCTCAGGAGTAGAGAAGAAACACTACACCTTTGGGTGGATGTAAGAAAGACTGAAAAAGAAAGGTGTGGGAGAGATGTAGGAGGGTAAAAACAGTAGACTGCTGTGTAAATATTGACACCATGGATGTCTTGCTCTGTTGTTTTTATGACCTCTGCTGGTAATTATTAATCACCCACTGAAATAATGACGAGCCGGACTAGCACCTTCCATGGTTGCTATCGTTGCTCCTTAATTAGCAGACTTTATAGGGTTTCTTGTGTAGCTGTTGCTCTGGATGTGAAATATCCACCTCAAAGTGAGAATTGAGTTATTAATACTGCACCCACCCCAGGTCAGTATGAACCCAATGAAGCTTCTATAATAAGCAACCACAAAACACATATAGTGACACATAGTAAATTGCTGA
The DNA here is from genome assembly GCF_004916995.1 of Morone saxatilis. Taxonomy (NCBI): domain Eukaryota; kingdom Metazoa; phylum Chordata; class Actinopteri; family Moronidae; genus Morone; species Morone saxatilis. Next base: position 21,052,876 of record NW_023340095.1, on the reverse strand, counting down.
AGTAAATGGAGCCATGTTTTCTACACAGGAGGTAATGAGGTGAATGTTAGGACTTTTGAACCCATTTAAGGCCATTTGGCTACAAGTTACTTGCAGAAACTGTTTCGATAAATATGTTGAACATTGTTTTGTGATACATTATGGTTTACTGATAATTAAACAATAATCATGTTCTACCATTAGGGCTGGGATAAATAAATATTGCAATAGAATGTGTGTGTGTGTGTGTGTGTCTATATGTGCAAAATCATATAAAATAACCAAATTGTGTCCATGTACCTCTGTTCCATTGCATGCATTACATCATAAAAAACTCTGCACATGCGAATTGAATAAAAATTATAACACAGTGTGATCATATCATCATAATATGATACCAGTGAAAGTTGATTTATAAAGTTCTTAACAAAGTTAGCATGTTATTTAAGGGTTTATCGACAAATATCCACACGTTGTTAGGTACACCTAGCTAAAGCTAAGTCAGTCAAATGACAGCCCTATACTGAGAGGTGTTTCTAATATTTTGTCCACCCCATTTATATCAGTGAGGTTAGACTAACACAGTACAGTTCATTAACGCCATAAACTATATCCTCCAAAATTAACAAAATACTATAACCTTCATTGAGGGAGGATTTATTGTAAAAATGTTGTATTAGACTGTGTTAGTTTTTGCTAGGTGTACCTAATAAACTAAAGTGTATTATTATTAACAGTGGAAATTAGGCATAGGACACTAGAACTAATTAAATAATAACTACTTAACTAATTATCATAATCATTGTAATCATACAATGAAAGCATGAAATTAAATGAAGCCATTTTTAGTTAAAGCCAATAGAGGTTGTGTTATTGTGAAAAGTCAATTATAAACTATTTTCTAACATTACAGGTTCTCCACAGCTGCGTTTGGGCACTTCCCAAAAATCACTATTTTGTTTCCTACATCAGTGGGGTTGATGTGGTCATATGCTAAACAGCTATCTCTGTAAATGAGACCACAGGACTGCACTTTGCTCAACAGAGACACATAATAATGTGACACACATTATTACCTGCAGATGTGTATTCGCTGGTGCATATTGCAGCAGTGGCCTCCATTAATCAGCTGATAACAGAAACAGGAATATACAGAAGAGTAAAAAGTAAAATACCTGTGGGAGTGCCATTAGGCAAACTGCTTCTTTTTCTTTTTTTTTCGCCTGGAGTGTTGCATCACATTTTCTCTCCTCAGTGGGAATTCAGCTGTTTTTGTGTCAGTCTGCAACAGCTTGCTTGGGGCATCTTTGCTGTCGCAAATACTCGATCATTTGGGGACTTTGATTTGAATTTAGGTTGTCTTTTAACAGTTTTCCATGAAAATGACTTGCCTGAGTACTCTTGATTGTCTTTGGTTCGGCAGGTTTTTAATAGTATGAAAATGAGTCAGCGTGAGTGAGGTGAGCAAAACAATATGCATGAATCACAGAGAGAAATTATCTACAACGATCTTCCCTGATTATGTATGTTAAGTTTGAGAAGGCAATGATTTATTTACATCTATGGAGGGTGATAATCAGCAGAGACCTCATCAGTTCTCCTCTGCAGCTATTTGATAATAGTGTTCTTACCCAGGGGATGATCTCTGTATTAAACATGGGAGCCATGTTTTTTTCTGCCCTCACTTTCCCTCTGTGGTGAGGAAAAGCCCATAGGTTTCCAAATAAGGCCTGGGTGAGCGCTGGCAGTATTAATAGAATAAGACTGCTGCTGGGGAATATTTGTATTGACCTGTTGAAAGACTATCTGATGCATGCCGTTTCCATGGCAGTGTGTGGGCGGGATGCTACGAGGCTGTGGTGTGCAGCTGCAGCTGACTGGGTAAGTCCACTGTAGGTAGCAGGAACCCACCGTTTCAAGCTGATTTAAAGCAGGAGTCTGTGTTTTCCACATTCATTCTCATGGTCTTAGCATCACACACTTTGCTCGCAGAGCAAAATAGTACATCCTTCTCTGCTGATCATACAGTTCGAACACATTTGTTATGTTAATAAGCACCTCATGGACAGGAAGGCATAATGATTTCTCTGTAGTTCAAGCCATTGAGAGGCATTTCATCTGTAATACCTTCTTGTTTACTCAATGTCACAGAGTTGTGCAAAGTCAGGGCCTTTTTTGGTCAACTTTTTAGTATAAAAAATCTTGTCACTAAGATTCGAAATGTGTTTAATAATATTACAATATTATCAAGAGATTAACAATTAAGATTCTGTAACAGTTTTGCCTCTTAAACCAGGGCATTTACTCGACTGCAACATTATGCAGAGAAATCCCCTCGTCTTTCTCTGTGCTGAGAGGATTGTCTCTTTGATGCAACTCTGGCATGACTCGGATGGATTACTTTATCATGAGGCCATTTGCTACCTCTCCCTCTTCTAATCTACATCCAGTATATTTGGCTTTTCAATCACGGCTGGCTACACTGAATATGACAAATCTCTTTTGAGCTGTTAAGTGTTAACTGAGCGCAATCAATGAGTTGTAATAATGTTATCATTTTTGTATTCACATGAAATAGATGTGTATATATATATTGTTAATTGTAAGGCCTAGTAAGGGTTTTTTATTTTTTTTATTTTTTATTTTTTGATCATGGAAAATTCAAAAATGCATTAGCATTTCATTCTTCATTCATGGTTCAGCACCAGTGGCTCATTAAGCTGACTTATAACATCCAAACATTCATACAGGTGCACTGGGTTGTCTTTATGTAGGGTTGTGTGTATGCAGCATCTCCAACACTAAAACATCTTCCTCCTTAATGTGCAGAAGCCATTGTAAAATATACGATTAATGTTCAAAGTGTGCTGACAGATGCTGCTGAATTCTGTATGGCATAGTTCATGTATTTATGCTGAGAGATTATCAAAATGGCTGATTTTTTGAGAGCTCCGTCAAGGAGGAGAGCCTCTTACACCATTTACAATAAATGGTCAGTTCCTTGACAATGGTTTCTCTGACTCAAATGCTATTATGTAAAAATACTTCTGTCAAAGTAAATATTTAAGCAGCCAAAATAAAGAATATCATGGGAAATAAACCTCTGTTTCTGTACACTTGGGCAAGACTGCTTGTCATGGTTGACTGTATTTATCTAAACAGTCATTTGTCTTCTGTGGGTCAGCCCAGTTCAGTTAGTGTTTCAGTTAGATAAGAGGCAGGAATAGCAAAGAGTAACCTTTTCTAAATTCACCACCTTCTCTCTGTCTCACACCTCATTTCTTAATTTTCCTTGGTCGTGCCTCACTTCCAGGCAAGTCTTCCGCCAGCCACTCCTCTTTCTGAGTGTGCTTGGTTTTTGCATGGAGACCTGCTGAGGGGTTTTTGACTTGATAAAGACATGCTGTGTTTGTTCGGTTTGTTCCGGCAACAGAGAGGCCCGTGGTGTGAATGTGATTCAGCTGGCTGATTCAGCCCATTAAATGGCTCTATGAAAAGAATGGGCTGCTGGCGTTGGCTTGCTGCTGGCTGCCAGTCCCAGGACCCACTGTATGCCTGGCACAGAATGGAAACAATGTCTTTTAGCACTGGTGCCTTGGACACATGACAGCATGCACGCTGTTTGATGGGTGGAAACTTGGACAGAGTCTCTGAAACCTAAAGGTACTGATTTGCTGCAAATTAAAAATTCAAGTGTTATTGGGGCTCACATGCAAGTGTGCACCAGCAAGGGGTTTCCTACAAATTTCCAGTCCCCCCATGTAGGTAGCCTATTTTTACTGCACTAGCTTCTGTACCTAAGTCAGTACATTTACATGCAAACAGAAAACTCTTTGTCTGATGTCTTTGTCAAACATGTTTAGAAATCCGGTTAGGCATTTACATTGAAAATCAGTTTTTTCTAGCTGGGACATCAGGTTTCTTTTATCGCCTACCCCAAATAGGGAAACCAGGTTTCTCCTTTATGTAACGCTTACAAATCGGGTTACTGCAGAAAACTGACACTACATCTGATTACTTAAGTGCATACAAATGCACCGTTTACATGCGTGTTTGGGTTTTCTGAGGATCAGAAGGTTCTTAAATCACTCTGTAGTATATATGTGGTCAGATGCTCAGCAGTATAACCAGCAACCAGGCCATAAAGTGCCTAGAATGCTGTGTGGAGTTCCTCAAAGTATCATCTATTTTACTTACTTCTGGATATATTTTTTTTGTGTCAAATCCTGTTGGCTTTATAATCTGGTCACACTGCTCAACTAAATACTGTTAAAAGTGTGTGTCTGCTTATTGGTCTTGAACAGATAATAACTCTTATTTTGGGCCATTAAAAGGAAACACAAATCCTCAAGTTCCACAGTCCAGGGTCAAGAATCTTTCAAAAACTTTTTGTTCTAAAACTGTGGAAAAGTTGATAAAGTGTTGTATAAATACACATGAATACATGATGTTAGGGGAAAAGGAGCTTTCCTACCTAGCCTGGCTGCCTCCTACAGCATAAACTGAGTACCAACTTCTGCTGATTGAGTCTATTTTAGATGAGTCTGTATTTTGTAGCACAATATCAACTAGTGCTCTGTCCTTTACCAAATATGTCAGAAATCTCCTAAATCTCTAAGCTTTACTCTCGTTTAGAGAAGAAACAGCTGCAGGATGATGACTTATAAGCTTATCAGCTACTTGTTTTAGCTCTGATATAGTTTCTTCCTATAATATATCATTCTTCTCCAAACAATCTGCTGGTAATGTTGAAATGTAAAACAGCTTCTTTTTTTAAAGACCTACCTGAGGGGTCAGGTGTATATTCAAAACTAAATCTATGTTTACTTTCTTGCACCAGATTCATAAACACATGCATACACATTGTTCTGTGTTAAGAATCCCAGGGGTCAGACGCTAAGAAGTTGTGCACCTGTTTGGAAAATAACCAAACTGTCCATTATTCACCACTAGTATCATGTAAGCAGTCTAAACTCTCTGCTAAATTGCAAGTGATTAACAGACTACTGACTGATGACACATGAGGAGGTCAAATTTATTATACATATACCCTTTTTATTCTTCTCACATTACTGCAGTGCACATGCAGTAAACATATTTACTTGATCCAAATAGGCTTCCCATAAACCTTTTGACCTTATCTCTGTTACATTTTTGCATCACACATCTCACTAAAATGAGTAATGCTTAGTATAAAGAACAAGTGCAGCTACAGGTATGTTAAGAAAATGTAAATGTTAAAGGTCGGAGGGACTGGGTAGAGTCCCTATTGTGTGTAAGTAAAATGATACTTGTTTATTTTCTTTAGAAAAGATGTGAATGTTAGATACAGACAGCAGTGCCAAAACCTGTCCCCTTGTTTAACTGCATAGGTTAATGTTCAACAGGGCATAAATCTCTCAGCGGGATGTGTGCAATTACAAGGTATTGATTGTAGTTTATGTTGGTAGAGAGCAACAGGAAGGAGAGAGAAAGGGAAACGGCAAAAGCAGACCTCTGGTTCACATGGATGCCCCTTCTTTGTGTTGTAACTCACTCTCTCTCACTCTCACTCTCTCTCTCTCTCCCTCTCTCTCTCTCTCTGTCACCCTTTTACACAGATAGTGTCCAACGTGCTGATCTTCTCCTGTACCAACATCGTGGGAGTGTGCACACATTACCCCGCTGAGGGCTCCCAGAGGCAGGCCTTCCAGGAGACCAGAGAATGCATCCAGGCTCGCCTCCACTCCCAGAGGGAAAACCAGCAACAGGTGAGCGCGAGCACAGATTTATGGTGACAGGACACGGGGATGTAAGAGTGGAGGGAGGGCAGGGTCCAAAAAACCCTGTTAACATTGGTGATTTCACTGAAAACCTATGCTTTGAACAAATAAACTGGCTAAATTTCAAATAGGTGGCTAACTGATGTTACTTGGGTAACATCCCCTCCTACGCAGCTCAAACAACTAATTAGCCAGTTAGCTAACCTATCGAACATCAAAAGAGACTGTGTGCACATATGTGATTTCCTGGCATACCTTGCATCTTTTTTACTTTTTTTAATAATTTAAAAAGTGGCTGCTGCAAGTCACACACTGAAACAAAGCCCAACATACACTTACCCATCAGCAAAGCATTGATCAGAGCGCCTTACCAACAGTTGCTCTTCTTCTTTATCATGAACATACAGAGTGAGCTATCCTACAATAAACCAAGTGTTTCTTCCTCTGTAGTTTGGGGCAAAAGAACCCACAAGGTTATTAAGATCTGATTTAACTGACACGGCTGAGTCACACTGGTTGTTATTTTGTTCTTAATTCATCCCAAAAAACAAGAAAAACAAAAAAGACACAAAAAAAAACCTCTACCTGACTATTTTTAGGTGGTCAGTTCAGAAAGTACTCTGTGCTGTCAGGGATATACTGTAGTAGTCATAGTAATTAAAATGGAATCTTTTCCACGCATCCCTTTTGTGCATATTGTCAACGCACATCTTCTCCTAAACGCCTCTCACCACCTCTCTAAAATAATATCTTCAACACTGTTCCACAGCACAGGAACATGAAGTGTGGTTCCTATTGTCTCTACTGGACGAACAGGAGCCAGAGCCTTCAGTTACCAAGCTCTCTCTCCTGTGGAACCAGCTTCCAGTTGGTGGTTCGGGGAGGCAGACAAACTCTCCGCATTTATGAGAGGCCTAGGGCCCTTAAGGACTGTTCCTCTCTTGGTAGTCTTATTAGCTTGAGGCGCTGGCATCAGGCGTAGAGTCCTGCATACCATCCTCTGTTAGCTTCATGGCTTGCTATTAGCCGGCACTAGCCACCTATCGGGACTCTTGCCAATGTGCCCACTGGACTCTCTCTTTGCTCTAGGTCTTCTCTCCTTCCTGGGCCACTCATTTCATGTCCCATTATATGCATGCCTTACTAACTTCACTTTGTTTCCCGCTTCCTGTGCTTTTTTCTCCGCTGCTGTACGCATGGCTTAGCGCATCTGCAGGGTTGTGTCCTAGAGTTTCCTGCCTCGGCTTAAAGGCAGTTTTTCCTTGCCCCGTCCGGCCCAGATGTGCCTTGCCTCTGATGGTGGTACTGTTCCGGTCTTGTAAATGCTTAAAACGGAGTTTAACTCTCGGTTCATGAATTTGGCGGCCCTATTACAAATAAAATTGAATTGCATATGGAATTGAATTGAATTGAATTGAAGTCTCCTTAATAATTGAATAACACTACAGGTTTATATAGCCCATCAGTTTGAATTATTTCTACTTAGTTTCTGAGAAATCATGTTTGTTTTTTCAGCCAGTTTGGCAAATGGCTGCCATTGCTATTGAGAAAAAGGCCAAAGCCTCCACCTCTTAACGTACTTATACATGTCCATTGAACTTACTCCCCCCCCTCCCACGCTTTCTTGCAGGAACGTCTCCTCCTCTCAGTGCTTCCCCGCCATGTTGCCATGGAGATGAAAGCTGACATAAACGCCAAGCAGGAGGACATGATGTTTCACAAGATCTACATCCAGAAGCACGACAACGTCAGGTAATAAGACCCCACCCCCGTCCATGAATAAGAGGAGGTGGGATGGTGAGGGGAAACAGATTGAAGCTGCTATAAATAACACATTTTCACGTCTCCACAAATCATTTTCAAGCTATGTGTTAGCAATAGATACAAAAAGATACACAACCACTGCACTTTTCCTCATCAGCATAACTAGCCCTCAGAAAACTGTTTTGTCAATGCAAAAATTCCATCTTTTTGTTTGAGGCTGCATTTAGCAAAAAACGATTTGGCTGAAACAAAACAAACTACAACAAGGCTTTGTGTGCAGTAGTACTACAGTACATTAACTTATCATTAGTGAATGCTGTAAAGAAAAATAATGTACTCAACTCCAGTGACTCATTTGATGATTTTGCATTTGTAAGGATCTTCTGAATCCTATTCAGGAAACTCAGAACTCTAAACTCTGTTGCAAGTCGGACAGAAAATCTGGACCTGCTGTAATGATGTGCATGAAAGTGAGTGAAAAGCTAGTTTAAATCTCTCTGCCAAGCCTTTATATACATCATAATGCCATTTTTAATTCAAATGTAACTGAATCTGCATTGTTTTTATTGGCTATTGTTATTGGCTGTCAGTGGTCATTCTGATCTGGATCATATTCAGTCTGCAAATCAGAAAGGTCCAAATAAATAGTTTAACTCTCTTTTCAAGGCAATGTTTTGATCTACAAAATCTTCCTCAGGCAAGTGTCAATGATAAAAAACGCATTTTCTGCCTCTACAAGAAATGTAGTGTTTCTTTTTGACGCTTGCCTAGGGAAGCTTATGAATATTAAAGGTCCAATGTGTAACATTTAGGAGGATCTATTGGCAGAAATGGAATATAATAGTAGAATAGAAATGTTGTGTTTTTGTTACCTTAAGATGAACCTCAAGCCTAGCCTCAAGTGGCCCTTCAAGATTTTGTTAGATGCCACTAAATCCTACACACTGGTCCTTTAAAAGGTTTTCTTGAAAGAGAGTTAAACAATTTATTTGGAGCCTAAGAGTGTGCAGACCTTTCTCTCTCTGTGCCCCGAAGTGATATTTTTTGTCTGGCCTATATTTTATGGTGATTTAAGCTAATATTCCATTTAAATTGTTAAACCATGTTTTACTCATAGATTTATTTGAAGTATGCCATACAGCTGGGATTACATTTAAACCTGAAGTTTGCTAAACTAAAATGGACCCGAATCTGAATTAAAATGAATACCTTCTGGTGCATCCCAGTGGTGAAGAAAGGCTTAGACCTGCTTAGTTTAACACAAAATCTACCTAAACTACGATTAATCCTAATTTATTTAAATGAATACTTGTTGGTGCAAGACATAAACTCGCCACTAATAATGAAACAAGTGTGTTTCAGGTTTACCTTCAAAACTTTCATAAGGAGGAGGTAGAGGTCTTGGGAATAGCTAATATATTATAATACCAGTCAGGTACACACTTACACGGTGTAAAAGAAATGTTTCAAATCATTTTGAGTTCAAAACAATGTCTCAAATTTTGGTGCAACAGAATTGTAAAATAAACCATAATTTAATCCAGATTAATCCTGAATGGTGCAGTACACCCACAGACAAAGGCAGAAGAGGAGGGAGAAGTGCAAGCGTTGCCATGACAATAGGCAGCATGGTATTTTCCCAGAGTATTTATCATCTGTATCTATACATAGAGTATCAGTAACCCTTACTCTTGAAATGAAGGTTTTACCATGATTGTATATTAATGGATACAAAACAATTTTGAATAGGGGTCTGATGCAGCTCACATACACATTGTAGGTGGTTAGCCCTGATAGATAAGTGATGGATAAGTGTTGATGGCCACCACACATGTGTAGAGCAATTGATGCTACTATGCAATCAGCTAATCAAGATATATATATATATCCAACACATCAGGAGGAATCCTGATAATAGTTTTTGGAAAGGAAATATAAAACATGCCTCTATTATTATTTGTTGTAACTTTACTCCTACAGTGTTGCATATCTGCAAAATAAGCATTGAGTAAGTGACCTTGGAAAGCAAAAAAACTGTCCACTTACTGGAAATGTTACAGAGCTTTTAGCCACATCTCATGGGATCCATCAGTTGAGTTTGCTCAGTTGTTAGGGAACAAATCAGACATGCTTCCATTTTGTCAAATTTAACTCAATTTAACTTGTTAACTTTTCACTTATTAACAGTATGTAAAATGACTGATCAAGGCCTTATGTGTAAATATATACATATATAATATATGGATCAATAAATGAAATCAGTGCAGTTTTCTTCTTGTGTACTTTCTGTAGCCTACCAGAAAATAATTTTTGTTACAGTAAATGTTTCTCAGCCTGCTGAATACAGTCTGTCTGACCTCTCAGCTAGAGGCCAGTGATAGTCGAACAAAGGTCGGAGCCTGTGAGGGTTGAATGAATGGACGCTCCAGCAGTGTTTACGTGCCACTGATATCTTGCGTTTGATGTGGATTCCTAGTGCGTATGGAATTTCCATTTTCCATCATGTGATAACGGGGTCATATATGGGGAGGAGATCATAACCCCTGTCACTGTTTAAAGATTGTCTTTGACCTCTTCGTAGTTGATGCTTTCACTGGTTTTGACGTGACGTTCACAAACAGCAGATGTTGTATGTTTCTGGTGTTCATTTGGTCTCTTGTCGGGGTCCTTGCAGTTCCAGTGATGCAGTGTTGAAACAACACAGGTTTATCTTACTTGGGAGTGTATGATGTAGCTTTGCTCTAATAACTTTTAACACTGAGCTCATAAAATAGGAGATCAGTTTACTGTGAAACCCCACAGGACAGATGCAGTTAATCCACTGTGGTTAGGTTTGGCACCACCTTGTGGATTAATAAAACACTGTATCAAGGTGACACTGAGAACAGACTTGTTATAACTGTGTGTGTGTGTGTGTGTGTGTGTGTGTGTGTGTGTGCGTGCGTGTGTGTGAGGAGCAGCAGCAGCCTAAGTATCAAACTGTGCAGTGAGGGTTTTATGGCCTATGGCTGTCACAGTCAGGTGGAAGCCCAAACCTCGATACATAATAGGTGCTATTGATGCCCTGTATCACTTTGATGTGTCCCTTTGAATCCTCAGGGGTTAGAGCATCAGGTCACGAACTTGGAACTCTTGTACACAAAAGTCTTTTCATTACCATTATGTGATCATTATCAGGAATTTTGCTTTTTTTGTTGCCTAAGTTTAAGAGTTCAGTAAAATTAAGAGTGCAGATTGTTTTTGGAGAGTGGGCAAGGGTAAAACATTTTCCGGGGCATGTGATAGAAGTTGCTCTAACTAAAGCTAATATGCAGCGAGCTATATGAGCAACTATGAACATGAACAAATGGACGGTTGTGTTATCTGCAATTAAGAGGCAAACACCAAGAAGGTTGTGTTGGTTTGCACTGGATGTATTCATGACAGCTGTCGAGCTTCAACAAAATTCAGCGACCTGTAACTCATTCTTACCTGTGAAGACGTTATCCTTTATGTAATTAGGTAATTAAGTCTGCATTTTCAGCTGGAGTAAACCAAACCAAGAAACAAAAAAGGAGATGTGTGATTTTGGTACTGTAGAGTGTCCTACCGTAGGGTTTTTTTGTGACTCACTGGGGAGTAGATGGCACATTAGCAGCATCTGCTAGGCCCGGCTGATTTCTGTCTGTGGTCATAAGTGTGTGGTTAATGTGTAGCTAACCAGGTGTGACCTGGCCTGTCGGGGAGCGGGCAGTGGCTTTTGGTAATTGGGGCTCTGCTGAGAGGCCGAGTAACAACAGGAAGAGAAGTGACAGCTCCCACTGCTACAGTTAAAGAGTAAGAGGGTAAACAGAGGGAGGTAGAGAGAAGGAGAGGGGTCTTAGGGTCTGGAACTTGTAGCTGTAGTAGATAAATGTTAGAGTCTGTGTTTCTACCCATCTGCCTGTCTTCTAGTCTTATTCAGGAGTCCTGAGCAATCAAAAACAGACTTACCAGAGCTCCATTATTTTTTTCAGCTAAACCATAAAAGACACGTAGTTATACCCTTTGATCCAAAATAAAAGTACAAGTAGTTATCTCCACCAGGCGGACCCTTCTGGACCCATCGGCCTAATATTTTTTGTGCATATTTATGACTGTATGCTCAAGGAGCTCTTGTGGTTGCAGAGATTCATTTTTTTTATTTACTGCTTTGTGTTATACCGCCCTTGACTGCTGACCCACTCCTCTTAACCGTCTGGTAGGGGCAGCGAGTGATCAACAGCCGCTTCAGTTTGGAATCTTGCTTCCACTAGGGACAAAGGATGTGGCGGTCATGTCAGATAGGTACTTTATTGACTCCCAGGGGTAAATTGAGGCGTTACAGCATTTCACATCTCAAGTGAGTGCTGGCAGATTCTTGTGTTACTTTCATACATACACACTGGACACACAGCCTGCCCCTCTCTCCCTGTTCCCCACCCACATTGCACTAGACCAGTGTGATATGACATGGGATGGCGTATAAATAGCACACATAACACCACTTCTAGGGAATATTGCTTGTCATGTCTACACATTTTATGCTCTTCTTGTGTCATTTTACACCGTTAGAGATGGCGCATTGTATGAGTTTTAGACGTGCTGGAAAGGATGACGTCAGTTGACCTTCATTGTGAAGGTAACAATAATAAACAGATGGCTAACAGTCTATGAACAGTCACAGTTTGGTGAGGTAGGCACCAAAACTACTTGAGTAGTTTTAGGAAAGGATCCTTGTTTGGGTTAAATTAATAAGCATGTTTCATACATCAGTTAAATTTAATACAACGTCATTGTTGACTTTTGATGTTACGGGACATGGACTGTGGTTTCGCTTTACTCCTCTACTGAGTGCACCCTTCTAGTTTCTGACAGTTCAGGGGAGAAATTTGTACCAATTCAGCCTGAACTACACTTATCAAAGTCAGTTAAGGTAGCGCAGGGAATGAATCACCTGGGTGGTGCAGGGGAATAAGCACATCTACCACTGGTAGAGCCCCCTGGGTTAAATTCAGTTCAAGCAGCACTGCCAGTTTTGCCCCACTGAAAACAATTAGCAGAGGGAAGGTGGTGAAGAATCAGGTCGTAGTGGTGGCACTGTGTCCTGCTGGTTGCCTTTCTACACTGCACAGCTTTTAGGGGCAAGTCCAAGTCAAACCAGTCCTTGAGTGCTCAGTCAGGTCACAAGAGAGTAAAAGTCCAGATGCAAGTATTTTAAGTCTCTGAATGCTGACTATTGAAATCACACAGCATTTTCAGAGCTGCGTTAATGTTTTTAGCTATGTCGGGGACATGGCTCTGGGATGGCAATGTCTGTCTGAAGGTCAGTCGATCAGTCAGTTAGTCTGTCTAGCCGTCTCAGAATATCTCCATGTCTATTGGATGGATTGGCAGAAATATAACAAATATCAATGGTGCTCAGATGATGTGTCCTACTGACATTTCCTCTAGTGCTATATAAATTTATTTCCAATACTTTGGTTAATGGCTGAATACTTTAGATTTAATGCTCATTTACACATGTTGCTAAGATGCTAAACTAAGATGATGAACTTTTATACATACTTAACTTTAGCCATTGTTGTTGTGGGCATGTTAGCATACACTGTAACATTTGGCTCAAAGCACAGCTGTCCCTTAGGTACAGCCTCACAGAGCCGTTAGCAAGGCTATAGAATACCAAGTCCTTGCTACACACAGGACTAATAAATAAATATTCAAGGAATATGGATAAACAAACAGCAGTCTTAGTCATATTTCAGTTATTACAGGATTTTACCAGGTTAAATCAAAAAGAGTTGAGTGTTTCTGCTCTCTTGTCTTGAGTTGTCTTTAGGGAGTCAAGTCTCAGTCAAGTCTCCAGGCAGCAAAGTCCTACTCAAGTCTCAACCCCTTGTCACTTGGGGTATATCATTTAGTTCTGAAGGTATAGTTGCTACTACTAGTACTAACTATACTATTGATAGCCCAGTTGTTGTTGTTGTTGTTGTTGTTGTTGTTGTATCACAAAAGGTATAATTATGCTGTACTTTTTCCTGAGAGTGTGGCATCCCACTTGTGTTTGTCCTTGGGAGTAAAATGATGTCCTGTGGCTTCAGCAATGAGGCCAAAATGTGTGCTGACTAAGGTATTATGCAAGAGGGCTTTGGGGCGGATGTTTTGATGCTGCCGGGTCGCCCTGTCAGCATTTGGGAAATATTCAGAACATTGTGACTGTTGCTGTTATGTAGGCCAGCAGCACCCTGAAGAGAAAGACATGGAAAGAACATTGCATAAATTAGAGGAACTGACCTTGCCTTTGTTCTCCATGTTCTAATTGCAGTTAGGACAAGAATTGACGCTGCACGGCGAACACACATGGTTTAAGTGTGTGATGCAGTTAATTATGCGCTTGGGTGTTACATAATGCCGTTCTGCTTCTGCTGAAGCTCTTGGAGCCAGGCCTGACCTGAGAATCACTCTGTCCTCGGTGAGCAGACAGCAACACACATGCATGCAGCGAACATGCAACATAAAAATCAGCTGATGTTTGCCTTTATATACAAGAAAATCGCTGGCCCAACTACGGTGACAAAAACACAGAGTCAGAGAAACACAGAGAGCCACTATAATGTATGTAAAGGAATATTTAACCTATTAATTGTTACACTTTCTTACAGGATGATCAAAGTCAGCTTAAAGGATTTGTGTCCATCCTGGTGTCCAGATGCTGAATGTTTAAGATTTAGCAGATGAGAGGGAGAACAGCATAAATACATATTGTTTGCAAATGATTGCCTCAGTAAACAAGATGCACCACGGTCGGCCAAGAATCTAAAAAAGAGAGAAAGACAGAAGGGCAGAGAGAAAGAAAATAACAGGAAACGAAGACAGTTCTGGAAAGGATGAGTAATACACAGGGGTGAATGGAATGATGGAGTAAGAGACAAAGAAAAAGAAGCAGCAGACAGCGATGACAGGGACTAAAGGGTCTGTGAGAGATTTTATTCCTTGATGAGGTTAGCAAGCAACCAGCAGAACAGTGGGGTTAAGCAGCCGGG
>NW_023340095.1:21031075-21038231 GCF_004916995.1 Morone saxatilis | reverse complement strand
GGGGGGCAGTGGTAGTGCCAGACGAGAGGGGATCACAGGGTCAAGCAAGGCCAGTGCTGCGCAGCTTTGGTTCAGCTGAGATTTGACCCAAAACAGATTTTGAGGTGGTGGCTGTGCAAGCATGAGAATGGACTGCCTACATATTCTCTTACTCTGTATTTGTCTTCTGTTTTTCCTTTTTTCTTGTGAATCTGTTTCTCTTTAAATCACGCTAGGCTATTTACAGTAAATGTCTACATTGTCACTTCCTTTTGTTATTCTCATATAGATGTGCTTTATATTGTTTCGTGGCCACCGTAGTTTCTCCTACACACTTCACAGCCCGTTCTTATTCCCAGGTCGTCAGATACAGACACGAGTGGTGTTTAGTTAGTTACTAACTATATGCAACTTAACCGCCATTGAAGAGCATTGTGAAACTAGATGATAAGATGGTAAATCTCCAGTTTGAATCATTAAATAGTAAAATAGTATAAACCCACAATACAGTAAATTAATCACATCCAAATCCTAATATTATATTTATACACTATAACAGGATATCCCCCGCAGTATACATAAAGTTTCATTCAGTTCAGTGCAGACATTGTGACCTTTATGTCTGTCCTGGTAGTAAATGGAATAACCACTCACACTTTTTAAGTTGAATGTATCACATGAATATTGTGGTCGTATCCCAATAATGGCTTTATAAATGGCAAAATGACACTGCCTCTGCCTACATGAGGTCAAAGAGTAGAGTACAGTTATGGCTGAGGGGTTTTTATTGACAGGCCGTTATATATCGCACTGTACTTTACATGTTGTCTGTAGATATCTGTGAGAAGCCTGCACAGACTGTTTCTCTCAAATTGTTGAATTAAGCTAATGTGAGCAACCATACCATGCAACACCCTGAACCAAACTTTTAGTAGTTACTGGTTTCTGTGTGAGTGTTTCTGCTTTCTTCAGTCTCTTGTCCTCAGTCACTCTTGAATTGATCACTAAAGGCTCTGTTTATCCCAAAACCAAAATATCAACTGATCCGAAAACAAACAGTGAATCATAGA
Source organism: Morone saxatilis (assembly GCF_004916995.1). Taxonomy (NCBI): domain Eukaryota; kingdom Metazoa; phylum Chordata; class Actinopteri; family Moronidae; genus Morone; species Morone saxatilis. Next base: position 21,037,182 of record NW_023340095.1, on the reverse strand, counting down.
TTTATCTCCAAGGCATTCATATTTTCACAGAACTTTGTGGTTATCATTTCAAAACCTTTCATGTCTTTGTGTTGTTATCAGTTGGAAAAATGATTCCCTTAAATCCTTGTGGGTTCAAAGAAGGATGCAGCATCAAACTAACTGTGTGCATGTTAACCCATTGCAGCGTTATCAGATGCCAACTAACACAACATCTTTCCCCTGTGAGACTCCAGTGCCTCTCAGTGCAGGATTTCCTCTCCAGTCACTGTCACTTACGAAAGGATTTAATGTTGCGTACTAATGAGTAACTCATCACCAAGGTAACGATTAAATAGGACTTAAAGACCTCAGGTCTCTTTCTCATACCCTCTCTCACTCTGCTGCTTTTGTAGCTCACCACCCACTGTCGCCTCTGATGTTACATCAGGCTGTGGGAAGTGGCCTTGCTCTCTGCTTCACTGTGTATTTGGGGAGGGATTGATAATCCATCAGGAAATCTGTGCATTATGTGTTTGACTATAAATAGCTTCATCGTAAGACAGAGAGCATGAGCTAGCTTTTACACTGCAAAAATATATTTATATATATATTATATTTTTACAAACATACATATGTTTTCTTGAATCATGAAATGTTCTGCCCTACTCTGCCTGAATCCCTTCTGAAAAACCACACATTTTTAAGTGAGTGCATTTAACTTTTGAGTAAATAAATGGCATATTTGTTGCCTTAAAAGAAAAAGTAAAATTTCTAAGCCACAAAATGAATCCATCCTAAATTTAGTCCAGTCAAGGGTTTTAACAGTTTTAGCTCTCTGACTTTAGTTCAGTAAACACAAAGTACCTCACTGGAAGATGTGTCTTTATTTCTTGCTTTGCACATGGACTTGCTGCAGTTGATATGGCACAGCAATTTCACTTGCTTGCTTGTCCCCATAGACTACTTTCTATAAGAGGCAACAGTGAGACTGTTGGCAAACATTTTAAATGAGGTTCTGGGTGAACAACTTTTATTGGAATGAATTGGAATTTTAAAGTTCAGTAACCAGTTCTCTTTACACACATGGGGGTACATAATAACTAATGTTGCTTTAATGTCAAGGCCCAAGTCAATGTGTTGTGATTTGAAAGTAATAATGTAAATGTTGAGGTGCACAACAATTTGTTTAATTTTGAATTGCCATACAAAGAGGTTTTGCTTTAAAAGCAAGGGAATTAAAGCACTCTATCTGCGTCCACGCCTTCAGTCTCTTTAGAGCATGTCCACCTTCCTTCGCCCTCTGCTTCATTCTTCCATCTCTTTTCCTCTTTCCTCTTTGACCATCACTGCTTCTATCCAGTGAGACAGACCCGTCTCTGAGCTCAGACACACTGGTCAAGTGTCTGGTTTAACTCGACCTCCCACGTAACAGTTCACAGAAAACAATCAATTATTCCCAGAAATGTGTACCCCAGAGTGGGGACTCTTAATCCTTTTCAGCCTGAGGCCCAAATTGAGGAAATTTAGGCATCTTGAAACCTAGGTTCATTAGCACATGTTAGTGCTCTTGACATGTGGGCAGCCAAGAGTAAAAGTCTGTGAAGTCTGGAAAAACCCTGCCGAAACACTCAGACAAAATTAACGTCACATACCCAGAATACAAACTCACACTTTTGTATGTGCATATATGAAGATAAACACCCGCACATCCTGCCCACACATACTGCACAAACACACCATGTTCTTGGCTGTGCAGCAGGCACCTACCCTGTGAGATTCATGTGAGCTTGTTTGGTCTGAAGCCTTTGTTTATTTATAGCCCTCTCTTGTCCTTCCTGGGGGTCTGACTCAGAAAGCCACTTGTACATAGTCAGGAAACTGTTTCAGTATCTTGTTTCACAAAGTCAATCAAAATCAAAACAATGACAATGCTGTTTGGCTAGTTGTTATTACGTAGCTGGATATCAGATGGCTCTGTTAACCTGGGATTTTCTAATCCAGCTCTGAATGCAACTTGGATGGCTCATTCTACTTTAAGAAAATATGTTTTTTGCAGGAAGAGTGATGCAACTCATGGATAAAAATGCAATGTAAATTCAATATGAAAGTGGTACGGCAAACTGCATTACAAAAAGAAATACGTGTACAACCTGCTTCCCTTTGCTGCATGTCATCCCCTTGTTCTCCCATCCCAGTTTCCTGTATCTTCAGGCTGTCACTATTCAAATAAAAGCAAAAGAAAAAAATTAAAATAAAAGAAATACATGTAGGCTACGGCATTACTGGCCTATATGTCTTCATATTAAGAGAATGTAGTAATATAAAGAGTGTAATAGGTGTGCCACAAGCCTCAGTGTTTGGCCCTATATCGGTTACCATAGTTTATAGATAAACATTGTCATGCTGTTGACATAAAAATGCTAATGCTAATAGTTAAGCTATTACGGATATTCTTGTCAAGGGGTAAGGAATGGAGCATATAGTTGCTTAATATAAATGGTATGGCGTAATCTTAGTCTCCTGTTAGAAAGACTTAGAAAGAGAGTAAGACTTTTAATTGAAAACTTCAGACAAATCAGAAATTGTCTTTCTACTCTGATGCCAAGATATTATACAATATGCACGCTATGATCCATTCCCAGTTTTCCTATTGTGTTAGATCATAGGGACAGTTTAAAGAAACAGTCATTAAATCACTTCAGTGTTTGTACAAAGACGGTATGGAAAATTGGATAAAAAAAGCTCCTTCAGGCTCCTTTGCCTGAATTAAGACAGTGTTCTGTTTAAATAATATGAGCTACTTGGTTTTATAGCCAATTGGTCTGCAAACACTATGAATACTGTACTGTAGAATTAAGACGTCCCTTATTTGGAACAATGGGTCCTACCCAAACCATGAAAAACTGATCCAGACCAAAGGTACACAACTGTACAGGGTTGTCCACCAACTATTGTTAACATAGCCCTACTAATCAAGTTTTCACACTGCAAAATTAGGATAGCAGATAAAGTTGGGAGGTTAGTTTAGGTTTATTTAATCACTGGAGATCCCACAGGGCACTGAGTCAAGCTCAGGTGAGTCCTTGTCAAAGTTGCTCCAAGGAAGACAGTGTTAAGCAGTATTCAGTAGCAAAAGACACAAGGCTGGTCTTGCCTTCGGAGTTTGACTTATGAAGTTCATCACATGTTTCACCCCAGGAGGGAACCAGTGACCAGAGAATAAATATGCTTATTGAAGAAAGAAATGTCAAGCGCGAGATGTGACTTTGTGTGGTGGAGGGTAATGATGCTTCACAGAACAACTTGAGCCATTCAAGACAAGCTTGTGGGTTTTATCTGTCTCCCACAGCTAATGCTGGGCCTATTACTGTCTCTACCTGCCAGCCTGGTCCCTTTGTCCTTGTTTCTCTCTGACAGAAATGATTCAGCCCGATGAGATTATCTGTCCTGCTGTTGTGCCAGTGTTAGAAGCGTAATGAAAATGCCTCAATCACAAAAGACCTTTGCTGTATCAGTTTACCTTGTTCTCAGGGAAGGGAAGCTGACTTTTTACAAGCGTAAAGTTACTTGCAAATGTATTAGGTATCTCTCTCTCTCTCTCTCTCTCCTCTCTCTCTCTCTCATCCTCTCGTCCTCATCTCATCTCTCTCTCTCTCTCTCTCTCTCTCCATCACATCTCTCTCTCTCTCTCCATCACACCTCACTCTCTCTCATGCTATTTTGCCAGTCCTCATGCCACGGATTACATTGTATTACATTTAGACATGACTGTGCTTGAAGAGGCTTTGTACAATCTCACACCTTTTACCTCCATCAATGGCTTCAGTGGAACATCTTGACCGGAGTCATTTAATCCCCCTCCCGTACCTCTTGCAGTTCCTGTATTAAGCTCTTGTCTGGTGTAGGCTGATAATGGTTTTTTTTTTTTTTTTTTACAGTTTTGACATTAAGTATTTTATGGGCTGTCGCAAAGCAGGTACACTTTTCAGGAAGAAATGTTAGATGACAGCTGTAATTTGTCAAGTGGAGGGTTAGACCTTGGAAAGATTAAGCCTTTCATGGTCGATAGACAAACTCACATTTACACCACTGGGCAATTTAGAGTCGCCACTTAACGTAACTAGTCTTTGGACTGTGGGAAGAAACCTGAGCAGCTGGAGGAAAGCTGGCCAGCAGGTTCAAATCTCATAGCCTTTTTTTCTGTGCACCAGAGATCAAACATGCAGTTGCTGCTGAGTTGTTTTTAGAAAAGACTGTTCTCACAGCACTGATTGCAGTGAAGGAACGTAATGGCACCTTTTGTTGGATGAGATGGTTTGCTGTGGTTTGGAGTCATAAGTTTTTTTTTTTTTCTCTCTTTAGAGGACTCTGAAGAATGTTGACCTGGCCTGGCACAGGGAATTGATTTCCAGTAGGCCTTTGGCTTTGGCTAAGTATGCAAACAAACATAATTGATTGTGTTCACATGTGGGAAGGCGGTGAGGGATCATGATCTTGTTGCTGCACTAGCAAAATGAGTGGAATAAGGTTAGAATTATGCTTCTCGAATTGTCATGTTTTCGTTATCTTAGAATGAGCCGTTTTTATGTACAGACGTTGTTGGTTGCCTTCTATAGTCCACCTTGTTGAACCACCATGTGTCTACAGTAGCCCAGAATGGACAAACCAAACACTGGCTCCTAGGTCTTCAAATACAGATGAGCGGTGTTCAGTTAGTTGCAATTTGGAACCTAACTACTAGATGCCACTAAATCCTACACACTGGTCCTTTATGTTGAAGCTTCCATGGGTTATGCCTTCCTGTTAAAGCTCATTGCTGGCAGGTGAAAAGAAGAATATTGAATTCTGTTTCTCTTGTCTTTGTGTTTCTACAGCATCTTATTTGCAGACATCGAGGGTTTCACCAGTCTGGCATCCCAGTGCACAGCACAGGAGTTGGTGATGACTCTTAATGAACTCTTCGCCCGCTTTGACAAGCTGGCAGCGGTAAGAATGCCATCACACACATATACTGTATGTAAAGGCCACAGAATAATCGCAATTCATTGCAAATTCAAATGTCAACAACGCTTATTAAGATAGCAAGCTAGTAAATTATTGATTATTGTCAATGGGCAGAAAATATTACAATACATAGAAATAATTCAACAATTCACAGCACACATATAGACAGATGTTATTAAAATGTAAAAGATAACACTGAAAGGACCGGGATTGTTCTGGCAAGCTCTTGTGTTATATTGGGTGTTACTTATGAAATTAACACCCAATATACACAGTTACACTTATGTGTGACATCAGATTGGAGGACGGATGAGCCTGATCACATTTCCGGTGAACCTCTTCCTTCTAGTGACTCTGGATGAGGTGAATAACTATTATTATTACTCTTATTATTATTGAGGGTACTGAGTTTTTCACCTGAATAGGCTCACTGAACATCCTGCACATAATGACTATAATGGTAGTGAAGGACTGTGCAACAGCAAATAGTTCCCAATTAACCTGCTTTTCCTGCAGTCTGGTGTGTTTATTTAACCTGTGGTTGCAACGGAATCTGACTAACTTAACTTGTGCACACAGATGCATGTAGACTGTGCGTGGCTCTTAACGGTGAATGCTGGGCACTCTCATCAGTATACTGTGTTTTGACCACTGGTAATTGTCCTCATGGTGTAATGGTGAATCAGTTAGTGCATGATATTCCTTGTTCAAGGCTCACCTCTGAGTGTTTCTGAGTTTGACGATCAGTTAAAACCTGAAGCCTGAATCACGTTGTGAATATGCACTGAGGACTAGTTAGCAGCACGGACTCCATAAAGGTCATATAGTATATGAGAAGGAATAGAGGAGTACAGTCTCTCTAAAGCTTGATGCTCTTTTCAAGTTCCTGTACATGAGGAGGACTAGAAGAGGAAAAGCTGTTTTGAAGCACATGGATTAAGAAGCAGTAGCTGCACGGCAAATAAGACCTTGAGGCATTTGTGATATTTATACCATTTTAACTGTCTGATCATTTGATGTATTATTTAAACACTGGTAATATACAGTAGAGGCAGGTTCTTATCGATCCTGGTGGAGCCTCCTGCCATGGTCCTGCTGGATTGCCATTACCAATACTGTTGTTGCTATGCACCTGTCTGTCT
>NW_023340095.1:21030760-21030975 GCF_004916995.1 Morone saxatilis | reverse complement strand
ACACACACACACATATATACATCCATTACATACACACACACACCAGAGGAAAAAGCTGCACTGAAGACAGTTTGTTCAGTTAAATAAATGTTTTAATGAGAGTTTCCTCCAGAAAATTATCACATGCTAACAGCTAGTATGTGGCTATAACAACATAAAAACTTATCACGTTATAACATGAACCATTATATTAACTACTAGTGTAGCAGCAGAGG
>NW_023340095.1:21030478-21030635 GCF_004916995.1 Morone saxatilis | reverse complement strand
TGTATGTGTGTGTTTGACACCTCCTGCTGCCCCTCTGTACATTCCCATCATGAATCATACCACCCTCCATCATTCCAGTCTTCCCATAAAAACTCGTTGTCTCTGTCATTTTGTTTCTTTCCACTAATTTGAGACGTGTGCGCACACACACACACAC
>NW_023340095.1:21006939-21030431 GCF_004916995.1 Morone saxatilis | reverse complement strand
ACACACACACACACATTGTGCTGTGTGTTATTAGTCACAAAAAGCATAAATACTCTGAGGGAATTTCCACAAACACTGAGCCCGTGCAGTTTTTCTTTGATGACAGATTTAAAAAGTCTTATTTTGAAGGTTCAACTGTCCACTGAGAGGACACTACTTCCCACAATACAACACAGGACAATAGGTTTATTATTTTAGATTTTAGAGATTTATTTTTAGCCAACAACAACAGTTAGATGGACTCGGATTAAATGTGGTTTACTGATGTCACCATGCTCCCAAACTAACGTTTGGAATTAGATTAAATTTAATCATATTTCAGTGATCGTACTCAGGTCAGATTCCAGTAAATAGTCCCTGTAAAACATTATGTTAGAAAAATGGTAAAAACATTGCAGAAACATAGTAGAAAGATGGCAGAAAGATGGCCTTCCTATTTGCTGCGTGTCTGATGTCCGTGACCATGTTTTATTGTTTCATTTTTGTGCAGAAACATTTCCTTTGTCTTGTTCTCTGGAACCAACGAGAACTAGAATAAACTATTGAGAACTAACAGCATGAGAGGCGTCCAGGTTTAGCTGCTTGCTAATAGACAGAGGTCAGAGGTCGCAGTCTCTCTGACTGCTCTGACTCAGACTTCATGTTTCCCTGCAGAGAACTTTCACTATTTTTACATCATTCTTCTTCTGTTACGTAAGCTCTGATTGTATCTGTGGCACTGAGAGCTTTTCATCCTGTTCCAATTGTACCAAACCTGATTTATCAGTTTGTATTTTAAACAAAGTTTCTGTTTGTTCGGTCAGAAAAAGCTGCACAATTAAATCCCATTACAATGAAAACCAATGTGGTAAAACAACAAGTTCTCAGTTCATGACATCAGGAAGAAAGTTAGAAACATGGAAGAAACATATGGTATTTTTGAGGCATTAATGACATTGGGAACATCATATGAGTCGACACAGAGCCTCCATTAATAAATCACTTTATAATTAACAGTTCCAAAGAGCAAACAATACATGAAAATCTACATGTTCAATAACAATCATCACATTTCTTTAGATCGTCTCTGCATTCAGTGATAGATTATAATCAATAACACAATAAAGCATCTATAATCAATCACACAAATGTTTTATTGTGAGTTACTGTCAGAATAAAATCTGACTCATACAGATGAATACGAGCTCTCAGATGGAGTTTGTTGAACGGACAAAATAACCGTTGTTCAGTTGTGTAATCGTTGAGATTGTGAGTGTGTGTGAGTGTGTGTGTGTGTGTGTGTGTGTGTGTGCTGGTTGACGCCATGAACACAATGGAAAACAGCAGGACTATTGTGTGTGTGTGTGTATGTGTCTTTGTATATACACACACACACACACACACACAGTATAACTGACCCACATCGTGTGCTGATGCGAACGTGTCTCAATAATTTATGACTCTATAATCTATAATCTGACGTATTGATCATCTGAACCTGGAATAAGACGTTTTATCTTTTAAATTCTGGTAGAACAAACAAGAGTTGGATTAAACACAGTTATATTACCTATAATATTTATATTTAAATGATATTGTTTAACATGTTCTGTCAGTTTGTGTGAACAAATTAATAATTACATTATCGTCTTGTCTTTGACACTTTGAACGGCACTAAACTGCAATTGCAATTGATTGACTGAATAAAGAAGAATACGTGGTTAAAATAAGGTAAATATTGACGGTAAAATTGCAGGAGATTACAGAGACAAAAACAATAAAACAATAAAAAAAATCATTACAATTACAATCAATAAACTTTAAAAGTATTTCATCAATCCAGATATTGATTATATTTAAGGTAAATGAACTGTACTTATATATATTTAGAGTCTTTTAAGCTTTTTAATACATTCACCCATTCATACAGTGATGGCAAAGAACAAATAGAAAGAGAAACTAACTCGTTCAAACACCATTAAACAGCATCAGGAGCAGTTTGGGTTCAGTACTTTGCTCAAGGGCACTTCTACATGCAGCAGGAAGAGCTAGTGAGCGAACCAACAACCTCCACAGCCAGCACCATATAATATTACACGCTCTCAGTTACGGTGTTGTCTAGAGAACAGATCTAGCGTAGTCAATTTTTCTTGCATTCAAGAACAAGTTGTTGTTGTTGTTTGACAGTTTCTGGAGGTTTAACTGAGAGTCTGAATAAAGGACAGAGGGCGTCTGTGTGTCTCTGCTCTTAACAGCTCTACTGGAAGTTTACACTTACTGTCAGTGTTTGTTTAGCCTGGACCACTGAGTGTGTGTGTGTGGTACCTGCTGACGGTGTTACTGTAATGAATGGGCATTACTGTGTGTGTGTGTTTCCTTCTTTGGGTCAGTGTGACCTCCTGAAGTTGCCTCAGACAGAAACAGTTTCGTTTTTCACATACAAGGAATCTGGTTTGATATTTTGGTCACAATAACAAGAGAAAAGAATAAAACAAGAGCTGCGGAAGTCAAGAATCGCGATTATAAAATAAACCTTAAAGTACAGAAATGTGTCAGATAGATCAATTTTAAAATGAAAGGCAGAAAAATCTTCAGAACTAGCAAAATGCTAAATATAAGATAAAAACACATTCAGCGGACCTGGTTCAGACCCTGCTTTCATACCCCTGTTACTCACAAACAGTGCTTGATCTGGTCTGGTATACGTCTCCAACATTAGTTATTGTTACCAAGGTTAGCTGCCTAACTAGCTGGCTGTTGGTGAGCTAACATTAAACACAGCTACTCATTTTGATGGGACAAATTAGTAGCTATGCTTAATGTTAAACTCATAACATCTGTGTTATGTTGGTATCATTGAAGTGATACCTAGACACCTAGAGCCGAAGGGTCTGTCCTAGGTTTCTGCCTGTTAAAAGGCAGTTTTTCCTTGCCCTTGTTGCCAAGTGCTTGCTCATGGTGGTACTGTTGGGTCTCTGTAAATGTTATAAGGAGTTCGGTCTAGACCTGCTCTATTTGAAAAGTGTCTGAAGATACTTCTCGTTATGAATGGCGCTATACAAATAATTGAATTGAACTGAATTGAATTGAATGAAATAGAGCTGGATATAATCCATATGAATACAATGCAACTGCTAAACCAGGAGAACAGGCTGGTTCATTAAAAATTAATGTAGCTCTCAATGCAAAGCAATGGGACTTGATTGCAGCCTGTGTGGACAATGTCAGATTTGACTGAATACTGACTACAGCTCCTCAGTGGCAGGTTACAAAACACCTTCTCATGTTCAGCATCTAGTTGGTCAAACCCAACAAGCTCTAAGGGTGTGAAATATTTTGTTAACAATAGCATGGTTCATATCAGAGATACTCATGTCAGATGGTCCTTTAATTAGACCAGTGTTCCCAACCTGGGGTCTGGATCCACCCAAGGAGGTCCGTTAATAATTAGATAAGAGATTTATCTAACAAGATTTTCCCTATAAATAATGGATAATTTTACTCTCTTTCTACCGTCCAGGCTCTAAATAAAATAACTGAGGAGGAATATCATTCTTCAAGACAATTGGGAACCATCCACTTTCAGATGTTCACATCTGAAGCTCAGTTTTTATGTGAAATGGTGGATGGAAGGCCAAAACAAGAAAGATGGCATTTCATCTTGAGCTTGCTTAGTGTGTACTTTATTTGGTCCTTATTCAATGGTTATTTACTAAATTTAAAAAACTACAGATAAAACTTTAATAAATATCATTCAATGCAAACACAAACCAGACATTATACACATGTTCTAGCATTTAGAGGTCGATCCAAACTATTTACTATCATATCTGCATCAAATCCTTACAGCCAGACGTTTATTAGCACATTTCTAATATCTGAACCACAGCTTCATAAATGGGCACATTCATGAATATTATATTTGCTTTTTCTACCACGATGTTTATCCAGCTAATACTTGATGTATTGCCATTTGTTTATGAAAGGTGAAAATATGAGCTAATCAATATTTATAAGGTGAAACAGGCATAATGGCATTATAAACCAGAAACGTTGCTACTGACACTTTAATGTCCATGCCAGATGTACCTTGTATCTGTGTATACACATGCGACACACATGCACTACACACACACATTCTCTGTCTGTGCTCTTTACACAGTGGGTCTTTTTGTATTTTCCCAGAGCCATGTGCTAGAGAGATACTCAGGTGGCTATCATGAGACACAGTGTTCTCCCAAGCCCTACAGATACACACACACACACACACACACAAACAACACCACACACACACACACACACACACCATATTATGGTCATCCCACACGCTGCTAATAGGTCTTTTATGTGTTTCATGTGTCAAATCGATGCTAAGATGCAACTATTGTAGAAATCCTGCTTTCTGTGTTCATGTTACAGTGTCTTGTTGCAGCAAATACAGCTTCTTCTCTTCTCAGCATTTTGAAGGTGCAAAGAATCAGCTCTGTGGCTGAATGCACAACACTAAAATCTAATCACATTGTAAAGTTGATAAGGTAAACTTATCAGCATACGGTAACTTACTGCCATTTGGTGCTGGGCAAGTAGCATGCAGTGGCTACAGTGGCAGAGTCAGGTAATAATTCTCTGGGTTCATCACTATGAGCTTCACGTCAATTGATGCATTGTTGATATAAAAATAATGCTTTGAATTGTTCATACTGAGACTCTGAGAAACAAGTACATATACTTACGACTTACTTACCTGGGAATATAACCTCCGTTCCCCGGAAAAGTGTGAATTCTAGCCTAATTAAACAGACAGAACTACGGTTAATTCATCATAAAATAGCATTTATTCTAGATTTAGATAAGGAGAGCAACAATTCCTCTTACAAGTATATTATCTTTGAGGTGGAAAATGCCAACCATACAGAACTGTTGAAACCTGTTTTTAAGGATATCCTCGATATGTGAAAGTAGATTTCATGCTTAAACTGCTTGAACAAAAGGTTGTTACTGGCAGGGAGGAGAAAATTCCTGACATGCTGCCATTTTGCTGTACTGGTTCAGTGGTTAGACTTTGGTTCTTGGATGTTTAGTATTAATATTCGGCCTGTTTTTACAGCGTGAATCCTTCACCTTTTGAATGCCGCTCTGCACACCTGTGTGACTTGAAGCCCATTGTTGCTCTGTTTCACACTTATTCTGAAAAGTATTTTTGCAACATAGGTGGGCTATAAGCCACTACACCGTTGCAGCTGCATTGATCCAGTTAAATCATCATAATAATGCTTTTTCAAGGTTGGACTGTAGAACATACTATTGTATGTACACACAATGGTCCTCAGTACACAATTATGCAGGAACACACAGACAGTAAACACATACTAAAAATCCCAGGTCCCACACCACCACCTACGACAGCCATTAGTAAAGAATGAATGAACCTGTGGTGTATAAACAGAACAAGCTGTACAGTTTATTGTATCCAATCATTATGTAACCCATCACATTAAATGATGAGTTGGTGTACATTTCCAGTAAGTTGTTCTTTCCTGACAGGAGAACCACTGTCTGCGGATCAAGATCCTGGGAGACTGCTACTACTGTGTGTCTGGGCTGCCAGAGGCGAGGGCCGACCACGCCCACTGCTGCGTGGAGATGGGGCTGGACATGATAGAGGCCATCTCGTAAGTTGCCCCCAGGGTTAACAGGGTATCGCTGGTTAGTGTGTAACGGTATTAAAAGAATATGTCAAATGGTTAGTATCTGCAGCAGCTGGAGAGTCGCTGGGAAAAGCCCTTGATGGATGAATGGACAATTTCCAGATCCAGTTTTAGTTATATTTCATGGGAATTATTTATGAGCAGTGGGAGCAGTAATGAATAACATCACTTGTTATTCAAGGATATTTTGCTGTTATACATCCAAAAATTGCTGTTGTTCCTGCTATTTTTCATATTTCAATTAGCTCCTGTAAATGATCACAAAGTCAAACTGTCATCCAATATCAGTGTTAGAGTTACAGTTTAAGGCTCTGGGCTGATGTCTGTTCCTGAAGGGCCTGCCTTTTCCAACAGTGTCCCAAGTTTTTAATCAGTCACAACTGATCTGCCTCACTCTGCTCTGTTAGCATTATCCCCTGCCCTCTATTAATTCATCCAGCTGTCCATTTTCTGTACCCTCTGATGCTATTCAGACTAGTAAGGGTCTGTATGGGACCTGATCCCAACGTCGGATTCATAATCCAGAAGCTGTTGAGACAATGCTAACTATTTCCGAAAATAGTTAGTTAAAGCTGTTAAAGCTGTTAAAGCTGCATAGAAAAAGCACTGCCTATGGAAACTTAATCAACAAGAGAATCTAGTCAGAAAGAGATCCCTGTACTGTACTCTAGGATACCTCAGCAGATGTAGGTAAAATTGAAATTCTAAACAGTAATTTTACAGATTATTTTTGTCACAAATCGGTCCCCATCATTTTCAATGTTTTTTGCAGGTTGGTACGGGAGGTGACTGGGGTGAATGTGAACATGCGAGTGGGCATCCACAGCGGCAGGGTGCACTGTGGGGTGCTGGGACTCAGGAAGTGGCAGTTTGACGTCTGGTCCAATGACGTCACACTAGCCAATCAGATGGAGGCTGGCGGCCAAGCTGGGTATGTCTCTCCAGTTATAGTCAACTTAAAACTGACCACTTTTTGATTTTTGATTTTGATTTTGGCCTTTCGTTTGAATATAGAGTATCTGAATAATTAACATTTATGTGGTATCTGTGTTATTCGCACTTTTAGACGTATCCATATCACTAAGGCCACTCTGAATTATCTGAATGGGGACTACGATGTGGAGCCGGGAGCAGGGGGAGAAAGAAATGCCTACCTGAAGAAGAACAACATAGAAACCTACCTCATTGTGGGCTGCAGTCAGAAAAGGGTACGGTCGGTCCACCTTTTTGTCTGAAATTGCAAAGGCCAAATTGCACACATAAAAAGAAACACCATTTTTAGCTCTTCTTATTTTAATGTATTTTATTTAAAGCAGCTTTCATAGATCTTTAGCCACTAGGGGGCAGAATTACTCCACAAAAAGCTGATAGACAAACAACATATTTTCACCTCATAAATTTGTAACTAATCTATTAGCATTAACATTATTATCCCCTTGGAGTCATGTTTTTTGTCTACTTCGTAGTGTACGGTAAAAACAGGAAGAAAAACAAGAATGATTAAAGGTTTAAGGAGATTTCAGAGTCTGATTCAGCACATAAACAAGCGTTTGCATTCCTCCTAAATTTCTCTTTTCACTTTCACTGTCCTCATCACTCAAGACTGTATACTGTGATACTGTAAAATGTGATGAAAACACTAGCAATAGACAACTTTGTAATGGTTAGAAACATAAAATTGGTGTAAAAACTATCTATTGCATTTGCAAAAATATGTGTACTTTTTGGTAAAAATCATTAACAGTGGAAAACAATGAGTCTTATGAGCTGAGGGCCGATGGTACACGTGTACAAAAAAATCCACTGAGACCATCCATGTGTGGGTGCTGAATTATTCTGAAGATAAGAACATGACATTTTGATACATCATCATAAGCAAAATTAAAGTGCTGTTCCTATCTAAGCTATCTTTTAAAAAGAACATGCCACCAGTCCATATTGTACATATCACTGTTTATAAACCGGGTCCCATGTGAACTGTGTTTCGGAGAGAAACGAGTTAATCTCTGCTTCATTGCATGAGCTCCAGTTTGTTTATGACTGGACTGCTTTAATCAGCTGTCTCTGTCCTCCAGCAGGATCACAAGCTGTGACTATAGATAGCATGTCATGTGAAGTGATATCTTCCTCTCATTTTGCTGCTCCTGCTGTGAGACAGAAGGAGGATTGTACACAGTCTCATTATTTTGGTTACTTTTTATATTTTTATTTTTGAAAAAAACATCCTAGAGCCAGTGCGCCGTTCTAATCTGTAAGAAATAAAAGAGCTGCACATGGTATCTCCAGAAACAATCTTTTAACACATCACTCGAAGCAATTATTTTTTCTCAACATAAAAATACCACATTAAAGTTGGTGGATGCTTTTATTTACTGCTTCTCACAGTATGGTGAGTAAGTAGATGTCTAAAGTTGGTGTCTGCAGTAGTTGGAGGTTTTCTTCTGGTGCTTTTGGTAAAAGTCTTTCCACCACACGTAGAACAATACTATGGCCATCTATGTTTGTCTACTGCTGCTTTGGATTTGACCTGTTGTCATCGTGTCCTGCTGGGGAAAAAAAACATTATTCTTGAGACAAGACGTCAGGAACAGGCCATTATGACCTCAAAGTAAGATTGCTGGTGAAGCCAACAATATTCACCTTTTGAATGAAAGGTTTGGGCATGATACAGCTGTTTCAGAAGAACTTTACAATAAGAATAGAGAACAGGGCAATCGTTTCAGTGATATTAAAGGATCAGATCGCCTAAATTAAAAAAGACATTTTCTTCTTACCTGTTGCCATATGTTGTCATGCAGATCTTTTTTTTGACTTAAACTTTGATTGAAAATATCTGTCTCTGTGATGTCTTCCTCCCAAATACAATGGAGATACAAAATTCTATTTATCATGCTCACAACATTTAAATAAGACATTTATGAAATATAACAGTAACTTGCCTTTCCAGAAATAATGTCCTGGTTGGCCCATAGATCCCCGCTGTGGACAGCTTACACTGGAACTACTTTCTAGTAAATACTAAAACTACTAAGTCCTAATTAAAACGGTTGACAGTGAGGCATCATGAGTAACAAAGACAGTGTTTCTGGGAAGACATATTGCAATTATCTTTTTAATAGCAATAAGTATCACAAATATGATCCCATCAAATCTTCCAATAAAGAAACTACAAAAAGATATGGGACAAAACCTTGAAAGACAAGGCTTTACTGTATTTTCTATATTGTGTATCACATTGTTCCAACTCAGTGAAGCTACACTGTATGACAGTAGGTACAAATACTGTCAGTGGTGGACCCAATTACAACTTTATCAGGTGATCCAATTTTAGATCCCGGTAAAGCTTTAAGCTTATTCCATCTGAGTGCAGCAACACTTTTAATTGCTTTTTTCCCCCTAGTCCTGGTTCTGTAAGTGTGAACCTCCAAAAAAAGCCAATGCTGAGCTATATTAAACTCTTTCTATACTGTAAAGGTGATGCAAGATATATAGGCTGTTTTTCTTGAAGGGCTTTATAAATGTACAATAAAGAGTGTGTGTATCTTGTAACCAAGTCACAGTTATGAATCTGACAGCTCTGTAATACAATATCTAGTCACTGAAATAAAGGTGAAGAGTGATGGAAATATTCAAATCTTTAAGAAAATTATAAATAGGTCCTGCCTTGAAACAAATACTTGCTACTACTAACATAGTACCAGGAGTCTCAATTTAATACTCAGGCCTCAATGTGACATACATAAACAAATAAGACCATCAGCAAGAAGAATGGCTTTTTCTACATACTTGCCACCGGTCGTAATCAGTCAGATTCCCCTTGAAATCAGTGAGATTGGGTGGTGGAAACACTACCACTTTTGTCCACAGTGGCTGCCAGAATTATCAAAAAAAGGAAAGTTCTTTGTAGGGGCTTTAATGTAAAAGTACAAATATATTAGTCAAGTCAAGTCAAGACACTACTGGAGAATAGGGTAAAACTTTTAATTAATAGATATCACCATAAAACTTCACATAAAGCCCAGCTGATAACTTACATTAAGACAATTATTTTTCTAGTTTTTGTTTTTCTAGGTTTTCTGAAATGTTTTGTCTAAATATGCAAAAAGTCATTACCTAATGCTAACTTTTTTAACTATCACTGTCAAATAAATGTAGAGGAGTAAAAAGTGCAATTGTTCCTCCTGAATCTAGTGGAGTAGAAGTACAAAATAGCACAAAATATAAATACAGTAGATGGAAGATTGTCAGCTCAATCAGTTGTTGCCGAACTGAAAATAATCTTTCTTTTTCTATCTTTTGTGAGTTTATGTGAGTTTTGCAACATGTAATGAATATATCTCAATACCCATATTCTGTATCTTTGTTACAGAAAGAGGAAAAGGCCATGATAGCCAAAATGAACCGACAGAGGACCAATTCTGTCACCCACAACAGCGGCCACTGGACCGACCGTCCATTCTACAACCATCTGGGTGGCAACCAGGTCTCCAAGGAGATGAAGAGAATGGTGAGGAAAATTTTAAAAGTGGTCATTGTCATTTTCAAAGTGTCCTGACCCTCTGCTTTGAAGAGCTGCTATTATGCCTGTCGGTGTTATTAGAGTGCCACAGCCAGGTGACTCTCCTGCCAATATCTCATCGCCGCTCTCATTTGGTGATGAAGCCAACACATTGTTAATACCCATAATCCTTTGATCTGCAGTCCCGATAAGCAGCGGCGATAGCCCTTCATGGCACACTCCGCCTCTCGCGCTTCACCTCGGCTCTGAGAAGCTCTCAGGAGCACTCAGAGAGACAACAGCAGCGTGTGGGCGGCCGTGATGAAGCGAGTACCGCAACAGATTGTGGGTCCACTGCTGCCAGTTGAGCAGACGAGGGAAAAAAGACCTGCATCCTTTAAACATTAACTTCCCCTTGGCTGAATTTGATTATTTAGGGAAAGCTTTAAATGTAGCAGCAGCAGAGTGATGTAACCATATCAAGATTCATCTCTTATTTACGTACTGTAGCTCTCCCTGCTCAGCTGCAAACTGTGACTCACTCAGTGAATGGATGCACCCACACCTGACACACACAATAGTTTTTTTGTTTATTCTCATATCATCAGTCCACCCACCGCTCTCAGTGAATCTATTATAGGGTAGAATGTGAGGAAGCGCAGGCCGCATGCACAGTTCTGTATAAGTTTTACTGTTTAACACACAATGTATTAAAAATGGTATTTCCCAGCAACAAATTCTGTGCAAGATTTAACAGTTTTAAAGTGATTTGATTTATTTGACCTCCATACTAACTAATGAGATGAAAGCACGGGTTAAAGGGGAACTCCTTCATTTTTTCACATTTTTGTAGTAGCAGCCGCCCCAAGTCCCACTGAACAGATAAAAAAAGCACCATCTACTGAAACACAAAACACAAAATCTCAGGAAAAAACACCAAGTGATGCCAAAGTGATCTACAATTGTCCTTATTTTACAGTAAAAACAGAAACACAAGACTGCTCAGAATATGAAACTCAGAAACTGTACCGGTCTCCTGTCGTCCTGGATGAGTATATTCAATTACTGGTCCTGACATCACGTCAGCCGCTGTGGTGTTTTTTCATCGTTTGTCTAATATCAGTGTATCACAAAAGTGTCTGTGTGTTCTTTACGCCCTGACTCTCAGAGCCAAAGTCAAAGTTTGCAGAAACATTAATGCTTCTGACATCAACTTCGTTTGCCACAGTTCAGCCTTTCTCCATCCTCCTGCCTATCACGCTCTCCCTCTCTATCTCCGTGCTGCTCATTAATCAACCGGCACGCTCTGAAGATAAAGCAAGCTGTAGACACACAGTTGTAGAGCGCAAGGAGTCAAAGACGCTTAGAGAGCATGAGAGAGAATTTTTATATTAAATGGGAGGAAGTGAGGGGTGTTATGGATTGATATTCTCCCTTGTTCTGTCTATCCAGACGCAGATGGAGCTGAGCAGTGGACTGTGAATGACTTATGAGGCATTCAGGAGTTTATACATGTACTTTCCATTGCTGCTGTTTATTCATCTCCTCTCATATGCTGAGAGCATGAGAGCAAAGAGTGGGAATGCCACTATTTTAGTTTTTGCAAATTTTAAAATGCAACTATTTTGGAAATCAGATAAACATTTTTTTTTTATATATATAAATGGCAAATATGTGATGGTTCCAGCTTCTTAACTGTGAACATTTTATTATCTTCTTGGTCATACGCGATAGTGAACTGGATGTCTTTGGGTTTTGTGCTGTTAGTTGGAGAAAGTAGGCATTTTAAGATGTCACTTTGGACTCTTTGAACTGTAATTAACATTTTCCAGAAAAACAATTAATTGATGAATTGATATTGAAAATAATCGTCAGTCTTTGCATGCAGAAGCCAGCTGTGTTCTTTTTGCACTGACAGTAATGTGTTTATCCAGAAGAGGGAGCTAAAGAGCAGTATTACATCCCTTCATTGTAATACAGTTAGATGTGGACATGGATAGATGAATGAACAGGTTCAGGGGCCAGAGCCTCTGTATGGAGATTACATTACCTGATGGAAAGAGCTCAGTTAAAAGTAGGAATGTCCTGGTCACATTTTAAATTCTTTTTTTCCTTCATATTATAGCTGCATGATTACTACAGTGCCATTTCACTGAACTACAGTAAGATTAGTAAAGCAGTTTATACTCTCTGCAAAATACATAAATTCTAAAAGGCAAAATTAAGATGTTTGTATTCATTTGTATCTTCTGTTCACTGATTTATTATTCACTGTAGAACTAAGTCCTTGAATGCAGGATGTATGAGTATATTTATTATCTACAAAGTAGAATTACATGATATATTATGTGCAAAAATACATGAGATTATGAAATAATATTAATAGAAATTATAAAAAAGTTTAGTGTTATACATGAAATAAAATATAAGACATTTAATGATTGTGTTAAAGGCCCAGTGTGTAACATTTAGGATGATCTATTGTCAGAAATCCGAAAAAAATATTGTTATATTTTTGTTACCTTAGAATCATCTTTTTATATCTATAGCCACCATTGCACGCCTTCCATATGATTACGCCATATTGATCCACCATGTTTCTACAGTAGTCTAGAAGGGAGAAACCAAACACTGGCTCTAGATAGGAGAGTTTTGCAGCCACCGTAATTTTTCCTTTGTGCTTGGAAGGGAGAGGGTGAAGCGAGGGAGATGTGATCTGCAGTTATACTGCTAGATGCTAAATCCTACACACCGCACCCTTTAAGGAATAGATACACATTTTTGAATAAAGTAGAATCTAGTGGCAGCGACTTGTGCATTTTGGGAGAAAGAAAAAGTAAAACTAACGAGTGAAACTCATCCTATTTGCTCAATCATGGAAACGTCTGCTTTTCATCCATTTCTTATTTCACTTGTTTTGTCCCTTTATCTAATCTCAAGAAATAAAAAAAAATTGTGCAACAAAAACCTTTCTACCCCTCTATAATTGCTTGTTGACCACAGTCTTTGTTTGGTCCTGCTGTGCAGAGCTGAGAATGGGTGAGATAAGAATAGAGTGGTGCCAATCTTCAACCCAGTTTGATACAAAATGTTTTTAGCATTTTTAGCAAACACCTGCTTGACTTTTATTTCCTGCTCACTTGTTTCCAGCCACAGGGAACCTTTTTCCTTCATACCCCCCGTTTTATTTCATCTTTAACTCAGACTAGTTTTTCTATCACCAGGCCTCCAAGAAGGTTTGAGATTTTAGTGCTATCACTGAATTTGATAATTATTAAACTGAACAAGCTGATGTGCAATCAGATAGATCACTAGTGGGCTGAACTCCAGTTCTAATTAAAAGAATTGAAAGACAATTTTGGTACCTATTTTGGTAATCAGATAATCACTTCTTTATAAAGAATGCCCAATATGTGATGGTTCCAGCTTCTTAACTATGAAAATTGTATTATTTTCTTTGTCATAAACAATAGTAAACTGGATGTCTTTGGATTTTATGCTGTTAGTTGGAGAATACTATGCATTTTAAGACGTCACTTGGGACTTGTATCAGTGATTCAAAAGAAGTTATAGTGCATCAATAACACAGCTAAATGTTCTTGTATAAATCAAATTTTAATTTGGTATTTAAATAAAATGAATGTGCGAACTGTAGATAATTAATTTGGAAGTTAAAGCTGAGCTGTTTTTAACAGATGAGTTGGAGATTTCTTGGGCTAAAAGTTATGTTTCATATTGATTAATCTGTCTATCATTATTGTCACTAAAATATCTGGGAAAAAAAATCAAAATGCCCATAGCAAGTTTCCAGAGCCAAAAGTGATCATTAATAAAGATATAAAAGAGAGAAAAGCAGCAGTTCTCACATTTGAGAGGCTGGAACCAGCCCATGTTTGGCATTTTTACTTTATAATTTACAAAATCTGAAATAAATAAATAATATTCTGTATTAGACATTTCTAAACCTTTTGGTTTACATTTGTTGATCGGATCATTAAAATAAAGAAATGAGCCCAGTCTGGTTGGAATAAGGAAAGAATAGTTCCCAGCTGTTGCTGTCAGACTGAGCGAACACTAGAGGTTGCTATTTCCAACTAATAATTCCAACTAAACTGTTTTTGCTCTTTTCTGTTCTCTTTTCTGTCTTGCAGGGCTTTGAAGACCCCAAAGACAAGTGAGTAGTGACAGTATCTCCGCATTACTGTGTCTTCCCTCCCATAATGCTCTTTGTTGTATCACTTTGAAATCAATAACAAACACGAGCCCTGAAAGGAAATCTAATTAGCACTGTTAATGACTGGTGGAGGGCCAGAACGACCACTACAAAATCAGGTTTGAGGTTAGAGATCAGATTACACTGATGCTGTGTTTAAACTGTATGAACCACCTCTGTTTTCTTTTGAGGTACATTTTCTGTGAGCTCACTTTGTGAACTCACAAACACTGATGCTGCTAAAAAGGCATTAGTGGAAAGCACATTAACATCAGTAGCATTAACCCAATTTGCTTAAAAGCATAACAAAAGCATAGATGGTAACATTAAATAATTGTACCTAGAGGAAGCTATAAGGCCTGTACTGCACAAAAAGTACCTGCAGTTTGTTGATTTTCAGTTCAGCTTTAAACAGCTTGCAGACACATTTTAATATAAATACTTACAAAATTGCCTGTCTATCCTGATAAAAGTCTAGTAGAGTTGGTTAAAGTATCAGAAGTCTGTTCTGCAAGGTTATATAAACTTCCCGATATAGATCGATACATCATACACTCCAGGACAATAAAGGGGGTAGACGAAATGACACAAGCACCTGATGAGAAGAGACTTTAATCTTAAATCGAAATTGTGTCTGTGCTGGTTTGAATAAAAGTCAGACAGTTGTGGGGCTGTTTGCCACAACCCAACAGTCCGGATGTGAGTGCTTAAACCTTAATAATAGGGATGTAACGATACACTCAACTCCTGGTTTGATACACTTCACGATCCTGGGTTCACAATCTGAACTGTTGTTGTTGTTTTTTAAACAAAATGAGACTGAAGACAAATTACGATTCCTTCATTTCTCAGACAAAAATCTAAAAACTATATTTCTATGAAAACATATATAGATATTTCCTTTTCTTTGTAAAAGTTAAACTAGAAATGTGACCCTCTTAACTACGGGAAACAAAAGTCAAAAGTAGATTTTAAATAGAGTGTCACGACTCATTTTCATCTCACATATTCTATTTTTCACATATTTTTAGTATTGAAGATAAAGAATTAAGATTAAGGGTTTTCAGGGGCTTTAAGGTCCAGTTTGTTACATTTAGGAGGATTTATTGGCTGAAATATAATATAATATTCATAACTATGTTTTCATTTGTGTATAATTGCCTGAAAATAAGAATCATTATGTAAGGGACAAACCAAACACTGGTTGTATATAGGGGTGTTCGCGTTTTTCACAGCCACCATAGTTTCTCCTTCGTGCTTGGAAGGGGAGGGTGAAGCAAGGGAAGTGTGATTTGCAACTACACCGCTAGATGCCAATAAATCCCACACACTGCACTGGAGTTTAAACATAAAATAAAATAAAAAAATAAAATAAAAATATAAAAAAATTAAATAAAATATAAAATGTAACCTTCAAATCTGGGTTATTTAAGCTTCACTTGGCAGCCTTGTTGACTTAGTGTTGACAAATAAAGTTTTGCAGCTTTTGTGACTGATGCAACCACATATTTGGCCACAAAGTAATTTAACCTCTTTGGAGCACTTTAAGCCATGTTATGTTGCTATGGAAACCCAGCTATACAAAAGTTGTGATTGCCAGGCAGGTTTTTAAAGCTTGTAACTACTGCTAATTGGCATTCAACTTATTATGACCTACCTTTCTAGCAGTGTTTGTAATTGTGATTGAGTTCTTTCAGAGATTAAGTCATTTTGTCTAAATTCAAAGATGATTTTGCCTACCACTGTCAGGTAGAGCTGCAGTGACTCATCCAGAATATAAAACAGGAGAAAGAGGAGGGGATGTTCAACCCAAAGGCTGTCAGTGATCTTAAAACTGCCGTCATTTATAAAAGAAGTTGTCCTCATCTTCTCCTCCCAAACTGTTCTGTATCTGCGAGTTTGTTCTGACATCACACTGAGCAGGAGCGTGCACGCCAACAGCCTCTGCCCCGGGCTACAGCACAGATCCTACTTCTTATGCAGACAGCTTTTGGAGCTGAGAGGAAGTACATGCTGCGTTTTTATCATGTTCCACGAGAAGGCATCACTAGATACGATATCACAGTTTGAAATCTGATGCAGTCAGAGGGTGGTTGTCGTCAGCGGACACATTTAGTCCAGTTAGGGATCATAAAATCATCTCTGACCAATATCATAGCCTGAATGTTAACCATGACCCTAGGCAGACAATTCAGGACTAAAACAAACCCTATATATTTGTTATTATATTAATGCCTTAATTGCCAAAGATTAAGGCTTTTTTTAGGGGCATCTCCACAGTTTAGGGGTTAAGATGCTAACTATGAACTGCAATGTTTCTAGTTCAGGTCTGGCCAGGGATGTCTGTTGCATCTCTCCCTATTATTTCTCTTCTTTCTATAAGAATTTATACGTCTGTATGAATGTGTTTTGTTGATAGGATTCTCTTTTTTTTTTTTTGCTTTTTGAATTTTAAATAATTTCCCATTTTTCTCATTGCTTTGTATTATTAAAAGATATTTTTAGTCAGATCCTTATTTTCTGTGAACTGTGGTGATTTCTTGCAACAGGAAACACAACAGCTTTTGGGTCCATAGGAACATAAAATCACCCAGATCTTTTAACTGACTTAAAATCAATCTGATCCTGAAGAAATCTGGGTATTTTATTAAGAAAATAAAGAAAAAAACAAAACAAAAACAATTGTCTTTCACTGTAAAATCCAGAATCTATGAATATACAAATATTGTAAAAGCAGCTGTAGTCGATATTTTTATGGGCTTTACGTAGCTTTATTGTGCATTTCAGTTCAATTTTTAGCTGACTGGCCCTCAGCTTTACTGTTTTGGTTCAATCACTGCTCTCATAGAGTAGTTTTTCGGCCTTAGCAGGCAGCTGTTTTCAGAGAGAATGCTCTACCTGCTGCTCTGCACCAGCGTAATTACAGTGATCAGAGTAGCATGACATCTCCATCAGCTGCTTAGTGCTTGTCAATAAGGCTGAAGAATGTAAGTGACACTTTGCAGATTCTAAGACTATTCCAAGATGAATCGGCTCATCAGAGTCTTTTGGAATTGAGGGGAGTCTTTTCACTTTGCCTATGATTAGCTAAATATTACTGCACCTTAGGGTAGGTTGTTAAGGTGACCATGCAACAATTATAAATGATTTGCAGTGGTTTCTACTTTGTGAAAAGGCAATTAGCTCCTCGGTTGCAGGTGTTTTTCTGGGAAGTTACTGAGCTTCAAGAGGCTTTTCAGTCATCCTGAAATGTAAATGTCGCCTGGTCTCATCTTGTGTTATTCAGGCATTTCATTTTCAGGAACACGCAGGAAAACCTAAACCCAGAGGACGAGGTGGATGAGTTCCTGGGCCGCGCCATCGACGCACGCAGCATTGACCGTCTGCGCTCCGAACATGTCAAGAAGTTCCTGCTAACCTTCAGAGAGCCTGACCTGGAGAAAAAGGTTAGGACGTACACACACACGCACACACAGTGACACACACTGCCAATATAGAAGCAAATAATTGGCTGTGACAAGCAATCTTCCCCGTGCAAAAAGCTCTCTCCTGCTCGCTCTTCTCTGTCCCTTGAGGAAGTCAGTCAAAGCAAAGTATAACAGTGAAAGGGAGGAACTGGGTTTTAAAGGGGGAAGAGACGTTGCTAAAGGAAGGAGGAAGTAAACTGCTTTAGACAGTGAAGGACAGGCTGAGAAGAAAGGTTAGAGCTCGGGGCGTCGCAAATGAGTTTTGGGGGAGTCATGTTTTCAAGTTCCAGTCACTTTCCTCCTGTCACGGTAAAAGTGTGAGGAAGTGAACACTTAGAGAAGATCAGAAGGGCTTTTGAACTGTCTGCAGAGCTGTGTTTAAGGCTTAATCTATGGGGCAAGTCCAAATAGGATGTCAAGACTATCAAGTGCCAAAGCAGACTTCCAATTACATAAGAAATTCAACCTTCTTTTAAGTTGTGTGACAATGTTTCCTCATAACTCTCTAAACTTTTGATTTTTTCTGATAACATAAACCTAAATGTATAGATACATGGTTTTGACTGGACAACAATAATATAGTACATCAGTATCTCTGTCCAGCTACTAATAAACTGGCCGAATAAAAAATACAGAAATGCCAAAGATATTGGTATATTTGGTACATTTATAACCAGTTTCACCATTACGTGCTTCAGAGAACACTGTCAAGTTATTATTGTTTTCAACTATAAAATGTCAACCTCAGTACATACTCTATCTTGATCACAATTCTTTAAGTGAATTCTAAAATATCCTCATAAAAAGTCAAAATCTCAGCTGATATATTTCATAGGATAGCTCAAATATTAGCATCAACCTCAAAAACCCAGTATTAAACTTTATATTTTCAAAGCTCTGTTAACTTTTTAATTTAAATTTTTTTATTTTTAGCTGAGAACCAAGGCCTTTCAGTGCAAATGCACAATAATACATTTTTCAAACTCTTTTTCCTTGTTTATTTTTGTGGGATTGAACCGGCTCAAAACTTATAAACTTTTGCTTTCTAGTTTCAAGTCAAGTCTCAAGTGAAACTGAAAGCCCCCCAGGTTTTAAGAATAAAAAGGAGGCATTTTGAGAGAAAAAGGTTTTTTATTTTAAGAATATGAAATAGTAATAATAGACTTCTATAAAGAAGTAAAGAATACAATCCACAAATTTGCAAGAAAAGTCAAAAGTCTCACAGCGGTCAAGTCCGTGTCAAGTGTAAAGTCCTAATTTTTGTGACTCATGTCTGTCTTCAGTCCAAGTGTCAGTGACAGTCTTTTTTTGGCTAATTGATTTTTGCATCTGTTTCATTCTCCTCTTCTTGTTCCCTACTGCAGTACTCCAAACAGGTGGACTCCAGGTTCGGGGCTTACGTGGCCTGCGCCTCCCTCGTCTTTCTCTTCATCTGCTTCATCCAGATCGTCATTGTTCCACCGTGAGTCAGCACTTTGAAATGCTCCAGAGTAGACTCACTGACATATGCCCCCATTAGCAACTCAGATTTTTCTAATTAAAAATGGAATGACAGTAATCTGGCTCCTCTCAGAAACTCTGTCATTACTGTCATTGTGCCAACAGCAGGCCTAACAAAGACAGATGCTCAAATCATCCATGTGTCTCCTTTATGCTAACACTAGTATCCTCTATTCCAGGTGATGTGTATTACCTTAAAAGTGAGAACATGAGTACTCGTAACAACTCCAGTTGAATATTAAACGATAAATGGCAGTCTCATGATAAATGAGACTCAACAGGAATCTATCTTCCTCTGTTCTCATTGGTTGTTTTATTCAGGCGTAGTGGATTCTTCCAAATGCCATTAGGAGCGCTAGAAGGAGCCAGAGGAACCTGATTATCTGTCTCATGTACTACTGGCAGGATATAGTGAAAGTTTCAGCAAGTATGACAAAAAGTTATTTCTATGAAAGGTCTTCTGCAGCTTTAAGTCAGACATCGTCAAAACCTGTAGGGGACTGTCAGAAAACACCAAAATATTTAAAAAATGTAAGGATGGGCACACGTTTAGCTCACAGTTAAACATACTTAGTTCTCTATTTATTTTAACTGGACAACATTAGTACTCCCATCATAATAGCCCCATTTCCTAATTTCTCTGTCAGTGTTTAGTGTTATTCGCTGCTGCCCAATTCTAAAGCACCCCTGTGATTCGCTCCTGTGAATCAGATAATCAGACAGGTTGTACATAAGCTGACATTTGAGACAGATATCCAAACCACTTTATTTGGAGGTGAAACTCAGTGCACCCATAATGTTGCTAATGATTCCGCATTGGAGAAGAAAACTGTGTGCACACAGTTACGCAAAGCACATTAGGTCAAAGTTAAAACAGGAAGTCAGCTGTGAACTTGGATGGACAGTTTGGCTAATGAGTTTACTTTCACTGTTGTTTTCTTCTTTTAAATAACTTATGTTTACAACCTGTCTGATTATCTCACCACTTGTACTTGTGTTACTGGATGCAATCACTATACAATGTTAAAATAACAATAAAAATCATTGGTACAACAAAAAAAAAAGTTATGTTGCAACCCATAGGCTGTCCTTATTAAAGTCTTAATAATTAATAATAACCCATTTATTAGGCATGTTTATTAACTATTAATTATATACAGCCTTTAAAAACATTTAAAAACACAATATGTTCTTAAAAAGTGCTGTGAGTTATGTTGGGATAATATTAAAAATTGAAAGACATTCTCATTAACAAACCTTCAGTGTCTGCTTTTAATCTTTGGAGCCTCACAAATTCTGCACATTGCTTTATTCCTCACAGGATCTATTGACGTTCTTTTCATCTCTAGGCTCACAACCGGAATTATAAAAGTGAAAGAAAATAAAGAAGTCATTTTCACAACACAAAAAGCTGAATACATGAGTTTTAAAAGAGAATTTAAAATCAAAATCAGTGTAACTGCAGCCGAGCAGCACCCAGATTTGAGAGGCTCTGGCAGATTTTGTCTCAAGGCGAACCCTCCTCCTTTTTTTATCTCCTACATTCAGACTATTCTCCCTGCCCATCTCTCAGTATTGATCTTCTTTAGCCTGTCTCTTTATTAACCTTTCTACTCGATCCTTTCATCGCATGACCACTCCCCCTCGTCTTTTATTCCTGTCTTTACCCCTCAGCCGTCGTCAGAGTCTGTCTTTTCTTGTCTCTTTCCCTCTTCCTCCTCCTCCTCCTCCTCTCTCTGTGTATCTGTTTTAATCTGTTTGATCATTCTCACTGTATTTACACTTTCTCTCCTCCTGGCTATTATCATTACCTGTCATGCCCACACACACATATTGCCTGCTTCCATATCATTTACATTGACACAAGGTCAGAGACAGTGAAGCAGATGCTGCTGCCCACAGTGTTACCTCTAATACCACAGTACCAAAACAAACAGTAAAACGTTGAAAGCAGCCAGAAATAAACATGCGTATAATGACATCCTAACTGTGTCGTCCGCAGCTCCAGTCTGATGATGGGCTTCTTCATCACCTGTCTCATTATCCTGACGGCTGTCATGTTCGTCTCAACCGTGTACTGCTGTTTTGGGGTGAGTCGTCTCTGCTTGTGTTGAATGAAAACAGATAAACTCGACACCTTGTGCAGATCTAACACATTTTTTTTTTTTCTTAAGCGATAAGAAAGGACTGGTTCTTGTTTCTTTGTTAGGGAACTTCAGTATCAGACATCACAGAGACAGACAGTCTGTTCAATCTTTTATCAGGCTGTGGTTTGATGCTGTACTTGCTGTTGATTACAGATAATGTCAGTGATCTAAAAATTTGAACATAGTCTGCTCTTGACCTCATAGCAAGATGATTTTAACTTTAAATTCCTTAATACAAAGTGCAGATGTCACCATTCAACACCACTTTGCCAAGCTACAATTTATAGATTATATAGAGTTTGTTTGGGATTTAAAAATACACATTACATAATCCTTTATCCAAAAAGAACAGAGCTCACTTTGGATGTGGGATTTGTGTATCTCAGTCTGCCATATTTGTGTCAGTCTGATGGTGTGTATCTATAGGATCAGCTGTGTGTCTTTTTAATATTCAGATAACACAGTTCATTTCAGAGCTATTCAGTTCACATCAGTTTTGGCTTAAAGAGTACCGCCACATTACTGTTAAACTCAGAATATTTGCTCCGTCTCCCATTCACTTCAAACAAAGGCAGTATGGCTTTAGTGCTTGGTGATCTACTGGATGAACCAGTATACTGGTTTTAATTTCCTGTATAATATGAATTTATCATATACAGCCATTGGTGCATAGCTGAAACAACTGCTGTAACTCATTTGTTTCACTATTGTGCAATAGAACATTTGAGAAATACTTTGTTGAATACTTAAATACTCTTAAGTATTGTCAGTTTATAGTGTTTGTATAACAATTTTAAAATACACATTGCAGTTTGCACTTAGATTTAGATTCTATGTAATCCTTGCAGTAGAATAAGCCACTATAAACCTATATAAGGCTCAGTCGATAAAAAAAGAAAAGAATTGGGATATACAGCCAGAATTGTAAAAATCTTGTGATACATGTTTTTAGTGACACATTTAAGAATGTGTTTCCTATTCATTCCTGCCAGATCCAGGAGACTTGAAGGTCATCGTGTACCTTGAATTTGCACTTTGTCTCACTCGTACAGTCTGTTAACAGGCTGTGATTGCTCTGCTGGAATCAAACCATCACGTCCTTTTTGTGGACCAATATGGCCCAACAGAAGCCTAATATGACCATAATTTGGTTGGAACCTCTAAACATCAGGCATGAATGTAAGACGCTTTGAATTAAATATTGCCGCTATTATATTGATATGCTCTCGCTTTGTGGTTAACACAAAGACACAGTAAAAGATGAACTGACTTATACCATTGTTTTCCTCAAATATCAGATATCATGGTAATATTATTACTATTATTGTGAGTTCTTTTGGCCACGATAATCATGTAGTGCAAATCTCATGACAGCCCTAATGGACATGGGTATGACGCCAAAGGCAGAGCTCACCTGGCGAAGGAAGCTTTTTTTTACATCCATTTCCTGCTCTAACCACCTGCTGACAGGTCACAAGGGACGTAAGAGATTTGTGGAGCTTCTGTTGATGGTTTTCACTGATGAGTAACGGTTCTGTTTTGGAAAAAACACTTCCATTTACGTACATATGCTGAACCTATGGAGAGGATTTTTGGTGGTGATAAGGTGACCAATGGTAACTCAGAAACTGACCTGCCGATCTGCATTATGTATTTAGGGATTTATTTATCTAGTGGCTTCAGATTAAAATGAGCAAAATTAGGTCAAATTCTTGCTTTTCTGTTTTACTGTCTGTACCAATCACTCACTCCTTGCTCCGTCTGTCCTCCTGTTTTTCCCATGCTCCCAGCTCTTCCCAGTCCCCCTGCAGACACTTTCCAAAAGGATAGTCCAGTCCAGACTGAACAGCACCCTGGTGGGCGTCTTCACCATCATCATCGTCTTTCTTTCTGCTTTCATCAATATTGTGAGTTCTCACTTAAATGAATCTTGTCCTTCTAAGACCATTTTTAAAGCACTGAGCTTTTTGCAGTCTTATT
>NW_023340095.1:21002867-21006924 GCF_004916995.1 Morone saxatilis | reverse complement strand
TTCAAAAACAACTCGCCTGATTCTCTGACGTATCCTCACTGACCTTTGACCTCATTCAGTTCACCTGCAGCAGCCACGACCTGCGGGACTGCATCAAGAGGGAGCTCAACATCAGTCTGGACAGTGTGAACATCTGCCACGCCCGCCTCCTCAACTTCAGCCTGGACACACAACACAGCCCTTGTGCAGACAATGCTCTTATCTGCAGCTTCCCTGAGGTACGTGTGTGTGTGTGTGTGTGTGTGTGTGTGTGTGTGTGTGTGTGTATTTTATTTGCATAGTGTGATTTCTGCTTCAAAACGCCTTTTAGGGCTTGTTTTAAAGCAAACAAACATTGTTTACTATATGATTGATTTCAACAACAAGCGAATGTAGAGGTGCCGTGACCATTTGCAAGTCAGAGTAAATGAGGCGACACAGATTTACTGTTACTAATATTTAACAGAGATTTTCTCTGTAGAAATGCTCAAAGTTAGCTTTACTGCTTTTAGACAAATTTGTTGCTCATTTGAGTTGAATTTTTTAGTTTCCACCAACTGTGGACTGTTCAAAACTGATCAGACATACATGTTACAAATGTTTAGGCAAATCAGCTTGCATGTCGTCATGTCAAAATTTGCTTCATATTCTGCCAGTCAAGCAGTCAAATTTATGGGTAAAATTAGAATAACCGTGCTGCGGTTGTACGCTTCCACTGGCTAGTAATGCTGCAGTTTACATCCATGTCTGTCCAGACTCATAGTGTATGTGGTGAAGACTGCCAAGGAATTTAATTAAAAGGTATAATATCAGTATAGTGTTATATATAATTAAGTATATTTCTGTGAATATACATGACACATGTACTTACTATGCAAAGATGGATTCTTGGTATAGCTATATAAAATGTGTTGCTTTTGTTTTCTCCCGGCATTTTTAGATGTAGTGGCTCTCTTTAGGTGAAACTCACTCACAGGATCACTGTTAGCGAGGCACACTCCAAAATGCAGTCACAAGATTCGTGAAAAGGCAGAATAGACGAGATGGAAGGATGAAAGCCTGTACTGTGCTAGTTATTGTTTACTCATTGTGTCGTCCTAGTCTGCGTGTGTGAAATCTGGAATCGGAACGTATTCTGAGCTCACAATGATCATTGACTTTTGACTCAACAGTGTCACCTATTTAGTGTCCGATCAACACAGTCTCTCCTTCTGTTCCTAAGTTACGGTGTTGAATAATGGCCAAAAAAGTGTTTTTTTCAGAACATTAGGAAGTGAAATATGGTCATCAATTAAGTAATGTCACAGTGACCTTTTACCACTAATATCAAATCAGTTCATCCTTGAGTCCAAGTGGACGTTTGTGCCAAATTTGAAGAAATTCCCTCGAGACGTTCCTGACATATATCACGTTCATAAGAATGGTACAGACGTGCAGACAGACGTACGGACAACCCGAAAGAATAATGCCGGCGTGGAGGCATAATGAGGCTAAATGTAAATTTTTTTTGGTGTCTGGCGAGAAACAGCACAGTGAGGCTGTAACACCTCAAGTACCTTAGTGCTCTTATGACAATACATCACTGCATAAAACAAATAAAAATGTTCAATCTGTTGTAGTGAGGCACTTGTAAACGTATATTTTAAGATTTCAATGAGATTCCTCTGACAAGTGGTATAATTTTGGTAGAAGAACAAATGGATGCTAAGTGAGGGTAATTGCAGGTATAAATGTTAACACTTGGTTTGCACAGTAATGTGTAAATTAACAGTTAAGTGGTCGAAATTGTGGGTTAATCAGGTGTTATATATTACCTCTGGATGTGACTCATTCAGTCACACCATGAAGCTTGACTACCAAACATAAAAACAAATGTACCTTCCTAACGTCCCCTCTCTCCGTCTTCCTCCCTCAGTACTTCTCGTCCTGCGTGCTGCTGAGCTTGCTGGCCAGCTCCGTCTTCTTGCAGATCAGCAGCATCGGTAAACTCTTCCTCATGCTCTTCATCGAGCTGCTCTACATCCTCATCCTGGAGGTGCCCACCGTGAGCCTCTTTGACAACCAGGACCTGCTGGTGATGGCCAACGCCATCAACGTTGTGTGAGTCACTTTGTTACTGCCGTATGTGAGCGTTGTTACGCCCGTAATGTTGAAATCTTTGAGCGTGTACAGACGTTCTAACCACTGATTGGCTCTTCTCTGTTCCTCCCCTGGCAGCGAGCACATGAATGGAACAAGGTGAGACTGATGGCAACTTCTATTACCACAGAGACCCAAAGCATCACCTCTGTCATCTGATTAAGCTAACAGCATCATTATCACTGTGCTGGCACAAATGTAACTATAATGACCTGCTGGCAACAGATGCTAACAGTAATGAGCCAAGATTTAGAGGGCAGCTTGTTTTTGTGTCACAGTGTTCCTGCAAGGTACATAGTTACACCCACAGAGTATAATGTTATGTTACACCTGTATGTTTGATGGCTGTTCAGTTTTAAAAAACCTAATGTGGGTGTGTGTTTGTGCTGACCTCCAGCTGTGTGATGGACTCCAAGGTTCCTCTGAAGATCATGACCCCGGTGGTCATCACTGTCTTCGTTCTCGCCCTCTACCTTCACGCCCAGCAGGTGGAGTCCACGGCCAGGCTCGACTTCCTCTGGAAGCTGCAGGTGTGTATTCATTTTTGGGACAAAAAGTAGATCCCTACCATGTAAATCATTCATTGTTTACAGCTTTGTTCAGGATTAAGGTAAGGGTAGGTCTCCAGCGATTGAATATTAGTTATTGTCCCCTTAAGTGAATATGCATAGTATAGTGCATGTGCTGTTGGTTTAACGATCCTTTAGGAAACTCTACAAGAGGTTGCCATCAAGAAAGCTGATATTTCCCCCCCTTTGTTGGACAGTTTGTTGCACAATAGGTTTTCTGATCAAGATCTGTCTGTCTAAACTGCTGAGCCATGTTGGATAAAACATGATAAAAACAGTAGTTTGTTGCATTGCAGTTGTTTTCTTCTTATTATTATTGCACGCATTGTCAGGGCACAGTTAAAACTAATTTGTTTTAGGTCTAGGGGATTGAATTATCACTAGCTTAGTGGTAATGACTGTACCAGATACTAACTTCCCATCCAGACAAAAATGTCTTCGTCGTCAGTCAACAAGAAAAGGACGGTGGCCTTACCAGAACCCCAGCGAGCACGACTAACTATCTGCCAGCAGCCCACTTGACAGCGTAGCAGGGCCAGCTCAGTCAGGTCCACTCCAGTCCTCCATCCCATTCCAACATCCGTGCACTGAGCTTGGCGTTGGTTTCAGCTCATTTAGGTTAGCAAATAGATGCTGACAGAAAGAACAAAGTGTCCATCATGGTCTCAACGCTGCTCTTTGCATTCATTTGCAGTACGCCGCTTGCCTCCGTATTCCACTCTCACACTCTCTCCTTCTCTGGCATCTGCCCTGCCGGCTCATGTTACATAAGACCAGCTCCCTTGAGAAAAAACAGATGACAACCTGTGACTATGTGCATGTTTATTTAAAGGACTAATCCACCAAAAATGTATCTTTTGAGTATATACTCATCCCCTATAGGCTCAAACGTTGGCTCTGAAACTTTCTTGCTCCGTCATGGAGGATGGTAGCCATAACAACCAATAAATGGCTAAATAGCGTGACACAAAAGTAGTGTATCTAGCTTTTGTTGTGAAGAAACTGTGAGAGGTCTCAGAGGTTTCTGTTGTTGTGACTCTGGCTGCCCACTGGAATCCATTGTAACTGTCATGAATCCAAATGGGGCTGCTGTGGTTGTCCTCAGAGAAGGAACAAGCTCAAAACAATTCCGGGGCCACCTCTCAGGCCTACGGGGGGTTAGTGTTGCTCTAATCAATTTAAGTGAAGTATTTATTCAACAATCAGAAAATGTCTTAAGGGATCCTCCAGGGTTCTGAAATGTCATGAAGTTGCTGAAGGAGGATGTGCTGCCAGTGGTTGGTAATCCAATCAAGGGGATAAACAAGTTATTTATCTAGACTGCTTTAATCTGCTGGAGGGGTCTTTATTTGACAGCTCACTGCTGTCGC
>NW_023340095.1:20980088-21002860 GCF_004916995.1 Morone saxatilis | reverse complement strand
AGTCGATGTGAAGCAAATGTAAAAACTGACCAGAGGGTGGCGTCAGAGTTAACAGAAAAGATAACTGATGGTGCTACATGAAAAGTCAGGAGTTCACCAAAGTCATTAGGATTCATCCTCTGGGGACCATGAATATCTGTACCAAATTTTATGGCAACCCGTCCGGTAGTAGTTATATACTACTCCAGATACTCAACAGTTTTGGGTTTTCCCCCCAAAATATTGATTCTCTTTCAGGCCACAGAGGAGAAGGAGGAGATGGAGGAGCTGCAGGCCTACAACCGCCGTCTGCTCCACAACATCCTGCCCAAAGACGTGGCGGCCCACTTCTTGCAGCGTGAGCGGCGTAACGACGAGCTCTACTACCAGTCGTGCGAGTGCGTGGCTGTTATGTTCGCCTCCATCAGCAACTTCTCAGAGTTCTACGTAGAGCTGGAGGGCAACAATGAGGGAGTGGAGTGTCTGCGGCTGCTCAACGAGATCATTGCAGACTTTGATGAGGTGGGACATGAACAAGTCCGACTGGAAGTTGTGTTTGTGTGTGTGAGTGAGTGAGTGAGTGAGGGCATAAATCTGTGGCTTCCACTGTGGGATCCACTGATTGGTGCACAGTGGTGCTTTATTGATTGTCATCCCCTCTCTCTCTCTCTATCCCCTTTTCCTATCAATCTTCAGCAGGCAAAAAAACATAAAAAAGGGTGATTTGACTGAATATCAAAAATATTGATGTTTCAGATCAGATTTTTCAAATCTTTTGACTATTTAAATGTTTTGTACATTGGTCCTTTGTTCTATAAAAAGACAAAAGAAATAAAAAATATAAATTGTTCGACTGGAGCTTAAGGAATATGGTTATTAGAATAAGATCCAATGAACCATAACCCAAACCCTTCTAAATATATATACTTTATAGATTAATCCTTCCCTCTCCTGCCACCATTAGATCATCAGTGAGGAACAGTTCCGTCAGCTAGAGAAGATCAAGACCATTGGCTCCACCTACATGGCGGCCTCTGGCCTCAATGACTCCACATATGACAAGGTCGGGCGCTCGCACATCCGTGCCCTGGCCGACTACGCCATGAGGCTGATGGACCAAATGAAATACATCAATGAGCACTCCTTTAACAACTTCAAGATGAAAATAGGTGAGCTGCAGAGAAGAAAGAAGTGATTTTGTACATCTAATGGGGATGCAGATGGAGTGAAATTGTTATTGACTGGAACGGTTACTTCCAAACTGATATTGATCCATTTTGGGAGAGAAAGAAAAGATGAAAGAACCTGACACAATAAATATAATTTTGCCAGCCAAGTTATGTAAAAAAAGAATTCATAGAATAAATATTTTTTGCATCCATTTATGGTCTAAGTCTAATTGGTTAAGTAGTAGTTAAGTCTAATGCACGTAATACTTGTTTCCTTTCGTAGGTCTTAACATTGGCCCTGTGGTTGCCGGGGTGATTGGGGCCAGGAAGCCTCAGTACGACATCTGGGGTAACACAGTGAACGTGGCGAGTCGTATGGACAGCACAGGTGTACCGGAGAGGATCCAGGTGAAGTGTAACATCACACTGCCAAAATATTCTCTAAGCACGTCATTTCACTTAGTGGAGAGCTATAACCTAAATAACATTTCTATTAGATCATTTTAGAATATTTTTTTAGACTTTACTTTGCTTTACTTTTTTACTTTGGTCCATAACCAACAGATACACTAGGTTTTATTCAGATAGTTGTGAACAGTCATCAGCTTGGTGACAACAAACAATATTAAACAACTGTCACTGAAAATCATCGTAGTAGACATTTTCCATCTAGCAATATGAATTTGTCTTATCCAAGTTAAAAAACATTAAAAACAAGTCAAACAATCTCAGTCCTTATGTCAGAATAGAATAAATGAATTTTGAGGCTGAAATGACTCAATAGAAGAGTATTTGCAGAGCTCAGGACTGCTCTTTTGTTTTGCCATGTTGGAGTTAGCTCCAAGCTATTTGGGTCAAAAATGTGAAATTCCTCTAATGTGCATGAGTTCTGCAAAAGTGCCTTTCAGACATGGCTGGTGGCTGGATTTCGAAAAAGTCTATTCAAGTTAATGAAAAATGTTAATTAAAAATGGCCATATTGGTTTCGCTCTATCAGATGTGAAATCATTAAAGTTTAATAACTCAAAGCTACTTTGAACACAGATGGAACCCTTTAATTTCATCTCATCCGTCTCCACTGCACTTTCTGAAAAACCATTTACACAAGAGAAAATATAAACCAATGCTTCCTAATGAACATGAAAAGTGACAAGGCAACAGCACGATTACGCTAGGATGTAACCACTGAGATTTCATCTATTTGTAGAATATCCAGTTTCAAGTACAGACCAGCAAGCTGAAAGGAGTTAGTTGCCCAGACATCAAGGTTATTACCATTGTTTAGACATCCTTTCAGGGACCATATAAGTCGTTAAATGCAATTAAAGCAATGATTTTATGTAAACTTAGTAAAGATTTCCAACAAATTTAGCCCACTTTTAACCCAGACATCTAGTCATCTTCCATAAATCACCAAATCACTGCTGACTGGGAGTCATTAGATGCTAAATGAAGACAAAGTAATGACACAAACCTGTCCGCTCACTGTTCCTTCCTCCCTCTGTCCTCAGGTGACTGCAGACCTGCACCAAGTACTGAGCTCCTATAACTACACACTAGAGTACAGAGGTGTGGTCACAGTCAAGGGCAAAGGAGAGATGATGACCTATTTCCTCACCAGTGGACCACCTAACAGTTAACCCCAACCAAGTGACAAACAGACACCCTGGGGTAGGCGCCTTAACTCTGCCTCCGACATAACGAGCAGGCTCACGGACCTCGGATAGCTTAGGGGCAGATTGAGACTGACTGAAGCGTCCCCTTTTACCGTGCTGATCCTTTCTTAAACTCACTGAGGCCACAATGGGGAAAGGATGAGAAAATTCATCCTAAAGCCCAGCCTGCGGAGGAAACTGTCAGTGGAAGAGGCCTAACTTGCCTGAATCTGCCATTGAGACCAAAGAAGTCCAATCAGTGCGCAAAAGACAGATTTCGCTGGCTGTCTAAGTCTAGGTCCTAAAGGAAAAATGTTCTTAAAGAAATTCTATTTGCTTCAGTCTGTCAGATTTTCTGAGGGTTTCAGACAAACCCGCAGGAGGACATGGCCTACGTCACTTCCTCTCTTTCTCTCTGCCTTTCTCCTGCTGAAGTATATGTGTACATGTAAAACACAGACAGTTTTATGTGTATGTATACAATTTTTATGTACTGTATGTGAAAACACATTTTGTCCCTTTTGTCGTGATAGAGCTACAAAACTCTCAAGTTTGTGCACTCAGCCAGCACCGCAGCACTAATCCGTCCTTGCATCGATATCTGATCACATCAGTAATTAACCGATTGATGGAGGAGTCGCAGTAAGTTGTGTGGAGAGTGTGTCTTTACAGGTGAGAAGGTCCCTCAGAGACAGGTCGGACTGTGTTTTGTATGAACAGACAGAAAACGCTCTGCAGTGTTTACAGAAAGTCAAATGTATAAATTCACAAACTCTCACTACAGTATGGACAGCATATATACACACACACTAAACACAAAGAGGATGTCAATGAAGAGCTTTTTTCTAATCTTCGACATTTTGTATTTTGACTTCAGAACACCAAACCCTATCAAATATTTTAAGATTCTATATTTTGTACATTAATATATTAGAGAGCTATCTATAAACACCAATGTGTATTCAGACATACATACCGTATCACTCATGTTGGGATTTCACAAGTCCTCACAAGTGTTGCCTGGTCTCAGCCTCAGCAGATCGACGTCCCTGAATGCTCGATTTTCTTGCTCTTTTCACCAAATTCAGCATTTTCGATCTGCAGGAAGTCAACCGTTTCTTTTGCTAGTGTGTTTGGATTTCACGTTGAGAAGAAAGTGTTAAAATCAAGTGAGTGCGCTCTTTGAATGGCAGACTAGAGTCTGGGAATGGATTAGTCTTTTTGCACTCCAGTGCTTTCAGCCGTCCACCCCTTTCTGCATCGCTCCACAACCTCCTCTTGCTTGCTCAATCAGATGGTACGACCCAATGAATGTCCAATGATCTCCGATGAGGCCTTTAATATGAACTCTACACTGACGGTGATGATGCTCATCCTGTGGACAGGGACAGACGAGCCCGTGTGGAAATGTGCCCTTTTATCTGCTGTTTTTTTTTTTGTTTCTTATCCGAGCAGTTTTCTTCAATATTACAGCATTACTCAGCATGTCATCAGACAAACTATCTTTAACCTGGCAGTTTCATAGATTTTAGTGATTTTTAGTGATGTTATTACCAAACATTACAGCTGGTTCTGTTTGTCTTGGCTGAGTCACAGAGTACAGTAATCAGTAAATGTCTGGACAGTGTTGAGTTTTTTCTGAGAATATTGAGGAGTATACCATATTTGAGATGAAAGGCTAAAGGATGAGGCTAGCATTGTTTTTATATTTTGAAAAGACCAACATCAACAATGTGTTAGTCCATTTCTCAATACTCACCTACTCTGTGGCTACACACACTGCACCCTCAGCCCCCAGGCCTCTATCTCTTGTGAAGACATAAACCTTTACCTTAACACTGTAAACGCTATAGTTTGTAGCAAATAGAGCATTTATTGGGACTGTTGTTTATTTAAAACCCTGTTGCTGCACTAGGCTAGTATGTAATTATTGCACCTGGACGTTGTATGTGGGATTGACTCAAAATGAACTACAGTGGATCGATGTTTCACTGTACCACTGCAATCATTATAGATTTTTATTAACAAAATGAATTAAATATGAATTGAAATTATGCATAAAGAAACACAAAATGAATGATTAAATATTGAAAAAGATCATGAAAACGCAGAGCAACTACTGGAGCTCTGATTCGCCAGCTGCAATGTGCCAGTTGGAATCCAACCAATCAGAGCTCCTGCTGCTGCTCCGCATTGTTACTGTTTAAAAACTTAAATTTAAGATCATTTTTGTATTATTATTATTTTTGCGGTTCCATTTTCCTAAATAGATTATAAATCACCAGACCAATTTGAAACTAGTTTTATAATGCATAATTACAAATATAAAATATAAATATAATTAAACAAGTTTTTTTTATTGATCAATGTATTAACTGATTTTTTATTAAACAAGGTAAAAGGTATAAAGATTCCAGGGGCCCACCCGAGGCTCTATACCAGTGGGACATGTCATCCAGTGCAGTGGTGCGACTTAGACATTTTATTTTTGGGCAACAACAGTTAGCTCTGTGGAACAGAGGAATGAGATATATCCGGGTTTTGCTACACGGTCGATGCTTGTTAGTGTGATCAATTCATTGATGATTGTTGGTCTTTTCATATAAAGATATCTATTAGCACCTGCCTTAACCTTTAAGAGAAACTTGGCACTGAGTCAAAACGTTTGCTTTGAGCCTGTAGAATGAAAATAAGCTTGCACTGGTCTACTCTGGTGGTTTCTGTTTTGTTAATGTACTGTATTGCTGCAACCATTATCTACACACCACTGCTAAAACTTTTAAGTGTCATCCCATTTGACTCATTGAATGGGGTGCCATTCTACGCCCACGCAAGCCCCCTTTTTTCTACTGCTTATAGTGCAGGAATGTGCCATTAGAAAGGGGCTGGAGAGAAGGCACAGATCAGAGATGTGGGGTGCAGCTACGGGGTGCCTGAGGAGATACTTTCTCAGATTTAAAGAGAAGGAGAAGCTCGCCTCCTTTTCAATTATACAGCTGAGGATTGATGACTGATTAGATGACAGGGTGAGGCAGCGTCTGTGACAAAAACAGCTTCAGAGACAAAACCGTGGGTTGTTTTTGTTTTCATGCCAAACACTATGCCCCTTTTGTTTTTATTGTTTTTTTTTTTGTTTTTTTTTTTACAGTCAAATAAACTCCTGAGATGTTTCACAGGTACTACATGACTTCATCTGGATTCTTTTCTGACTGTGTTGTCAGCTCACCAATGATTTTAAGATGAACGGCAGTTCACTTTGTGTCGTCTCAGCATACTCATATAGTACCAAAGCTAAAGGTTCTGTACGAAGAACAAGACTTCAGGCATACACTATATGGACGAAAGTACATGGACACCCTATGGCTGGTGCAAGGGCCCCTTAGTTCCAGTTCCAGTAAATCTTTATTCCGCAGCACACAATATATTAGTCTATGTTGTTGCTTCAGACTGTATATTAAAGGTTTGGAAGACCCTTTTTAACATGACAATGTTTCTGTATGACCTGCTCAACAAACACCCACATACCTTTAGCCATATACAATAGTGTCCAAAGGAAATAAGATACTCTCAATAAAAATCTACCCCCCCTTTAAAGCTTTCTTATGCAACATTGTTTAAAACCCCTCAGCTGGCATTGTGCTGAAAATGAGATTCTTTTTACATGTTTTCAACACTCACCAACAGATGGCAGCAACACTACATCTCTTGCTTAAACCAATGGCCCCTTTGTCTCTTTTTTCATCATGATTACTGTTTATATATGATGGAAGAGATGGAAGCAAAATGCTAATCTGCTGATTAGCACCCTGAGTGTTACTTCATCCATTACAGCTTTAATATCTGTATTTATACAGAAGTGAAATCACTGGCCATTAGATCAAATAAGAATGAATTAGGTTCTTGGTTATTAGTTAATTTAATAACTCCTGATATGTATTTAAGTAGCAGCGTTGAACTCAATTTAGACTGAGCATCTTTAGATATAACTTAAGGATTTGAATGGTCATTAATGGAATAAAAGGCCACAGTACTGCAGGCAGTTACCACAATAGTGTTTTCCTGGCTTTTCTCAGGGGAATGTTGGAGCAAACAAATTCCTCGGAGCCTCAGACTTAATGATTTTGACCTTTTTTGAGCAGCCAACCTGTGAGCCCCCTGACTGTGTGAGCTTTGCTACAAAAACATTACCACCACTGACATTCACTTGAAGCATGATAGCTTTAAATTGTGCTTCAAGTAGTCTGCAATTTATACCTGCAGTACCCATTTGTCATTAAAATCCACATACTTCCTGCTCAGGAAAAAATATATCCCTGCTCTATTAAACTACATCTGGAGGAAATTGCTGTTCCTCATAATGAGACACCTACAAAAAAACATCAATTATAATCATCGTATTCATAATACCTCTTGTGCCATTACTTATTTGGGAAGGGGAGTGCTGCCTGGAAAGGGTTTCAGCTGCCTCTGAATCACAAGGCAATCTGTTGCTTCTTGTTGCTCCAGAGAGATAAGGAAAAAAACGACTTTGGGGGGAGGAAATTAAACAAAACTCAGCAGTTTCACTATATTTAGCAGTTGAAACTCCAGTGCTCATTTACCATATGCTGGAGGCTCCAGCCTTCAAGGTTAGGTAAATGTTTCCTTTAAATTACAAAGGCTTTGGATCCGATATCCTCCTTATCACAGGGTGCTTTGAATCTTCTAATCTTTTTCATAATTACAGCAACATGCATCAGATCTCATCGAATGCCTCATTAAGCCCCAGCAGTGCTATAATAAAAAGACTGCATTCAATTTTTGTTGAAGAATGGATATCACTGTAATGGTAATGGTAATGTCTCAGATTTGTTTAATGTTCAATGTTCCATAGCTGAGCTCAGAGACAATGAGTCCTAATACAAGAGTAGATACGTTTCAAGTTGACTGAA
This sequence comes from Morone saxatilis, assembly GCF_004916995.1. NCBI lineage: Eukaryota > Metazoa > Chordata > Actinopteri > Moronidae > Morone > Morone saxatilis. The sequence goes on along the minus strand of NW_023340095.1, from coordinate 20,995,126 downwards.
GAGGACCAGAGCACAATGTGATGAATCAATGTGCCTTCATGTGCAACAGAAAATGGACAAAACATTTCTGGTCTCAAATATGCTTTAAATCCAGTGTTCCAACACAGTTTCCATTTCAAATCAAATCCATTCTTTCGCAATTAAATATTTTTTCAAACACAATTTCTATATTCTGATCCTGACAGAGGGACTTTCAAAAGCTTGTGTGAAAAACAAAATGTTAAGAATTTGTACAACACCACATATAATACGTTTTCAGCAAGTTTTAATGATCACATTCGTTTTCCATACTTGGATAAACCAGTATTAAAGCCTTGAATTTCAACTGTTTCTATTTTACACACACCCACACTACACATTTACTGTAACTGCTGTGGAATAGGAGAATGTGAACCCAAACAATCTGAGCCAGGGAAGCTGGATTCAGGTCCAATCGAATCCGAGCCATATTGTGAAAAGAGCGATTAGGTCATGTAGGTGTGGCACCGCTGTTGGAAAGCAGGGAACATCCAGAGAGCGCAATGATGAATCATACGAGGCTGAAGTGTTGCAGCGGTCCCCCGACAGATCAGTAGTGCAGATGCCAGATGGACATGGAGTGGAGCTGCGTGGCTGTACTCCTTTTCATTTTTGCTTCTTCCAGTAAGAGAGAGAATAGTTTTTATGACAATCTTGGCACAACTGTTGAGCTACTCATGAACAATGAACAATAAAAGGCATGACTCAATTCTCTACCCTTCTCCATTTGTTTGCTATCATTTATTGGGATGGCGCAGGAGACCAGGAAATCTTCCCATAATTTCCTTAACAAATCTCACACTGCCTAATAAAAATAAATGTGGCATCTCCTGACTGTAATTGTGTTAAATGTGAACACTGTGCTAATATCCATTACAAAGGCAGAGAGTGAGAGACTGAGTTTCTGTCTTCAAAAGTGGCGGGCCCAACGGTGTCTGAACCGAGGGGTTCGGTGGGAGGAAAAGCACACCCGAGGCGGCTCAAATGATGCGGACTGCCTCTGGCTGCCACAACACAGCCACGTATCTTTACTGCTGCCAACACAGACCTGTTTATTAACATAGTCACTTGACACTGGCATATGCTTGAGGCTGTGTGGGCGAGGAAAGATGGTATGAATGCTAACAGGCTGTTTGTGTCTACTGGAGCAGGAGTTACTTTGTGACAACAGGCCGCCAGTCTGCGTTTAAAAAAATTGGAGCAATCATAAAACAACAAAATTAAAGCAATAAAAGCTGCATAAATGTTCATTGACCACATGTCTTGGAACAATCAGTCAGTAAATAAATAGCAAAATGGACTATCAAAATGACAATTATCTGCAAATCAATGGCTCCTTAATACAGGATGAGGGCCACGCACACAAGGCAGCATTGCATAGTTTTAAACCAAGACCTAAACCAGAGTCCTGCACTGGGTCAGGTTCACACCGGTACATGTGCAAAAAATGCATCTAACAGGTAGAAAAAAAACAAAACACAAAATGAACTGATGATATTGGTGATGTGAATGGGAGATGTCCAGTCTTGCAGTGTTTTTATGTTCCTTAAGCAGTTATTAAGTTTTTAATAGTCTGCACATGATTTTAAAAAATAGTGATTAATATGTTTAATTTCAGCTATATGCTGTTGAACATCTGTTTAGCCTTTGAAATAACAGGGCTGTGTATTGAACCTCAATAATATTTGAGTACAACCAGAAATGTGTCTGTAGCTCGAGCATCAAAGACCGTCAAATACCGACAACTGTCATCAAATTTCTGGTCAAATTCTTAAGGGCAACATACACTGCATCCATTGTTTTCTATGTAACCCTGTGATCCAGTGACTCCTCAGAATACGCCACTGTCGTATTTTCCAGGTTGGTTCACATAGCTCTCCAGAAGCAGAAACTTTGACCACATTCGCACAAATCAACATGCATGTCAGCTGACCCATTCTACTTGACATGGTTGATGTGTGTTGGATTTTACTCTTGGTTACTTACACTATGACCAGATATGTCCTGATTTAAATATTTACTAATTATGCTAATTTTAGGCAGCATTTTAATTCCAGCAAAGTTATTGTGCAGCTGGTTTGTGTTGATACAAAACGTGTACTGTATATGATAAGTTTCACTTAATTTCTAAAATAAAAAATTATAAACCCAGACGATGCCATTGCTCTCTTGGCCACCCTGCTGAGTCTAGGCAGCATGCCTGAGGTGTGCAAAGTAAAGCATACCAAGAACTAGTCCCATATAACAAACTCAGTATTTAAAAAGCATGAATTTGTTGGTACTGAAAGGGATCTTATTTGGGTGATAAATTCCTAGTAACAACTAGAGCACTTTAAATGGGGTGAATGTGTAGCCTTTGTATTTGTTGGGATTGAGTGTTATCTGTAGCAGGTTGGTTCTGAGGTGCAGGAAGAGTATGGATATGAAAAACTGCACATATGCAGGACTCTGAGCTAAACTACGGCTGCATTTAAAAGAAGTAAAAGTAGATATCTTAAACAGACTATGGTGCAGAGTAGACAACTCCGAATATCCATCCAATAAGCTCCATGAATGATTGGGGCGTGGCTGTTCACACTGAGATCTGTCACTGTGCACTGGTGCTGGGATAAAGTGACCAGACTACTGTGGTGCCGCACATTTTTCGGTTTCTCTTTCTGAACTGGAAGGATTTGGGTTTTTTTTTCTTTGTCCCCCGGCGGGTCAGGGCCGTCTCCGCTGCATTTCCAGGGCACGTGCAAGACATCGTCAGTAGTCCTTTGTGTTTGAAGTTTTTGTCAGACGTTGTAGTCTGGCGCTTTTCCCAGCGGTTGCCTCAGTTTGATCTGCAGAGTCATGAAGGCCCCCACTGCCACATGGAAGAGGATCTGCCACATGTTTCTCAGTTCATACAGATACATGTTGGACAGACAGATGAGTGCAAACGCCAGGAAGGACTTACTGTTCCTCCACACAGAGAAGTAGGCAAACAGGTAGCACTGAAAGTAGGAGGACAGAGAAGAATTTAAATGCTGCACACTTTGTGTGACATGTTTTCATCATTAATGTCCTCCACGGGACAATAAGTCTGCTCAGCAAGTAAGAAACCCCATCTGATAACTTTGTTCCCACCATCAGTCTATCAATTTGTGGTGCTCCATTTAATATCAAGGCTGCACAAAAGGGGCTGATGAAAATGTTTTAGAGAAGGTAGTGGGGTAAAAGACATTGAGCTTTTGCTAATGTTAGTCTAGCTGACAAGCTGCTGAGCTGTAAAGTGCAGGGCTGTTAGTCAGCCAGTCAGCCAGTGATGGGCTGCTCTTACCGCAGACTATCACTTACCTGATACAGACAGGCTGCTGTGCCGAGGAAGAAGGCAATCACGTAATTAAAGTCTTCATCGTCATTCTGCAGACAAGAAAAAAGGTTGGGTTTTTTTTTTTTTTTTTTAGCACTAGTCATCCATGTCTAGACAAAGCATCATGAAACGAATATGACAAGAAAATTCATTTTCATTTAGTCTTATCTAGTTTAATAGAATATGATGTGACATTTACAGTTGAATGGCATATGGCAGACTGACACTGTGATGCACCACAGTTAAATGAATTCTACGTACCTTTGTTAAAGAAAGTTAATTGATGCTAATGATTTGGATCTTATTTTTAGGTTTATTGTTTATGATAACTATTACATTGTATGTTATTAACTAGACACCAGGTATTATATTATATCTAAGCCACTTTATTTGGAGGTAAAACCGAAAGTAAGAGATCGAATAATGTCAGTGATAATTCTTTGTTACATAAGAAAATTGTGTACAAACAACCACAGTAATAGAGGAAGCCCATGATGAGCAAGGATGTCAGTTTGTAAACTGTGATGAATGTAAATTGTGGAGTTTGGGTTGTAATTGTACAGGTTGAATTCATTTGCTCTTCCAGATCATTTTCACTAACCTGGAAAATAATTTGAAACCTGTCTGATGTGTCTGTGTTTCGTGCCCCGTCTGGCTTCTTTTTAGCAGTCACTGCTTTCCCAGATCTTAGGAATTTGCTTAACTTTGTTATTACCAATATGGCGACAGCTGAAACTATGAAAATAGGACCCAGGTTATGTGAATCCAGAATTTCACTTTTAGAGAAACAGAATCTGTTTGAATGTCCTCTCCTATATGTCCTAACCTGTAGTATGCTCTCTATAGCGTGGACTCCTCGCAGCAGGTTCAGGCCTCCACAGAGGACACTGAGCACACAGGACACAATGCCAGGGAGAGTCACTGGCTCCAACATCTGTGTGGGAGCTGGAAGAGAGAAAGGACATGGTATTACAAACTCAGCACAATCTGCTTTGACAAATGAGATACAAAAGCATTAAGAAAAAAGGAGCTTCAAAGTATATAGCAAAACATATGCAATTTATTAATGTAACTAGTAATAAAAAACTATAAAATGAAGGATAAAAGGAAAAATCCTTGAATAGAAATGATAAGCCAAGCATATATTGTCCAAAATATTCTGGCAAGGTAAAAGGAGTGATGCGTCACTATTATCAGATCAGAATACTTCATCCTCCGGGACAAAATGATTTATGTTCTCAGAAAAGGGCAACCAACAGAGAGCGAACAAAGCGTGGAGAGCTGCCCTTAAGAGGATGTCAGGGGGAACACAACCGCTGTAAGTGACCCGAGGTGGCATCATTTAGCTTGGGGCAGCTGAGGTGTGACGGTGCGTACAGGAGGGTTGTTTTCTGCAGCAAGTGAGGGGAAGGGAGCAAGTTAGGGGAAGGGAGCAAGTGAGGGGAAGGGAGCAAGTGAGGGGAAGGAGCAAGTGGAGGGGAAGGGAGCAAAAGTGAGGGGAAGGGAGCAAGTGGAGCTGTTTGACTGAGCAAAGCACATCAGACCACAAGACACACAGTATCCTTAGGACTTGTTTTTCTTTTCTACAGATTTTAACAAAAAAATACCTGGGACTAGATGTATAAAAACTACATACAGACAAAACCACACATACCCCTTTCCCCTTCCATAAAATGAGATCATAAAAGAAGAATGTGCATATACTTAGCTGAGAGATAGCTGAGATAGGTGCAGATGACATGAAACATCATGTAATAGCTGTAACCTTATAGTAAAACATTATTAGTTTAGGATGTTTGCTATCTTCAGTGCCATTTTTTCAGTCTACACAGCGTTCTGTAAAATGTCAATAAAAGGCGCATTTATAAACGTAACTTTAATTCTTTGAGTGACAAATTCTATCATCCTTTTTATTTATATTATAGTCATTATATCTCCTTGAATCATGAATCAGACTCAAACTGAAACAGACTTTGCAATGAATCACATTGCAAAGTCTGTTTGAATATGGACTATGGATTAAACACTAATGTTCATTTCTGATGTTTAATAACTGATAACTGATAACTAATAACTCACTGAGATATTCCACGATGAAGGTCTACAGGTACATGAGATTAATTAATGGCATGAGTGCTATAAATACCCATAATGAGAGCTGTTCTGCCGCTGTTGGAGAACTTAGCTGATGCAACACAGTCAGTGAAGTTGCCCTTCTTTTCCATTCGTCTACCACTCATTATATTTTGACAGGTCTACTGAGTGGTGGAGTGGGCACAAGTATCGACATGCAAACAGTTGTTTAAAGCCTCATTATGTAACTTTTCTACCTTAAAATAACAGCTTCAATATATTTTTTATGCTAAACCGACTTGTAATAGGGTGAATGGTGACTCTGTCATCCCCACTCCCCACGCTTTACTGATTTTGGTGAAACTGGATCATATTTTATGGAGAAAATGTTTTCTGGCTTTCCCTCCGATGTCCTTCAGGTAAGTAAATGACCCTCTAAGGTAGTTATCACAGTCTGTGCTGCCTGGACTGGGAGCTTAAAGCACCAGGAGAGAGTTAGTATATTTACTCCACTAGCAAAGGAGCTTTTGACAGTCGGGAAGAGAAGGTTTAAGGCCTGGCGGAAAGGGGAGCCAGTGGGGAATGCAGATGGGGAGTGCAGCCGGTGTTGTGCCAGAACCAAAGCCTGGAATCGGGCTCAGCAACCTCTGCGGACATGGCAGAGGTGAAGAGACTTAAGTTCCCCAGTCCCCCAGTTCCTCAATGATTGAGATGTAAAAAACAGAACCAGGGGCACAGCTTCATAGACCTGAATATAAGAATGCGTATGCGTATTTCTGCCTTTGTTTTTGACATACAACTTTAGTCGTGAATGTCTGGAGTTTATAAAAGAAGAAAATTTTTGTTTAGACTGATATTCATCAGATTTTATGTTGCCAGTCTTCCAAAAGTAGGCAGGAACACACTGTTCACTACATGGTAGCTCCAAAAATATTACGCATAATTGAAAGTCAAAAAGACAAAAAACACGGAGACATCACAAAATGAGCTCTTAATCATCCTTAAAAAGTAATATTAAAACAATAAATGTTGAAATAAGAGTATTTTGCGCTGCAAAGGGTATTCTTTAAATACATTCTGGTATTGTTTTTAATAATATGTTCACCAATTCTTTAATATTCAAAATTAAAGGTTATTTTTTTGTTTGAAATGAAAGTACGTTATTTCAGCAAGATATCTGTCTACAGAAAGATAGATTTCTTTCATGTGATACTGTAAGTGATCTATAAACCAATTCAAGTAAAATAAAGTGTAATTCAAAAAGGTGGTTGCTGATGCACTACAATGCAGAAACAGGAGATTTAAATAAAACAACTAAACTACTAAAAATGTACCGATGGGAATACATTTTGGCACTATACTGCACCTTTAAACAATATAACAAGCACGTGGAAGAGTTTACAGGTTTAATGTGAACTGTTCAAAAATCAAACAGCTCAAAAAGTCAAATCACCCGCTATTATTCCTTTACTGGTGTTGTAAAGGACCCAGTATTCTGTGGAAATGATCAGTGACCTTTCTATGTCATGGTCCTACAAAGACCAGTGCTACGAGTGTTAATAGTGGCAAGTAATGAGAGGAAGATGAGATGAGATTGCGCTTTTATATATTGATCCCCAGAGGGGAAATTAAGTAGGTAGTCTATTACAATAACACACTTCTTTGATAGCTGGATGGGTTATGTATGCGGTGTGTAAATGTGTGTGTGACAGCAGCTCATGTCCTACCTATGCCCTTGTATTTAGAGGGTGTGTGCACTGAGAATCCATTGATAGCCCGCAGGTCCTCAGGGGAGAGCTGGTAGGGCGGTCGCAGCTTGATCTCTGTCTGCATGTCAGCCAGGTTGATCTTGGTGGACAGGGAACGTGGGCTGTTGTAGCGCTGTTTGGTCTTCTGGATGAAGGTGTCTGATGGATGACAGTGAGCACAACAACAAGGTGGTTAATTACACAGGGGGCAAAAAGAGGGAGACAAACAGATCATTTGTATGTGAGAGCAGGACGTTCTGTTTGGGTTAAAACAAGATTTCAGTCTTTGATACTGTATCTGTAAAATGATTCATTAATGGACTGATTGGCAGACAGCTACACACATTTTGATGATTGATTGTTTAAATTATTTATAAAGTTCATATGCCAAACATTCTCTGGTTTAAAGATTGGCTGAATTTCCCTGTTTTCATATCACAAAATGGGTTTCAGATCGTTTGTCTAACGTTTGATGTTCACTGGGCCTTTGACATCTCGTAATGGACATTTTACAGACTAAACAATTATTACATGAATCCTGAAAATATTACACAGATTAATCAAAAATGGCAATGATGATGCATAATAAACTGTAATGTTTTTTTTGTTGAGATAATTGCATGAAGTCATTTTGTAATTATTTGTCGTTTCTCATATTTTAGTGCAACCACTTTCTCTAAACCTGCCTTTTTTACACTCGCTACAGTTACATTTCCCAGAATACCTTTTGTTGAGCTCTGGAAAATATACCTTGTTCAATTCCGTGTTTACATACAGGAAGAGGGAATATACAAATTTTTTTATTAATAATGGGAAGTTAAGCAAAATGTTGTAGTCTACAAAAAGCGTGAATTAAAACATTCATTAACATGAAGCTAATTTTCTAAGAGAAACTGGTGCACCTTCTTATTTCGTGATGAATCTTTTCCCTCTATTATTACCCTTGCCCTTGTAATTGCATGGAGCTCACCAAATTCAATAAAGGAGTATGGCCGCACAGCGTTGCTGATTCGCTTGGGGTCGTATGTGACGATAAACTCTTTCTGTAGCTCGTCCAGGAAGCAGAAGGCCAGCACATTGGGATAGTTTGCAGTGCACACCATCAGGTATCCAACACCCAGTGCGCTAGTGAAACTGAAATACACACACACACACACACGTGCACAAACATTATTGCTTTCCACGCACTGTACTCTTTTCTCTTGACAGAAAAGCTGTGAAACTGTAATTAGGACACCAAGCTAAATACAGTGCAGATTATAGAAAAAAAAAAAACACAATGGCATTTCTGATTCTGCAGGCAGCTGCTCTAAACACAGAACAAACATTATTTCAGCACATTTGTGACTAAAATGTACACGTTCACCGCTAATTAAACACCATACCACATTCACATGCACATAGGCAGACACTATCTTTTTGCCCTGCAGTGTTAATTGATACACAGAGCACAAATTAAATTCCCCAGATACAAAAACCTCTACATTATCGGAATAGCTCGGAGCACAATTGAGGGGAAAGCTGGTTATCAGAGCAACATCTAAATTGATGTGGAACATAAATGTCAACGAACAGTAGAGTGATGTGATGATTATCATGTGGCTAGAAAAAACAAACAAACAAAAAAAAGCATAATAGAAGACATCTGAAGAATGAGTTTGAATCTGATAACAGTATGTCACTGTGTAGCTGCAGCGCCTCAGAAACCAAACTGACTAATGCACAAATATCAAAGAGAGGCGGGTGAAAAACACCAAATCTCCCTTCACAGTTAGTACACAGCATCAAGTTGGCTGTGTGATTACTGATATGAGTGTCTCTTAAATATCACAGCTGCAGTAAGTAAAGTTCATTTGACAACAGCTTTCAAGAGCTGACATCACAAAGTGCTTCACTATAAAAGACAGAAGAAACCAGATTCAAACAGTCAAAGGGAATGAATTTCAAAATTTAGGAGCCACAACTTCAAAAGGTACAGTCTCCTTTAGTTTTACGCCTGCAGGGAGGAACATCCACCTAGTCTTGATCGGAAGACCTCAGACACCTACGAGTGATACAGGGCAGGATGAGTTCACCGATGCAGGTGCCTGACCATGCAGAGCTCTAATACTCATTACAAGAATCAGGAATTGGATTCTGAATTTAAAATAAATCACAAGCCCTTATAGTGGGTCAACAGTACATGTTCAGCTTTTATTAGTGCGTCTCCACATCTGGCATCCTACTAGTTTCCCATCACGTTGAAGGTCTCTGAACAGGACGCACAGACCAACAGTGCCTGTAATACAGGGCCCCAGGCACATGTGACCACAAATCTGTCAAGTACAACCAAACATGTTCATTGGTCACAATGGTGCACCTGAAATTCAGCAGATCTAATAAAGCAGCTGGTGCGTGGCTGGCAGATCAGCCCCTCTTCCTGCAGCATTTCTGAGGAGAACATTCTGTAGAGCTGTAACAAATAGTGCTGCACAGATGCAAGCACAGCAGACAGGAGGAAGCCTGGCTTCGACTGTTTTGCGTAGCTGTTACCATGTTTATTTCTAACATAACTGCTGTAAAACTCAGAAAATAACTTTTTAATTCTCTGATTCACTGCTTTGTTTAATGGCAATCCCTCTGCTCTAGGTCACTCAACCACCACTGCTCTCACTCACTCACTCACTCTCGCTCTCTCTCTTTCTCTCTCTAACTCCCACTTTACATCATGTGTTTACAAACAGCAGCCACAAATCCTAGCCTTTACTAAACAAGAAGTCTAACTCATTTAATCTGATGTATCACTTTATTCAAATGTTTGTCATTTACATAATAAGTTACAATGTATTAGTAGGTGCACCTAAATCCCGTCCTGGTGCACCTAAACGAAGCAGTTATGTGCACCAGAGTAAAAGCGTAGTCTGAAGCCCTGTAATATCAGAAAGTCATAAACTCACTGTTAAGAGATAAAATAAATTTGGTCCTCCGGTATTACTGTTGATGGATGAATATGTTAAAATACAATAAAATGTAAATCCTATCAGAGACATTATATTCTAAATCCCTACAAATGTCCAAATAAACTTAATAAAGTCAGATATAATACAGTTTACAACTGATTTATTTTCACACAAAGTGATACAAATAATCTCCTCCTGCATCACATAACAAGAGCCTCTAAAGGGCCCAGAATATTACATAATAGATTAACCTGTGACTTTAAACACTACCTGCCTCATTCTGACCTTCTCTTCTTCAGATGCTTCAGGCTCCCATTGATTAAAGAGACTCTTATCAGGGGAGACTATAGTATAGTTGGCTCATTAATAGCCAATTCTGAGTGTCTTTTGAGCTCATGTTCTCTGTCTTAATAAGACTAATTAGCTCTTAACAAATAGTGCTTGAGAGAGTTTCAAAGCACTTCCCGAAGCACCAGCGGGGCTTTTCGGAGCATTCTGACACCTCAAATGAAGGCCCAGCTGGCAAATCACTCAAATTAAAAAGATCTTTTCCATCAAGGTTGTGTTAGACGGGTCAAGTGGAGGGCAGAAAAGCTGTCAGCAGTAGATTGTTTAATCGCCCATGGGTGTCAATAGAAAATGATCTAAATCTCAAAGTTATATCTCTAAACTGACCTATGAAACTACCATGAATTGAAAAGATGTGAAGTCACACAAACCCTGATGTTATCTAGCACGTACAAACCGTTATCTGCAGTTAACAGGGTATTGGATATACTTGGTTTATAATGGGATGGAAGTAAAGGGTCCCTTTAAAATGTCCAAACATTGGCAATTTCAAACCCTAGATGACCTACTTGACATTATAAGGTCCAGTCTTCAGTGTGCAGCGGTCAGGGAACTGGCTGAGTTTCTTGGAGAGACCTTTGAGATGCCTCTTGGTCTCCTGAAGCTCTTTGTCCTGCTCATAGTCAGTGGATGCAGAGAGAGGAAGGCCGTCCCCGACCCGAACCACAGAGGCGAACAACACCATCGACATCTTACAGCTCTGGCAATCTCACTGAAGCCCTGCAAACAGACAGGAAAACAGACAGGCACTGTTGATGTTTCTGTCTGGATAATGCCGATGACGGTGAAGCTGCAATAACTGCTAACACCACTCTATTGCTAACTCAGGCTGGACACAGTTCATTCTCTTATGTTAGCATTGCAGCAATAAATGTGCAGCACCCCCATTATTTACACCCCATTATGAGTGAGTCCCACCATAATATCTTACTATGAACATTTATAATGTCATCTTACTCTCACTGCTATCTGCTAATATTGCTCATGTGTTTCTTCACACGTACCCTGCACGTGTATCTTGGTGCACTTGAGTCAAACTGTCCACAACTAAGCACACTTCACCCCCATCAATATAAAGACGAGTCTCGTTTATATGGCGTTATCACAGCACTTGCAAGAAGCAGACGCAGTACGCTTTGTAAGTAAAGAAGGCTCTGAAGTCAATAAATGATTCGACACCTTCATGCAACACATCCACAGTACACGGGCATGGCGAGGGAGTAACAACAAAGCAGGAAACTTCAGAAGAAAGTGTTTTGACAGAGGGAGAGCACATGTGAGGCGCTGTGGACTCCAGAGGTGTCAGTGCGGCTGCTTCTCTTACAGCTGGTTAGTTATTCTCACTCACCGCTTTGTAACGTTACATAAACACGGAAAACAAGGTTTACGAAACGACAATGCACTTTAGATCTGTACGCGAGATTTGAATTCAAGCGTACACCTTCATGACAATAGACAAATACAGACATTATGTTGGTTCGTTCCACATACATACATGGGGCACAGTGCATTTAAAAGCTGGTGGCACAATTAAAGTGTTTAAGAGCCTCCCAGCAGCATTAACGCGGTACCGGTCGGTGGCTGTGGTCGGTGGCTGTGGTCGGTGGTGTTAGGACCATGGACAGCTCCAGACTGAACGAAGGGGCGTTCACAGGAAGCTGCTTATCACCGGATAAAACATTTCATAGCTTCAACGCAAACTCAGGTGTTCAACAGCAGCTACTCCCCGATTGAATGAACTCACAGAACGGTGATACATTACCACGACATGCTGGCTAGCTGTTACCCCTTATGAGCAGCGGGTCAATGGCTCAGGGCTGACGTTCATAAGGGTTTATTTTCATCCGCTCACATAAAAGTCAACCGAACGCTCATTGGCTACAAGTTCGTCGATACCGGTCGTTTTCTTGTAACGTTAAAGGATATAAGCGGCTGGTTTGCATTAGAGGAAAACTAGCCAACTAGCTAAGTTAGCAGCTAGCCACATTAGCATGTTCACCAGCATTTCCTTCCAGCTAACGTTAGCTGCTTAGCACAGCCACCACTCAATGTAAAGCTTTAGGCAAACCTGAACGGAACACATATGTCTGGCAGAGTGAAGTGAGTGTGTAATACCTGGTGAACGAGTGTAGCATCGTGTGGACATCAGTGACATCAGCTGCACAGAGCAGAGGAAGCTAACGCTAACGCTAGCAGCGGGGAGGATCTGTACGTTTACGTGGCTGTTCCGCTGTGCATTGTGGGTAAAGACAACCTCTCATCAGCAACAGAGAAAACACACTTTATCCGGTGTTTGACTTTAATATACTGTATCTATTTATTTAAGACAAAATTGTATGAATGTAATTTATATTTTATTTCAATTTTTGATTTATTTATGTAGCCTACATATTTATTTATTTTTCATTTTTTCTCTTCGACTCATTTTCTTATACTCCTATACTTGTCTTGTTATGTTATTATTCTTTTGTTAAAGTTGTTAATTTCTCTCTAAATTCATAGAGTTTTTAACTATAATAATTATAATAATAACGAGCAATTACCATTACTGACTTTTGATTATAAATTTGGCTATATAAACCTAGTTAAATTATATTCCGTTTAAAATTAATAGTAATAGTTCAAGGCATGTAACAAAGAAGGTGGGTGAGTCAGGGTAAAGTGCCAATTGAATATTTTATTAGAAATAAACAAACATAACTATTTATGTCCTGTTTTCGTCTCTGAGTGCAAGCTCCTGCAGGAAGAGGCCAGCTGCAGGCAGAAAGGGAGCGGTTGTGAAGGGAATAGTGTATTTTATTAATATATACCACAGGCAATGTGGCAATATGAGTGAGATATGAAAAAATTTAATTCTCATCTTAAGGAAGGTCAATTTATAAAGATTTCACTCACATGAACCGGGGACATTGCAATTACATGGTGAGCATGTCCACTGGGACACCCTATAACACTTTTCTACATAAAGTTACAGAATAATGTGGAAAGAGTAAAATGAAATGGACAGCATAAAACAAAACACAACATATAAAAACAAGAGTAACAGTGCTACGTGGTAAAAGAGATTATATTCATAATACATTAACAGTTCTAAGTGGGAACTCTGTAAATAATTTTCATCAAGGACGCTTCCGGTCTAGACCTGCTCTATTCGTTGTGAAAAAGCTGTCCTGAATACACTTCTGTTATCGAATTCGGCCTATACAAATAAAATTGAATTGAACTGAATTATAACACAATGGTATTAGATGGATACTACTTACAGTTCAACAAGGTTGGTAGACAGTAAATAGTGTGCTACTGCAGTATATTTCTCTTTAACAGAGATTGTTAATATTCATGAGCTCATTAACTTTGTGATAGTTACTATGTTTCATAATTTAAGTTTCACTACATTTTGGTTATCTTTTTGTTCTAATCTCCACTTGCTCCAGTTGCTACTTTCCCTCTGAAAGTCAGCAACAAATTAGCCGATTCCCAAAAGCTTGCTTAGACTTTTTTTATGATAAAATTAAAATAACATGAAAAATGAATAATGCGCAACCAGAGCCTGCCAAGCTTTATTGCTGTACTCAAACCTGAAATAGGCCATACGCTGGCATCAGCATTTTATCCTACTTTTTATACATTTCCTGTTAGAATATGAAAGAAAACACAACTTTGGCTGGAGGAAATAAAAACAACAATACAGAGACAGTTAGTGGCCTCATCCTTCACACATACCCATGCAATCTCCCCAGAGCCCAGGCAATGTGTCAGCCTGAAGGGATCTCCTCAGTACCAGCATAGTCTGTGTGTGTGTGTGTCTTGTGTGTGTGTAGAGAGAGAGAGGGAGAAAGACAGACACACGGAATGAAAGTGGATGATGGATGTCTGCTGCTGCTGACAAGTTGATGAATAGCCACAGGTCTCAGCCAAATGTTTAGTGCAGAGAATGTCATGTGTGAGGAAGGCAGTGTCATCATTCACAGTGACACGCTCTAAACAGATGTGCAAGCACATCAGCATTCAAATGCATCAGCGCCAATTGTTTCTCTCCCAGGATGTCATCATTATACATTTCAATTTTGAGCTCAGGAATCCTTGAGAATTATGACATATCTAAAAATATACCTGCAGAGCAATTGTCTAGGTTTTGACATTTCTTTACAGGAAATTCATAAAATGTCATTTTTAGGGACTACCCTGTCTGGATGGGCATCGATATCTTAACAAGACTGAAAGTCTGAAGCTTCAACAGACAATTACATTCATCTCTCAGGGTGGGGCTAGTACAAAGGTCACAGGGTCACAAGAATCTAAAGATTTTATTTCATGAGCGTGAGTATGCCTAACTAAGCCACCAGGAAATATCCTCCAGGGAACAGGCATATCCAAATCCAATTGCATTCCAATGTGTCCACTAGCTGCTGACATATGTCTAGTTATCTTACTCTGGACCAAAATGTCAGACAAACTGACAGAAAACTAACAGACATTGTCATGCAGTGCACCTTGATCTAATATATTTGATTTCTTCAGAGTAAATCAGCCTATTATTAAAGACTCCACCAAAATTAGCATATTTATAGATTC
>NW_023340095.1:20979804-20979939 GCF_004916995.1 Morone saxatilis | reverse complement strand
TACATGTCTGGAGGGGATCATTAATGTTTGAGTGGAATAGGCATGGCCCATACGGTTCAAATGAAGGAAAATCTGCATTCAGTGATATTACATACAATAGTGTGCGTCCACCCTCCCCTTCTAAGTGTGTAGGAG
>NW_023340095.1:20941411-20979704 GCF_004916995.1 Morone saxatilis | reverse complement strand
GACCAATTTCTATCAACAATATCATAAAAGGGAAGTTGCTCTTCTCAGTGCTGACTGACAGATTCACTGAATAGCACAGAGTGGACATATGGATCCTCCAGCAAAGGATGCAAATCATTTTGATTACTGCCTCGTGAAAAACAAGCTAAAGAAAATCTTTATCTCTGCCAAGCAGATACTCTCAGAGGTCTATCCATTTCATTGACTTCTGGTGTTTGAACCAATTTGTCCCTGTGTCGGCATATTGAATAGCGGGAAAAAAGTATGTACAGAAAAGAAAAATCAACAACAGGAAGTTGCTTTTTAATGATACATCTGAAAAAGAAGGGGTCATGTGTGAGCTTTTATTAAAAAAAAACAAAAAAAAAAACAACAACAATAACATAACGACACAAAGAAGCAGAGGTGAGGTAGAGGTCAGGCAGGTGGATGAAGGCAGAGTGTAGATTAACGTCAGAGAAATGAAATCCTGAACAGCCCAAAACACAATTATCCATAAAGGGAAAATGGCTTTTGTTAAGGGTACTTGAGTCCGAACAGACCTTGACTTTGTGTTAACAACCCTGTGCCCCCCATTTTCTTATGCTCATTTTGCACAGGTTAAAATGTTTGTCCCTCCCCTCCAAGAAAACCCACAAAGAAGCAATGAAGCAATGCTCCCAGGCATGAAAAAGTGCTCCACCCCTTTGAAAATCCTCTTAAGTGAAATTGGGATTGAGAGGGTATTTCTGCCTGTGCTCACAGGCATTAATCAGCTGCTATGGCTCAACACTGCATGCATCCCAACAACAGCACTTTATCTAAGCAGACCTGCATGACCTGGAGACTGCAAACAGGGAGCACAAGAAACTTCAGTCTTAAAAGTCATTTCTCAGCTTAGAGCGGGCTCTATGAGGACTGAACTTTACACAGGATTCCCAGGACCCTGATCCCAAAAGTAACCATTTATAATATTCAACATGCACCCATGCTTGGAAAACAGTTGGAAAAGTTCAGGCAGTGGAGATATGATACTGACACTGTTAGCGGGGTCACTTTTATGTCTGGTACCAATTTCCAGCCATTTCTCATAATAAAGCCATCAGTGTCAGATCTGCTGAGTGCTGCTCGTGCTCTATTTGTTTCCCTGTTTTTCCTGAGAATTATGTCAAAATAAACAGATTGTCCTGGTGAAAGCAGTTTTTGTTCAGCTCAGCGACCCGTCAAGGTCAACTTCTTGTTATTTTATTGTGCAGACAGTGTTCCTGGTGTATTTTAAAATAACTTTAAACATATTCTCACGCTCCGGATTTTGTGTTGCGTTATTTCTGTGTCAATTATCATATAAATGTGTCTTCGGTGTCTATTTTTGGTATGTAGAGTTTTAACAGTGTTTGCTGACTTCCTCATTATTTAGAATAGTACAAAGTCTGGTCGAGGCAGTCAACACTGGCCATTAAAGTAATCGCAGTGGTAATGATGGTAATGAGACCATAACACAACCAGAGTGTATGTAAAGTTACTGTATGTGTGTCAACTTTTATTTGCACAATATTAAAAACAATCCTGGTGTCTTGAACTGGAACACAAAGTTAATGTCAGCTAACGTTAGCCGAAGTGTGAATAGCTAACTATAATAAAAACACTACAGACAAGCAATCAACAAACAATAAACAGTCTGTTAGTGTAAGATAGCTTGCTTAAACTGTTAGCCTAACATTGACGTTTTAGGCAACACGGCCTTTATCAGCCTGTATTCGGGCGTCTTGCCCGAAACGTCCCGGTGGCAAATTATATTCCATCCATCCATTCAAATAGGAGTACTGTCCTAGTCATTATTTATTATTAACTACATGAAGGATCCTGCACGCAATCTTCAAGGTATAACGTTGATCATTAGTTGAATGTGTTGTCTTTTGTTTTTTGTTCTTTTAATGAAACTGTAACGTGAAATCTTTACAATACCTGGTTGGGATCTAGTGACTGCAAAGGCACAGCATATGATTCCATATCTATTTAACCTGAGTATAATGAGCTAATTACACAAATTGCTCAACATGCAACTCTATATAAGTACTTAGTTAAAGTAGTATATGTGTGGAATAAACCTTTAAAACACTATGTACGTGGATAAAGTAGAATTTTGGTGGAATAAACTGTAGCCAACTGTATTTGGCTAAATGGTACTGTCACAAAAAACTAGGGTCCTAGAAATGCGGTCCGGTGCTGCAGGAACTTATTTTTGCTTGGAATCAATGAAACAAGGCGGTAGAAAATTACTGCTTTTTGTCCACAAGAGTTGGCCAAAATCAAAAAAAGCTCCTTGTAGGGGCTTTAAAAATATTAACCGATCACTGATTCATTAATCCTGTGGGGGACAAATTTCATGGAAATCAATACAGTGGGTGTGGAGACATTTTACTGTGGAAGTGAAAGTCCAACTGACTGGCCAACATAGCATAACCTAGAGCCACACCCCAAACGTCTCAAAGGATTTAATTTTAAAAATAAAATAAAAAAAACCTGGCTGTAAAATAACATAAGCATGGCAGAGAGGTGCATATTTTATAAAAACAAGTGAAAAATGTTTTGGAAATGTTTGACTTTATTTAGTTTTTTAACTCGCAAGGTCCTTACTGCATGGGGCAAAACTGTACGTATGGCTGGGCACAGAAAAATCAACAAAGGCAACAATGACTTCTTGGCATTAAGTGTGACAAATTCCCACACAACATGGATACCTTTGGGATAAGACAGAGGTGGTCTTTCTATTATTCAGCAAACCACATGTGATGTCACTGCGCAGGCTCCTAAACAAAAACAAATGGACACAGTAAACAAAGGTCATTGTTTAACCTCGAGAGGAGAATGAACACCTAATTACAGCGATATGTCAACACCTAACTGTGTAAAGCACATTTTCAAAATGCTCTTGCACACCATGAAATGTTAAATAGTCACACTGAACACAAAATAGTGTTTGGTGCCAGCCAGAACATCTGAGACAGTTTCACTTGAAATGAGTCCGTTAAGAATCACAATGATAATGTGACGAGAAATGGTTCAGTAACATCTACTGACAATACGTCTTATTCGATACACGTGGTCATGATATAGCACAGAAAAAGACAGCTCAATTTGTTTTTTTCATTGGGATACAAATGTAAACAATGTTTAATTTGGTAAACTAAGGGCTCAAAATTATTCAGCCGGAATGCAAAATTACAAACAAACTAGTTCCCTTTAATTGTGTTTCGCTATCCCTGAGAACCTTATTCATAATGAAAGAAACCAAAGTCTTGAATAATAAAACACAAGTTCAGCTACAGATAAGCCTTTAAATATTTATAGTGGCCGTAGTGTGGGAGTTGAAAACACACAGCATTAAAAAAAATGGCCACAAAAGTAATGATGATGGCTCCAAATCGATGGGGTTACGCTGCCAGAAGTGGAACGGGGGCCGGAGCCTTCACTCACTTAATACTTAATTATTCCTTGGATGTACTATGAAGTCATCCCCGGGAATTCGATTGAGGAGAGTACTGTCCAAGTAGTTCCAGGCCAAGGCATTGAAGACGGACACAGATTGAGACCCAACGTTCCCAGAGTGCTTGCTCTGTTATTCTGGTTCCTGGGTGTTGTTCAGGTTACACTTGGGCATAAAACAGACTGGGTAACCTTAAACAAAAACCCTGAATTCCCAAAGTGTACATTGGAGGCCTGAATTATTACAGCATCTGCCTGAACGATGTGTGAATGCAGAAGGGATTGTGGGATATTAGGTGGAATCCATGATTGCTTCGGTGCAAGGAGGATGGGTGAATTGTTATGGACATTTTATCATGCAATATTTAGCCACCATACTTTAACATCTCCCATGATTATGTAAATGAACCCTACCCTCGTTAAAACATTGATGAAATCCCACTCTGAATGAACAACAGAGGAGGTGCACGACGTCACTACAGCTGTGAATGTTGTTATTATCTGGAAATGTACAAAGCATGAAGATATCAAGGGCAATGCACACAAATATTTGGCATTTCATGTTCTTGTTTTTCTTCTCCTTTGACTTGCTCTGGTCCATGACTTGAGGGAACTGCAAGGGCACCAGGCCTCTGATTATCTTCCACTTATCATGTTATATTTATGCAATTCCAGCTATTGTTTATTTTTAGATTGTTAAGGCCACAGTTTTGAACTAACAAAAAGTCATTTCTAAAAGCAAATCTAATCATGAGAGCCCGGAACCATACAGAATATTGACCCTTTGGCCAGGATTTCACCTACTTCACACTGCTACGGTACCTTATCTACAGTAGCACTTCACATTTTACTTTCTAAATGCAGTTTAATATTTAAATGGTCTGTGAGGATAAAAAAAAATATTCTGGATGGTTCTAGACTTGAGACATGAAGGTTCTGTAATCACAATGTGTCTCCTTCTAGAGACAGAGCAGGGTTGATGGGACTGGACCAGGACTCCTGTGGAGTAATTGACAGTGCAGCCTCCACCTTTAACTAATGATTGCCCACCACCACCCACCACCACGGGTGTCAATCAGTCACACAGACCCCCACCACAGGGCAAAGCAGGGGTCAGTATTGCATAGATACAGTATAGGGTGTAGCTAGGGTGCTCACATATGCAGTCACAGTGTTTGGGCAAAAAAAGGAAAAGAAAAAAGAAATCACTTTTTTTGTCTGTATTTTCTGCCCATCAGAATATCCATGAAAAAAGAAGTCTCAAGTGGTCGGTCTAACTGTAGGTACTCTGTTGGTATTATTACAAACATGATCACCATGGTATAAAAAAATAGCCTTTCGCTGAGGTCATCAAGTCTCCCACGTCAGTGCTGATAGGGCCCTTGTCAGGGTCAAGGGTCACAGTGCAATGACAAACTGTGCAGTGCAACGCCCCATCCCTGCACGCCGGCCTCAGAGCTCCTCCTTCCTCTTGACAACCTTTTCCTGATCACGTCCTCTTAGGCTGCGCATAAAGCCTGTGAAGCCAGCCTCCTGTGGAGAGAGGGACAGTTATTAAAGCACAAGTTTTAGTGATCGTTTCACAACTTGAAGCAATTTGTCAGTCTTGAAATGCCTCTTTCTAATCTAAGAGATCTAAGTGCAGTCATGAAACATTATCTGAAGTTAGCCTGACAGTATGGAGATACGAGAAGTAAACACAGAATACAAATACTGTTGCCAAGTTCAAGGTCAATCAACTATCAAAATCCAAAATATCAAGATCAGTCTGTCGAATACTCCACTTAAAGTTGGGTTGAGATGTGTGCATCACCCTGACTCTTGACCATTCTTTTTTGCCATAAATAGTTCATTATTTAGTACAAGATTTCTGTCCGCTTGTAGTGATCTGCCAACAGGAGAAATAATCTAGCTGTGAAAAGGTAAAGATTTTTGGTTTCTGGCTGCCTGGACACTACTGCACTTTCATTCTGATGTGTAGATCCCCATCCCAGTGTTTGTCATCAGACAGAAATTGCCATGCCATAGTAGCCTGTCTTAAGAAGGTAAGCCAGACACCCCCTAAAGACAGGCTACTGAGGCATGGGGACTTGTGTGTAGGCAAGGTTTCTTAAAGTAGCTAAAACTTCTACAGGTTATTCTGTTGGCTAATACCTACAATACTAGAACAAAATCTGTGCCACAATTAAATGACAACAAAATCCTACATATAGGATCCTGTGTGATTGTGCAACATCATACTTTGAGAAAGAATGCGACATGAAAGATATTGCTGTAAGTTTCAAGACAGCTCAACTGGTCTGATCCTTGAGGCTCAGTTAGGCAAAAACAAACCAACAGACTCTCCATGATCCTACAAATACAAAATATCTTTAATGGCCAAATTTGAACTAGTCTGGGGTATAGCTTTGATTTGGGGAATCCCTGACTTAAACAGGGAGCTTGTGTATGCTATTTGCTTGCTTTAGCATACATACAGATTGTGTGTGTTGTATGTTTTGAGTATGTAACTAAACCAGCTCACAAACAAAAAAGGGTTCTCGGTATGTTGAGTGTGTTAACAGTTTCAGAGAGAAAGTAGGACAGCAGGTGAGATATGTAATAACACTTACCCCACGATCTCCATTGTATTTTTCCACAAACTTGCCATAGTTGTAGTAGTTAAATGTTGGGTAGCCCTCCACCCCTTCTTGCTTACAAAGCTCATGGTTCTGTCCTTTTGTACAGTCCACTGCCGCATACACAATCTGAGGAAAAAACAGTTGGATGGGAGTTCACCATAGGGACATTTAAAAGGTAAATAATAAAAACATTCAAGTGGAATTTTGTGAAACCAATCACTCTTATTATTACAATAACTTAATGTATAATTAAATCAAAATTTCAAGTCATCAAATCTCTGACTCATTAAATTAACTTTCTTATAAAACACAGCATTAGCATACTAGCACACATCGCTGCATGAAATGTATTGTGGGTCAAAACTCTCTAGAAAGCCTTCTTTAATCTATGTTTGAGGAAAGGTTACATAATGGAAACGTGTGTGTATTTTTATATGTGTTAAGAAAAGTTGGTGGCCCTTTACTCTGATAATAAAAACAATGATAATCATAATTAAGTTTAATGTAGTTTGGTGTTTGCCCTGCCTGTAGATATTAAAACTAGCAAGGTCTGTAACATCTTATACCTCCTAAAACATTTTTGAAAGCAGGTTTATAGAGGATTTAGCTCATATTCTATTATTATATTTCCCTGCTTTATTGTTCTGTAAAAATGATTTTAATTCATGCATGGCATTTTTATTGTTTGGGTTCAATTAGTTATTGTTTCAGTGTCTCTCAAGCACTCATTATATTTTCAGAACAAATCAACTTTATTCTAATTGTAGATCAAGACAACAAAAACTTCGCACACAGGATATTATAGGAGAATATAATGAGAACTCAATATTTATTAAATGTAAAACGACCATTTACAACGGGGGCTTGCATGTATGCAGCCGCTCTGTTCATGAGCAGGCTCAACACATTCTCCTTGTCCAAATTTAGACCACTAGTCTCTTTCCAGGTTACAAAAAATGACAAATGTATTTCTCTTCAGCTAAACCATTTGGAGTGGGTGGTGGGAGAAAAAAATCCCACAACAATCACTCCTACATAAAAACAACAAGGGAGATTTATGTTGCAAGGCTGTTGCATCGATTAGTGACAAGCCACCCCAATGAGGCGTAAATGCCGCCTCACTGATACATGGTTCACTCAGCGTGTCCTTTTGGACAGCTGAAATGTCACCCTCTCTCAGGGTGCTGAGCGCTGCACACTGAACTTGTCACTATCAAATAATCACTCCCCGTCCATCTGTCTGCTCGAGCTGAATGTGGAAATGACAAATCTGCTGCAGAAGGAAAACATATTAGACACTTTCTCTGCACGTCCAACCGTGAGGCGACGCTCAAGACTTCTTGTTCTAATTACAAAATACAAGTGCCTCTTGTTTTTTCCCCCCATGCAAATACAAACACTCAAATGTTGAGAAGACGCATAAGCGCAGACATATTGCTACATGAGTACACTGCTGGTTTCCTCTGCATCTGCAGCAAAGACATTTGCAAACAAGAAGGGTTAGGGAAGAAATAGTGTCTTTTCCATTTATCAGTGGGGGACAGTGCCTATAAAGGGATATTCTGCTACTATGGTCTGTTGATCAGGGGTCTTAAACTACGCCTCAGTGTACCCCCACAACAAGAGGATTTCACAGACTTTGTGCAAGCTGTGTATATTCAGCAGGACTGAGGTGTTTCACCTTTGAAAAAGCCAAATAGTCAACAGAAATTTAGCTGACAACACTGCGTAAAATCATCAGATTCTTCATGTTCTTGGGCAGTTCAGTGATTTTCTAAAAATATTTGACCACTTACACAGATACACAGAGAGTACTTCACTGCAGCAACAGTAGCTACAAAAAGGGACATAATGTAAGTACCAACTCCATCCGGCTGCTCATCACTGTGTGTAGTAATCAATCAGAGTTTCTGTGAATTGACAGGAGAAAATGAAGCCGTAGGAGCCATTGTTCTTCAAAGGTCCGCAGCCAATTCTGTTATTGATCCATCTTCAAGTGACAGAGGACTCCACATCATGTCATTGATCCAATAGCAAAATTTCTAAGGAGCAGCATATTACCAGTTGGTTTGGTCTCAATCCACCAGCGTCACACTGAAGAGCAGAGCAGTAATCAAACTGTACTGATAAACTCAGAAGTTCCTATGCTTACAGTACTAAACATGGACGTCCCTGAGCAGGTACCAGAGTAAATCGAGGAATATTATTATCAATCAACATTAACTATATTAAAGAGAGACAATGTGACTTTGAAAGAAATAATATCACAAACTGTCCTTTTTATTTTACTAATGTACTCTGACATTATAATACATATTAAAGTTGCCTTACAGGCCCCATTGTGCTCAATTAAAAAAGGAACACAGCGAATTAACACAGCAGGTGTCTGAGCCAAGGAACTCAGTACATTAAACATTCATTGTTTTCCAGGAAGTGAAAGTGTTACAGGAAGTTAAAGTCTCCATTTAATGGGGTGTTTAAGTGTGCACTGTGTAGATGTATTATGTACAAAAACACAATGGCAAACAGGTAAAAAACTCCAAATCCCTGCAGTGCATGCTCAATATTGCATGGCTTTGGTTTAGGTCAGGATCAGGGAAGGAGAAAAAAAAAAAAGAATCATTATATCCGAGAGGGATGATGTATTTTTTAGGCCAACCTGAAAATTAGCATTGTCCTGGTTCATTTGACAAAAAGCCAATAGGATTTTTACATTGGATTTTGGAATATTGCAGATCAGCTCTGAGGAAAGGTTTGTTCAGCAAGATAATCTTCAACAAATGAATACCACTTTAATGATTTTTAAAACGTTAAGTTCTAAACAAACTGGTCGCATAATTTCAATGTCACCACCACTAAACTTTCAACTAAGTATAAACACAATGAGGCTGTAAAGGCAGACTAGAGTAGAAAAGTTAGATAAGATAAGATAAGATAAACCGTTAGATAAGAGAGATTTATTTGTCACATGCACAGTTATACATAGTACAATGCACAGTGAAATGCTTCTTTGTACTTGCAGCCAGTAGTAAGAAAAACAAAAATACCTACTACAGAAAAACAGTAAGTGATTGCAACAAAGAACAAACCACAAGGGTTAACAATATAAGTGTAAATTAAAACTAAGAAAAATAAAAAATAAATATAGAACTGGGTAATAATATCATAATTAAATATAGACTGTAAACTCCAAGTGTAAAACTTAAAGGGGGGTAGCTCGTATATATACACACACATTTACAGTATTGAAATTCATTGACAGTATTGAAAGTCTCTGTGTTTGTCATCAACATCTATAGTCTCATTTAGCTGTTTGTTTGTTAGCAACTGCCTTATTTAATACCAGGTCAAAGCTTCCAAAATCACAGGTTGGGCATTTACTGATGTATTCCATGTTGTCAAACAAAATGTGAAAATCTCTTATTTTAGGCACCTAACCAAAACCCCTTGACTTCAAGGTGAAGGAACCCGGAGTACAAACATTTTAACTAATTTCCGAGGTTTTATGACTCATTCCTGCAGCACTCTATCATGGTCATCATGACAGGTCAGTATATTTCTACTGAGTGCTTTACCGGTACTGTAGCAGCACCGAGGCAGCTCATATTGGGCAAATACTTCAAAAAAATTAAATACTCTAATAAAACGATGTTCTTAATACAGTGGCAACAGACAGCTTTTGGAAACAAGCAGTTCCAGCCAATGTGCCCCTTTAATGCTGCTATTGATTCGAATTTAGGGAAAAGACAAACAGCTCAGGACAAACCCTGTACACAGCTCCCCCGCTGTCCTACAGCACAGAATGTGAAGTTCTAATTGTTCGCATCTTCAAAGCTGCAGCTAAGCTTGTGTTTGTCTTTAGTAAATGAGGCGAGGGCAGCTAATAGACTGTGATCAACACCGGCCTGGTACAATACACTGGGGCTCGGCTTTATAAATAGAGAGGACTGCCAAATAAGCACGTGCTCAGTTCTCAGATTTACTCTTGAGCAAACACAACTTCACACCTCCACTGGCCACTGGAGGGACAACTAGACGAAGAGATGTTAAACTTCTGCATTTATTTGACCTTCACAGATATGAGGTCCCCCTGTTTTGGCAGCTTGAGGAGGTTTATCATAAGGATACCGATCCAAACATCACAGCTGAATGGTGAAGCAATGCCAAAGTGCCTTCAGCTGTTGTGGCCGCTAGATACCGGATCTCAAAAAAACATTTCTGACTGTTCTAAAAGTCCTAACTTTTCTCTTAAAATATAAAGTCAATATTTTTTTCCATTAGATGGTAAAGGTCTTAGTAGTTTGTGTTACTTGGTAGCCATTTTGAGAATCATTGCTCCATTGAAGACGTATCAAAGCTTACGTTTGTTGGACTGACCAATGTCTCAGTCTGAGTCAAACATTTACAGTTTGTGTTAACTATTATTTCTTCAAAAGATTACAACATATCTGTTATATCTGGACACACACGCTTATTTTATTGCGTATGACGTACTGATGTATATACTCTAAGAACCAAGAAATCAACAAAGGCATTTACAAGTTCCTGAAGTTGCAGCTGAAGGGCAATACTCGAAGTTGTGTACAAAAACATTTTCAGCTCATCTGTTAAGGTTTTATGTTATCCAGAAATGTTACAAAGGATTGCCTCAGAAAAATGGATGAATAAGTAGTTGAGGACACGTCACAGTTTTAAACCATCTGACAATGATTTTGAAAAATACCAAACAAATGAGAGAGCAGCGTTGCCGGAGCACTGTTGGAACAATGTGTGGATAACATTAGCATCTTGATGAAACCTAAACATCAAAAGGCAACAGTACAATTTTTTTTAAGGTGAGTGTTACTTTGACATGATAAATCGTTGCTCAAAGTATTGCCAGACACGCGCCCAAGTGTGTGTGCGTGTGTGCGTGTGTGTGTGAGAGAGAGAGAGAGAGAGAGTGAGTCACACAATTAGCGAGGTTTGGAAATACTGAACCCTGCAGTCAAAGGGTATTAAAAGGAAAAGCAGGAGTGGGAGTATGTCAGGACATGAGTCTCGAGGGAAAAGGAATGAGAGGGAGTACAGATGATGAAGGAGGATGAGGAGTGTGTCCTGTTGTGATTGCATGAACCTTCAATAACCCCAAAGCCCCAAGTGTGCCCAAGATTAGATGAGACTGTGTGGGCTTTAGCTAAGTGGTCAAATTCCTAACTGACACGTGGAGACAAATATTAGAAATGAGGTGAAATGAGTTGTAAATTTTGAGTCACGAGTTACAGGAAATCATTGTTTAAAGGTCTTATCATTTGGAGTATGCAATATGTGGCTACAACCACTCTGAAGGCCTCCATGCTAATGTCAGAATAGTTGCTTATTGTACAAAACTCTTATCTGACACCTATTGAGCTGTGCAAAAGATAACATTTATTATAAAGGGTCATGACATTCGACCATTTAAATCTAATTTGCATTTGACAGCACTAAATGCAGTCCATAGTGTAGATAATGAATATACAATGTCATTAAGCTCTATGACTCAGGTTTGAAGAATCCTGAGATATTTTGGAAAATTACTTTAGTTTTTCACCCAGTCACATGAAGAGATTGATATCAATATCCACTCTGTGAGTCCAATACAGATATATTGTGGTAGTTCCAGGTTTTATTTAGCCTAGCTTAGCAAATGGTGAAACTGTACAGAACACTGTAAAAAGAGGGAGAACTACAAGCTTAATTTTGTGAACAATTCCCAAGATTATTTCTCTTATCTTGTGGACTTTGGATGTGTGTAGGTTGTTAAAGACAGAATACGACCAAATAAACAACAAGACACAACACCTGAGTAACTCAGCTTGGAATAGTTAGACAATGTGTTTTCTCCATATTAACAGTTTCTCCCTTCTTCCAGGCTTTTTGTGCTAAGCTAGGCTAAACACATCCCGGCCCTAACATTTCACTGAACACAGAGATTGAAGGTTTTCTTTCTTGCTGCCGCCTGCCTTGAGGACTGCCCTTATTGAGAAGTTCTCTCTCCTCATTAGATAAGAAAGATAAGAGACACCAGAAAATGTCTGGGAGACCCATGTTACTGACTGAACCTTCTATATCAGTGATAGCTGTCGGAATGTAGAGCTATTTAATACTTATTTTCACACAAAAAATCAATGTTGCTCCTCTCTTCTAACTGTGGGTCGTAACAGAAAACTACTATTGTTACTTTAAGTGTCAACTTGAGCTCGAGGCATCTTTGCCACACCACTACTGCTTCCCCTAAATGTGTGTATCATGTCGCTGAATGTGTGAACGAGCAACACTAACCTTGCGGTCCTCTTTGAAGAGCTCTGCTGCTGTGGTGAAGTGGGGAACAGAGTTTTTACAGTGCGGACACCCTGGAAAAGGAGAAAACACATTATTACAGCGTCATGTCCTAAATAGTAGCTTATATAGGTACTAACATGCACACATTCACAGATACAAACAAAATCACTTCCACAGATCATTAGCTTAATCTCAAACATGTCCTTAAAGCCTGTGGCCCCTTCACAGTGCTGCAGTTATTTAGAGGTTCAGGCCACATTAGAGATGGTTCACTTGTGTGTTATTAGAGACTGTAAATCTCTTTATTGCTGTCATAAACACAACCTCCACTGCTTTTATGCTCCAGCAGTCATCCATATAAAGTAAGTCAATACTTACACAAATAACACCACTAGGTACCACAACTACGGATAACATTTACAGCAGGTTCACCTCTGGTAGGTGGAGGTAAGATGATTCAACTGTACATGAGGTTGGTGATCGGGTTGTATCAGACCTATAAATCTGTGAGGGAAAACAATTTTCTGACTCTAGCTACATCTTGCTAAGAAGACAAGGATGTTTTTGCACTGCACTTGCAATCAGGTGTTATAACCTTGATGACGTCTTATTCCTTTGAATTGCTGTGAGGTTTGGTGAACACGCTGCTTGTTTGTTTTGTTCTTTTGTTGCTAATGTCAAGTACCCAGTTCTTCTGCTCATTACAATCAAACTGTTGCTGCTGCTGATGGAAATGGGAAAGGTGAAAAAGGCAAGGAGATCTTTTATGTTGACGAAGGGTAACATTTTCCAGGAAGGAAAAGAAAAGCAGCTTGGCAATGGGTGACTGGTTAAGAGTTTTTATGTACAGAGTTAGTTCACCAGTCAATCGGCTTGTGATAGTGAAGAGTCACAAATAAAGTTTATTTCTAATAAAGTATGTGGATTATAACCGGGGAGAAATGTTTTTTTTATCACAGGCCATCTTTGACAGTTTTCCCATAAGTGTCTGTTCTGAAGACAGGGCTGGGATTTCTTCAGTGAGAGATATTGTTGGCTGTACAGTGCTGAGTGTTGAGCTAATCAATGCAGAGCTAATCAGTATGAATGAGTAGGTTGATATGTGAATACCCACGCATTACATTCATAGGATTTTTAAGCATGTCATTCTAAAACCATGGGCATTAATCTACTGCTGTAACAGCCTCCACTCTTTTTTTAGTTTCAGGCTTTTTAAAATAACAAATTATTAAAGCTACTATTTCATCTTATAAATGGAAATATTATGAAAATGTGTAAAACAAAATATATTCAGCTACCCATTGTTGACACTGGCCCTGTTATAAGCAACATCTTGGGATTTGTTCCCACGAGTCATTAAGAGCATTAACACGGCGATCCCACTGTAAATGGATTTCAAAGGCTACAAGTGCACTGACTGATGGTGGCAACAGTCATAATTAGGTATTTTTACGGTTGCGTACATGCCCACAAGCATTTACAAACACACTGATAAGTCTATCTTCAACTCAATTATGCATCACCTCTGCAACCGTTCATTTGTCTCCCTTTTCAGAGCTACCTCAATAAACCAGTATTCAGCACAGCTCAGAAATCCATTTCCTGCTGGAGTGCCCTTATAACTGCAACATTAAATGGCATTTAAAGGTTCTGTCGCAATTCTGAAACCGATATTTAAGAAAAACAGTGTGCCATATGCCAGGTTTTGCCCTCATATGAAGAGAACAGACCGAGGCGGGTCACTGTAAAACTAAATACAGGAATATTTCAGTTTCATCTCACATATGTTTTGACATCCAGATAGGTCTGTTGTTGATGCCCTGCCACTATCATTTCTCTCCTCTACCTGCACAGCCATTTTCACTCGCCCTGCTTATAATTACTGAGCGACTGACTGTGAGGTAGACAGAAAAGCAGGCAGATGAATACAAAGAGACAGCCAGGTAGACGTACTGCTGTCTTTTCACCGGTCACTGATAAAAACTACAGACATAAGCAATACAATACAGGTATAGCTGAACATTAAATACACAAAAAGGTAGTTTTTTGGGACTGAGCATCACTTAATACTATTCATACAGATTCCTCTAAACAGGTATGTACTAACTTAGACAGTGCTTTAATTTAACACTGTATGTATACAAAAGGGACCATCAATTTAGTATTGCCAGAGGTCAGGAAAGAACTGGCGAGAGAAAGAAGATGTGATGCCATTTAGTCCCAGTTTAGTTGCAATTACGCAAATTTGAGGCTAAAGGTTAATAACCCAAACCTTTGTTTGAAAAGCTGCCTGAAGCATATCCAGCTTCGATGTCTTGGCAAGCAGCTGTATCTCATCAAATGCTCTTTTTAACGCAAGCTCCCTCACTGATAAGACACCAGGGTGCAGATGGGGTGGGAGGGCAGCAGGTTGTTGCTGCCTGATGTGCATCTGGAGCGTCTCTTTGTAGAGAGAAGCACCAAAGGGCCCAACAGAGTCTGCAGTCTGACCGCTGTGCCCTGCCTGCCTTTGAAGCCCTCATCAGACACAAAGGCCAAAAAAACAGGGACACAGGTGATTGTGTGTCTACGAGTGAACTGATAATCAAGCAAGTTAGCTGTTCTGTATTTCTTCTGCATCTGTGTTTTGTTTGACAACTCCTACCAAGAGTGTCATAACACTGGTTCCTTATATTTTTAAAGATATCATTTTCAAAGACAGGTTCAGTCACAGAGACTCTCACCTTCGTCTTTTATTTAAACAGAAAAACAGCTGAGTAAGCTGATGACGGGGTATTCTAGAGGGTTGGCTCAACCCCAAATTTTCTGAATTGTTTGTGTTTGGTGTGTGTGTGTGTGCATTCTTTAAAGCAGCTTTATTTGTTGGGTGTTTTTGGCTACCAACTAACTCCACACTAGGCAGACTATCTTCAAAGTTGGTGTTAATCTTCTGTGGATTCATCACTTTGAGAAACTCATTTCATATAACTCATTTGATTACATCATTTGATTCATTAATACTGTTAATAATGTTTATTAGTGCAGCTTTAAAAGCCATTATGAGTTGAACACTGACACACTGATCACATAAAACTGGCTCTGGCCAGGTTGTAATTTAAACTGCCAGCTGTTGTAAAGACACTGGGCAAACTACGACAGTTTAACACTGTAGCAACATAAAGGTCATTTTGCTGCAAACATTTAACAGGACAGCTCCTTTTTTTCCAGGGCACGTTTTGGTAAGTTTAGCTATTTCCCAGGAACCCGGCAATATGAGATGGAAGTGATTTGTTCTCTCTTTTTAACTTGAACAAATCTATTCTCAGTCATATGAATCATTCCTTAGTCTCCCCATGGCTTAGGTGGGGTTTATATACTATACTGCGCATTGAGGGGCTTGACAGGCAGATCTGAGTTACGTATGCATGCTGGTTTAAACCCAGGATATGATCACACCAAGTCCAACAGAGCAGGGCTGTGATCACACTTGGTTGCAACAACTTCACACACACGTAATAGTTTGATCAAAACAACCAAGCATATGGAATTTTACAGTTTGTGAAAAGTGTCTGGTGCCAATGACAGAATAGTCTTTCAGGACTAATTCCAGACTTTTTTGCTAACAGGTGTTAGCAAAAAAGAAAGTTAAAAGAAAGTTAGCAAGCAGAGCTAATATGAATAACGGTAAGCTCTTACAGGGAGCGTAGAACATGACCAGAGCATGTTTCTTCTTCTTCAGCGCCTCTCGGAAATCCTCTGATCCAAGATGGCTGACGCTGGAGGGCTTGTCCTCCCAAGACTGCTCTGGTGGAGGAGGTGCCTGGGGACTACAGACATCAAAGAGAGCAAAGCAGTGTTTATTATGTGTACTACAAGGAGGGAAAAACACTGCTTTACATTTATTGTAAGGGGTAAAAGTAAAGATATAGTACGCATATATAGCATTTCCCAAACTTTTTATGAAAAAGAAAAATGTGAATACTAGTGATATTATTGGTATTATTATTATTACTGTTGTTATTCTTATCATTATTATTAGTATTTTTTACAGAACACAGAGTGAGGCTTTCTTTTAGCCTTATAGCAAATGAGGTCTGTTGACCTCTGGTCGCAGACTTTATGCCTTTATGGAGCCCGTAATTGCCAAAGCTGGACTGATGTCATTGCTGGTACATTACTTTCCACAGTGACCCTGTCCACAGAATAATCTATTACACTGGGAGGACGTTTTGAAAAAAATGAATCACCTCATCCATTTTGCTTTACAAGGTAATAGATAAGCAGAGGTTAATTAGCATGCATATGACATAAGAGAGCACAGCTAAAATGTTTATGCTCAGGATTAAATTAAATTGCAGTGCACATGAGTTTGAGTCTAAACATGTTAACTTTGCACAGGCAGTGTTCCCTGGTCAGGAGTAAAGAAGCGATCACATGTCACTCACTTGTGCATGAACTCGATGATCTTGTCTTGGCTTCGGAGCTGGGGCAACGTGTACTTCTCCTCACCTTTCTCAAAATACTTAAGAGTTGGGAAGCCAGAGATCTTGAAGCGATCCCCCACAGCCTTGTGCACTGTGGCATCAACTGCTGCCAACACACCCGGACTCTGTGAGAAAAAAATTGCAACCTTACAACAAACCTTAAATCATGTGGGACTTTGGTAAAATAATAACTATAGAGTCATTCTGTCTAATTGGACCAATGAAGGTACTTTAGAGTAACCTGTTGCATGACACCAATTAACACCAACTACTTTAGAAACAATACTAGTTCAACCTTTGCAAAGGGGCATACAATGTGTATATAAAAGCACTGCATTAGTAACACTAGCAGAGAAGCAAGGAGGAGAAAAATAAATGATATGCTGGGTCTTAAGGGCTCTGGGTGAGAGAGGCTCCAGTCCATCCATATTAGATAATGGCCAGGCTTTTCCCATTGACCTCCAGTGCCGGGCAGAGAGCCACAAGGAGAAGGTCCAAGCATCGGGCCGGGGGGACGCTCACGGATGAGATAATTGCTACAGTCACCAGGCTGGAGTTTTATAGGCCCTGCCCCTGGCTGGGGAGTGTTAGATTACCACAGAGGACAGAATGGCGGAGAGGAGAGGCGAGGAACACACCCGACTAATCAAAAACACATCGAGAGCCAGGCTGCAGGACAGACCGACCAGCGCGTCGGCTGTATCGGCCAAAAGCCTTCAGGCCAAGAGAAGGGATTATTATGATCTGTTAATGAGGCGCCACTACACCCGTGTAGTTGTGTATGTTCATTAGAGTGTGAGATATGAAAATTTAACTAAACACACAAGCCTGTCGAGATGCATGCTGTGCACACGTAAACACAAGCAAAGGTCATGAAACTTACGTCTGTGCCCTTGTTGAGTATTTCAGCAGCTTCATCATACTCTGGCTTCATCTTCTTGCAGTGTCCACACCCTAAAAGGATTAATAAATCATTTAGAGCCCGACCAATGACGGATTTCTGATACTTGATATTCAAAAACACTGATAACTAATGCCTTCCAGACATTTTTTCCAAGTTCTGATTAAAAACTCTAAACTGAATCCTTGGAAAAATGAGAATCCAATACATGAAAATAAAAGCACTAAAACATTTATGTACTAAATTTCTATTCACATATGGACAAAGATAGACCCTAACCCTAACCCCAACACCAATTAATTTGGGATGAGTCAATATCAGCCGGTAACATCAGCCTGCTATTTAAAACAGTCACATTGGTGAGGATAAATAAGACACGAGGGAATCGCCTCTTAGTCCTGCATAACATACAAACAAAAGATAACTGTATATTCCAAGAAATTACTGCCATAAAACCGATGCTGAGAGGTTTGATGATGCAATTTTTGCACGACATTACACCCTCATAGCTGTCTTGTTCAATCAATACTCCAACAGCTGTAATTCTCTGGTGTCTTGCTGTTTCACCCTGGTTTGTCAGTGGGTTTACTGCTGGCATGCTGAGGGTGGAACTGTAAATGAGATGACAAGAGACTCTCATGTTTACCAGCAGAGTTAAGTCATGTCTGATTACTTCCTACATGTTTCACTCTCATGCATGTGTGTGTGTGTGTGTGTGTGTGTCTGAGAAAGCATATTGGAGACAAACGTAGTCAGACTAATGGCTAGGTGAGGGTGAGCTCATCGCTTAGTTCAGTGTTCAGAATTCAGTGGTGAAATAAAGAAAGAAGAAGAAGACAGAGGTGAAGATGTTGATAGAGTTGGGCGATGTGGTTAAAGGTCCAGTGTGTAACAGGAGGAGGATCTATTGAAATGCCATGTTTCTACAGTAACTCAGAGCGGACAAACCATACACTGGCTATAGATAGGGCCGTTTGTATTTTTTGTGTGTTTTGCGGCTACTGTAGTTTTTCCTTTGTGCTTGGAAGGGGAGGGTGAAGTTAGAGAGTTTTAATCTAACTACACTGCTAGATGCCACGATGAAGTAAAACCAGAAGTCCCAGAATTACTAAATAATTAATTAATTAATGTTTAATTTAAATCCAAACTTCCTAATTTGAGCATCTTTAAATTCGTTATTTCAACAGGCTTCAAACAGCACTAACCACTCTGCTCTCGAGCCAGAACTGAAGCCTGAAGTTGCACTTACCCATATTCGATGAAAATAATGTTAACAGGAACAATTTTAACTTATTACTTAATCGCTAATGTTTGGTGAGAGAGCCCACACACTACATTGTGACACACAAGCTGCGTGTGCACTGATAAATTCTGACCGGGCTACACAGTTACCATCACGGCTCGTTCACACTGCCAACCTGAGCTGCGTGTGTGCATGGCGGAACGTCTTGCAGTGCCCATATTAACAGACCAGAGCAGTCCAGTAAAAGCAAATCACTTGCAACTTGAACTTTTTGACAAAAAAGCATAGGGTGAGAAGAAATCTGGAACAGTCTTGTGTTTTTTGGTTACAGATATTATGGTAATCCAAATGGTTAAAAAAGAATGTCATTAGCTCATACTCCTAATACTCCTAATGAGCACTCCCATACCAAACAGCATGGTGATAACACAGCAGCTAAACAATCTTCTCAACCAGAGACTTGCGCTTCCATGCTGGTACAATTAATGACAACATATTTTTGTATCTAATATAATTCACTTAAAACTTAAAATATTGAAAGTACTTTCTTATATTATCATTAAAATGATTACTGCAAACGCACCCTGCAGTATTATGACTCAATTCTAAAGCCAAATTGTTAATTGATAGGAATATTTTTTCTGTATGAATATCTATCAGTGAGTACATAGATATACAGCCCATAATTTCTCCACATGTATAAAACAAAAACTCCACTGGGAGTCACTTAATGGGAACATGAATTATCTCCCAGCTCTAGAGAGAGTTGTGGCTTTCTAAACTTGAGTGCAAAAATTAGTATGAATTTCATTACATCACTAAACTTCACCATCAGCCAAACACTGTGCATCTCTGCCCTTTCAGTAAGAAGCAAGACAGCATTGAGTGGTGCTTTTGCTCTGTATAACTATATTATCTGGGGATAGTGGTGTCTGTACGCATGTGTTCTTTTCAACAAATCTGTCGAAGCTCAGAGCATCATGAATAAAGTCCCTATTTGGTGTGGAGGTGTGTTTAATATTTCACGAGTAGCGGGCAAACTGGCAAACATTTTATTTTTGGATTGAAATGACTTTCAAATACATACCACAATATTTGTCTCTCACAATGTACAAGATGTTTCGTCTTAAGCTATAATGAATATGCCGTTTGATCAGGGATGAGCAGCCTGCGTTATGTGCTCACAGCGATGTTGTGCACAGATGCATGAAACAAACTTGGTACATTCCCAAACCTGGTAAATTGCCCTTGTCAAAACAGTTCAAGAATTTCTTTCAATAAACAATGCAGTGCTGGCGCAGGCTATAAATCAAGTGTGATATGACTCGTGAAAAAAAGAATGCTGCTTGTCTTTCAACTCAGTCGCTGTAGTGTGAGATCATCAGATCGCGTTAAGGCTGGCGAAACAGAGGGAAAGGACTTTGTCTGACCCTTCAAAATGATGAGTAAGAGACTAAACCAAATGTCTGTCCTGTGCTATGCATCAGCCTTTCAGAACAAGTGGTACACGAGGGGCATGATCAGTGTGAGTGTACGGGGGTGGAGTGGGGGAGGGGGTGAGCTTATAGGAACACACTGAAATATTGCTGATTCAGCCTGAGTGTGGGGCAGAACAGCTCAGAGTGAAGAGAACTAACAAACGGGCCACACATCACTGTAGGTCTAATAAAAACAGATACACGTAACATTTGCTGTAAAGTAGTTCCCTCTGCTTTACAGCAAATGTTACGGTGTTGTTAGGTCATCTCCTCTGGGTCCACTGTAGCAGTAAGCTGAGCCTGTGGCTACTTGCTAAGTGGCCAGTGAGGAGAGATGTTAAAATCACACCTAATAACTTCCTGGTGCACCAGCTGCAGCCAACTCACAAACAGTTAGGGATAAAGCATCGTCATTTACAGCCAGATTTGCCGGAACAACATTCTGTATTTTATATTTTGCTTTGCCTAATTCAAACAACATTGGCAGAGAGGAACTGTTTTGGTCCGGGACATAATCAGGCTCTGGGAAACAGAGCGTTCAGTCGGAGGTTTTGCCGCCGTAAGGAACTGCACGCAAACAACCCCCGCTGAGTGCTGTTCAGAGGACAGTGAGAATAGCTGCGCTGAGAGGTGGACAGAAATGCAAGCTGATGGTGGTGGTTGGGAGACCATTAATCTCACTCTGACAGCAGGGCCATTAAGAAACTGCATTG
The DNA here is from genome assembly GCF_004916995.1 of Morone saxatilis. Classification (NCBI taxonomy): domain Eukaryota; kingdom Metazoa; phylum Chordata; class Actinopteri; family Moronidae; genus Morone; species Morone saxatilis. Next base: position 20,958,517 of record NW_023340095.1, on the reverse strand, counting down.
AAGCAGCAAGACTGGGCATCTGTGTGTGTGTGTGTCTGTGTGCGAGCAAGACAGAAAGACAATGAGAGAGATATGCGGTGTAATTGTGTGCAATAAATGTTTGTGTCATGGTGTGAAATAAATGTTTGTGTCATGGTGTGAAATATGTGTTTGATATGTGTCACTGGTGTACAGATATTTGTGTATGTGTGCGCGCGTGTGTGTGTGTGCAAGCTGAAAAGATCTGACGCTTGTTTTAGCTGCCTGCCCTTGATTTGACTGTGTGGGTGACTGGCTGCTGTCCGCAGGGTGGGTCAAGTGCAGGACAAGCTTCTGTGAAGCTGTGACACCACATAAAGACGGGGAGGACTAGTCTGCCCTCCGCACTGTTCAGACATCCACTCAAACATGTTTTTGTATGTTCAGGATAAGGGGGGTGAAAAAAAAGTTGAGAAGAGTTGTTGAATAATCTGTCCTAAATAACTACACAAACTAATGGCACTGAAATCATCTCGGATGTAAAAATGAGAATATTATAAAATATTCAATATAAGTATATCCTAATATAAAAAGATAAAGTTTAACAATATTTGGGAAAACTTAGAAAACAAGTCAAATAGTTCATGTTTTTGTGCTCTTTGATTTGGTTTGATACAGACTTAAGAGAAGATGAAGATTTCCAGATAGATGTCCAGTACATATGTTACTATTGGTGATGATTTATTTGCATTAACATATATACAGTATATGCCTGTTTTAGGGGTTTTAAAAGCTGCCCAAACAAGCAAGAATGTTAAACTTGTACTTGTATGCTAATGACTCACACCTCAGCTACATAACTGTGCACTACGCTGAAGCATTAACACACACCAAATGATACTTATGATTTTGGTGCCAATCACATCTGTGATAAATTGGCCAATTGGTATTGAGACACTTTGGAAAATGCTAATCACTGAGATTAGAGATTAGAGGACATGAGTTCAACACAGAGATAGCTATGTGATGTGTTCAGTTTAAGTTGCCCTATTTATTGTACATTTATATTTAACAGGCAAAGAAAGAAAACAATACATGCACTGTAGCTACTTCTTGACCAAAAGCTGGTCCAAGTGGCTGCGTGCAGCCTCTCAGTCGTGCGTAATGGTTGTTTTTACATTCCAAACAAACTGATCCGATAAATGAAATGATGTCACTTGGCTTTTCTTAATCGTATTTATCATATTTACAGCAATCCCATGTCATGACATTTTTTCTTGCCAACTGGCAGAAGTTACTGGTGCATGTTGGAGGATAATGAGATAGTACATGCAGCCGGTCCCACTGCAGTGTGTGAGTGTTAAGGATGTGTTTTAATCACTTCAACAGCTGGAGAGTGTGTTTGCCCTCTGGGTGGAGTGCAGTGCTCCCGGCAACCTGGAGGTACGAAAGCTCTGCAGCAAAGTATGTGCTTAAATTTCTGAAAACAATGAATCATCATTATGGTGAAAGCTAGAGAAAAAGGACCCTATTCTTATTTACCAATTTATTTGTACACAGTGGAGACTGAGATGAGCACAGAGGGTGATGTAGTCAGAAGTAAAGAGATAGCTAATGGGGAAAAAAAGGTCTAAAAATTGGTTGCAAAGCGCTTCGGATTGTTGCAGATGTTGCACTCAGTGTGTGTTACTAAATGGGGTGAGTCTATTTGCATGATTTTACATCTATGGGTTACATTTATCAACAGGCAAAGTCTCCTTTAGACAGCTCCCTCGCACACAGGAGGGCTGGACCAAAGCAAAGCAATCTGGAACTAGAAAAAAATTAAAATCTAACCCACTGACAAAGTCTGGCATGTTTACAAAGTTCTGCGTAACAATGGCAGTATGGTGCGTGAAAAAAAATGACAAGCAGGCTTATGGCAACCATATGGCAACAATGAAGTATTCTGTTGTGAGGAAGAGCTTGTGTGCAACTGTGTGATGCAAAAAGCTAAAGTTACTGCAGCCAGCTTGTCTCTGGGTTTGTTTTTCATTTCTTCATGTCTTTCCAGTTAGTTTCTCCAGCAGCCTGTTAATATTGAGCATGACAGTGAAACAGTGATGTTATTTGTGTGACTAAACAAGAGTTTTACCCGAGAGAATCCGCAAGAGAATGTTTTACACAGCAGGATGGAATGTGAAGCTCTTCTCAAACACCGCTGCAGATATTTAACAACTGAAAGGCTATCCATGTATTTCTGAAAAGGGGGTTGGTTAAAGGACAAGTCTGGTAATACTCTATGTCTTTATTGTTAATAAATCCCATGGAAAGACCAAAACTAACAATGAACTCATCTTACTAACAAGTATCGTCTGTGTATCTATATCTCAATATATCCTATACCTCTGTGCTATACAAGAATACTGCAGCACTGGCTGACAAGTTCCTTCATTATTTTGAACGGTGGCACTGTTGTTCATTCTGAGTCATTGCCACATAAACCGTCCAGCTGACGTTAATACGTAGAGCACCAAACATGTATTCATCTGCATCTGAAAATAGTCCCCAGACAATCCACCACTTCTTCCTGTAAAACTCAAAACTGAATCTGTAGTTTTCAAAGATTTACATCTTAGGACCCAAAGGGCTGGGGGGCTGAGTGCCACAGGCAGGGTGGGTTGGGCAGGAAAGTTAAAGTCTTGAGAGATTAATTTATACATTGTTGGTTTTGGTCTTTCCGTGGGATTTTTTGACAGTAGGATAGTATAGATTACCACTGGCCCTCAGTACTGACCCTACCTACAACTGACAGGAAGTTTCACCACTCTTGTGTTGGTGCAGAACGGATTGGTTGAATAATTTAGTAGCCAATCAACCTGAAAACAATTGACAATAGGATACCTTAAAAATGCCAAACATTTGATGCTTTCAGTTTGTAAGAATCTGACTCTTTTCATGCTTTGTTTTATATAATTGTAAATTCAGTATCTTTTGGGTTGTTGGGTTGGAACAGCAATTTAAAGACATTTGGGCTCTGGTGATATTCATTTTAATTCATTGTGAAAATAATCACTGGTTCCAGCACTGCTCTTTTTCAACCTGCTTTCTTACTCACAGGGGGCGTAGAACATGATCAGGGCTGCAGGATGTTCCTCCAGGAAACTGTCAAAGGACTCATCGGTCAGGTGGAAGACAGGGGAGTCTGTCTCCGACCACGGCACCTCGGGGGTCTTTGGCTGGGGGGGCTGAGGGCTGAAACAGGAAGCGGGGGACAACAAGGGCAACATAGGTGAGGGACACTTTAAAAAGCAGGCACATTGTAGCTAGCGTGTAATCTGTATGGAACAAAAATGTGACACAGCTGTAGGCCCCACTCCACCCAATTTGTACACACAGACACAGACACAACAAACACACACACCACACCACACACACACAGAACACACAACACACACACACACAGACACACACAGACACATCTGGACCAAAGCAGCCCCGCCTTGATTACGGAGCACAGTTCTGCAATGCCAAGAACGAGTGGACACAGATTATAAACAAGTGCACACTCCTTGCACACATCCACACAAAAGTCATTTAAAAAGACACACACACACACACACATTCCCCTTCTGCAATCACTCTGGCCTGAGCCAACATGCTGAAGCCACATGAGACTTGATAGCTTTAAAAAAACCTGGAATTGTGCAACTGGGGTGCTAAGAAATGCTGCATCTCCTCCAGGCACAGATCTTTTATCCAGAATGTCATCTGTCTAATATACATCTTACTGATATATAAAAAGCTCAGGGCGGGGGTTTATCAGGGACTGAAGCCAAGCTTAGGCTTTATCAGATGATATTTTTGGTTGCTCTTCTGCAACATAAAGCGCAGGTCTTAAATACAGCCATACCAATCATGCTCTACCTCCTGACTGGTGTGACACTGCTACAAAAGGCTGATATGATGCCCAAGGATACGGAATCTAACCTGTATTTCTGTGTCCAATTATTGTCTTGAAACTAGACTCTAGAGTAAGTATGTCAGTATTAGGGATCAAGTGTCAAAAGATGTTATGTGCAGCCTAAAAAAGCAAGGAACTTCACTAGTTCAAAAGTATTAGATTCTGACCTCTATTGCTCCTATTGGCCCAAAAATCAAACAATCAAAAGGAAACTTCTTTGCCACTGCTCTAGAATCTCCTGTAAATACAAACAGCAAAGGGCAGTAATTTAGTCTGATGAAAAAGAAAGGGAATTTAAAAACTGAGACAGCTGAATCTGAACATAAGAGAAACTTCATCAAAACTTGGGAGGCGAAGTAGGGGTGATAAATGGGGGAGAAGAGATAAAAAATCTGACGCAGTGAGTGCTACAGAAAGAGCACAATGGACACAACGTTTCAAAATATGAACACAGCACATCAGACTATTCTGGAAAAACCTTTCAATGCCATTCGCTGAAAAAACCCTTTTCAGCTTTTCTTCATCTGCAGCATCTCCGGAAGAAAAAAAAGGTTCTGACATGACAAACTTCAGATGTGATGTGATGGCTTGCAGGAGGACAGTCTTATTTTTTATGTGCAAATGAACAATCAGTTAACAGTAAATTTAGTAATCTAAGGTCAGTCCATCCATGTTGAATTATTTTTGTTTTATGCCAGAGAGAAAGGGAGAAACAGACAAAATAAATAAGAAATGAAAACTGTGTTTAACAACTGTTTATCCCTTTGTTTAACTGAAATATGAGGTGTAATTATACTCAGAATTATCCCTCAATTTAAAACATGGCAACCATTCTGTCAACTTGATTGCCTGATTACCAAACTGGCAATGGCAACCTCTTCTAAATTATACCACTGAGCTCTGACTAAGCAGAGTAGTAAAAGCTTAGGACTGGGGAGGGAGTTGTTATGCTTCTGGGCTAAAGAGAGTGTAGCTGGAATACATCCTCTGCCTGTCTCGCTTCGTTTCCTGTGATAGCTGTGAAAGCCCTCCTCTGAGCCCTCTGGCTGCAGCCCTGTGGACACTCATGACTTTCCTGCCAGGCCCTTAACGCGAGTGGAAACGGAAGACGGAGGAGAAAAAGAGGCAGGAGAGCCAAGCCGTGGTGGGAGACAGGGTTACGGGCGGAGCGTGTGAGGCAAGGTGAGAGAGAAAAATGAGACAAGAACAGAGCAGGTGTAGATTGATGACACCGTGGCAAGGTGAGTCAGGGCAAGAAAAGGTGTGATGAAGACCACAGTAGAAGGAAAAAGGTGATGCCAGATATTGAAGGTGAGAGGGGGGAGCAGTTTGTTTACTGTCAGAGGCAGAAGGCAGAATGCCGTTTGGGAGCGCCGGTCTTTTTATTTGCCAATAGCTTTGGACACAAAAATCTGTCTGCATTTTGAGAAGCCTTAATGTATCTTCAGTGGGTGAGGGGATTAGGACCATACTCACTTCTTCATCCAGTCCGCGATATCCTTGGCTGTGGCTCCGTAGTTTTCATAGTGGTGAAGGAACTTCCCCTTCCTAAAAGACAACAGAGCACAAGTACAAGATGATCACTAAAACATCTGTCATCAATGGACACAATTATGGCTTAGTCCTGTTCAAAAAGTGTTCAAATAAAAGTGTTTATTGTTACCCTAACAAAATAAAAATCTGGAATACATTTTAACAAAGTAATGATTTAAATCAGTATATATCTAATCAAAACATAAACGAGCAAGACCAAGAATTCAGCTTGATACTTTTTAAAGTATATTTTTGGGGGGCTTTTATGTCTTTATTTGATAGGACAGCTGGAGACAGACAGGAAAGGGGGACAGAGAGGATGACAGCGCAGCAAAGGCCGCAGATCGGATATCGAAACCCTGGCCGCTGCAGCAAGGATCACCTCACATGGTGGGAGGATCGCAGCTCTACCCATGAGCTAACCGGGCGCCCAGCTTGATACTTTTTGATGCTGAACACTAAGGACACAACTCAGTACTCAAAAAGGTTTGATTCCTCATCACTTCCTGCAAAACGGACACTGAAGAAGTCCATGATATGTGTGATGGACAGAAAGGATCCTAAACACAATTGTAACAAACAATAACATAACCCAGTTTCTAAGACAGAGCTGGGTCAGGCCTGTGAGACAGAACAGCTCAAAGCCAAAAGGAAGTGTTTTATGGGCACTGACCAAAAGTTCAAAAATGATTGATAGTCTTTCCTCTGTCTTGAATTTTGTACACTAGCTTAAAAGTGCACATAAGAAATGCCAGTGACCTGTCTTAATGCATTTGAAATGAGCAAGAAGCATCTCCTTGTCAAAGACTCAAAACGTAAGCAGATTTTTCTTCATAGGAATAAGTTTATCTACTCTGCTATTCGCCGTGACTAACTGAAGGCTGGAAAGTGGATGCGATGGCTCAGCCTAGTGCTGAAGGATCAGTGTCAATACAGTAACCGGCTCTGGGCAGTGTGATTCTGCAAACACAGAGGGGGGTGACGGCCACCGTTCCGGCTCCAGAGATACAGAGGGGACACTATTAAAGGCGATACACGATTACACACACTGGATTTGGAGCTTAAAACTTGCATTTTAAGTGAACTGACTACCGTGGCGGAGAGTGGCTGCTTAGAATTCAATCAGTGAGATTTATGACCAGCTCTGTATTCTCTTCCTTTATCTGCTGCCGTAAAATACACCAAAACCTTGTAAAATCAAGTTGTGGAAATGTGAAATAAATGTCATTTGCCCGACAGTCTCTGGTGTTTTTCTTGATTAAAGGACACAGCAAGGACAAAGAAGCAAAGAAATTGTTTCACTCTTATTGTTTGTTTAGTTGACAGAAAGTTGAGGTGCTGTTGGGTAGTAAGTTTCCTTAATCTGCAGGACAGGAAAAGGTAAAAGACCTTGAACGCTTGGTCCTACAGCGGGTGCAGCAGCGAGATAAGTCCAGCGGTGTTGATGCCGATTTACCCTGCAGTGATTAGCTGCTGTTTATCAGTGAGGGGCTCATTACTGAAGCCAATAGGCTCGAATGGTCGTTAGCTAGCCCTGCGCTGACACTAATGTGCTCCCAGCTAACAGACTGGCTCAGGCTCAGCTACACACTAGTGCGTGGACGTGCGCGTGAACCTGCACACACACACACACAAAAAAGAGAGTGCACACGGTACAGGAAGAACAAGCCGCGCGCGCCACAACACACAACACACACACACACACACACAACAACAACGACACACACACACACAACACACACACAACACAACACACACAACACCACACACACACACACACACACACACACACACACACACACACACACCACACAGACACACACACACACACTCTGACTAACCACAGAGGCACTTAATCAGTCCCGGTCTAATTAAAAGGCCAGACTGGAATGAGAGAGTGTTTAATGTGGAAATGGGGATGATAAAGCCACTGCAGGAGGAATAAGAAGCGGAGAATGAAGCAGGAGCTACGAAGCACCAGCGTACAGTTAACAACACCATAAATATGAGGACGGTGCAGGGATGCTCTGGTTGGGGGGAGGGGGTGTCTGCATTAACAAACACTATCAGTCACACTCTCAGCTCCTACTGTGCATGCGGCTATAAGCTTTGAGTTTGTGCGTATGTGAGCCTGTATGCATATTTAGACACTAAGGCTGAACAGTCATCAACAGCATCAATTTCATCCAAACTCTAAAAAGAAACGCAGAGGCCGAGTGATAAATCAATGTCACATATGGCCTTAAGGTGTGCTTGAAGATGAAAAAACCTCAGTACAGTATATTAAAAGCCTCTACTTTGTCTAGCCGATTAACAATTAAAATTGCTGACTTGTTTTGAGTCTTCAGGCAGACAACAGCACTGCGTGAAAAAAATGACCCTCCAATCTTGTCAGTGGGGCAACTGCATTTTCACAGTGTGGTTCCTGAAGCACAGGCCTCTGCCAAAGAGAAGCTCAACTTTGCTCAACTTTTGCCACAACATCTTGTTATCCAGCAAGACGCTGCCTTGGCCAATTAAACATGAGCAAGCCAATGTTTCTGATGTTTTGACAAAAGTTGGAATTAGTCCCGCCGTAATAACTTATAAAATCCTGTCGAATATTAACTACTGTCAAGTGTTTTTAAGCCTTGAGACTCATACATGTATTACTCAAACCGGCCTTACTGGATCAAACATTATCGTCACAGTATCTGAAGAAGCACCCCCCTACCAAAGCAGCCCCTTGCACTGTCTTAACAGTGCGGTTTTTAGTCAAAACGCCCAGTATCACAATTTCTGAATCTCATACCATTCAAACCAGCCAGTCCAAAGCCTCAAGATACTGGGAAGGTGGAACAGGGACAAGTTAGATTTTTATTTTTTTTTTAAATAGAGTGTGATGAGTCTTTCAACTTATTGATTAATCGACTAATCTCTTCAGATCCTTGCTCCCTGGCAGTGATACCCACTTACACCCAACAGCCCTGACCCTGCCCTCCAGTGATTTTACTTTCTTCAAAGGGAATAACAGAAGATCCCAAATCTCGTCAGAAACTTTCTCCTGTACACCTGGTAGAAGCAAGTTCTGAACCCCGAGGGCCACCATTGCAAGTCTGTCGCCATCATGTCTGTTGGTGCTTAAGAGGTCTGGACTGGACTTTCTATTTGAAGTGGCCCTGCTCTGATGTTTTGAGCCTTGGAAGTGAGGGCTGAGCCTAAAGTGAGACAGATGAGAGGACTCGACTCACTCAAAGTAGCAGAAGGTCGGGTAGCCTTTGACGTTGTACTCCTGCTTGAGGCCGTCAAACTCAGCTGGATGCACATTCATCCCCGCCAGTACCTTAAAAAAGCAAAATAAAAGGGGAAATGAGACGTGGGTTGTTATGGAGTTGAAGAAAAGTGAAGGCAGGGTGACAAAAAAAAGAAAGGACATGAAACATCAAAACAGGTTAGTCATCATCAGGGGGCTCCAAAATGAAAAGATTGATCACTGAAAAGTATGAAAAGAGACAGCACTGTGAAACGAGTGAAATGAGTATAATGAATGTTGGCAAGGGTCTGTAATCAAACACTCCTTTTTTGTCATCAACTTTTTATTGACATTTTAATTTAAAAAACAGACGGAACATGACAAATTTAATAAATAATAGGCTAAGACCTGACTGAACCACCGTTCATTAGGTGTAGCAAACCTGTTATTGTGTAGGGATTTGGGATTTTTTTTTTGCTCTATAGCCAAACTAGTGATGCTGTGACGCTGTCCTGCTCAAAAACCACATCATCGGATGCATGAAAAAGAGACAATGTTGCCATTTTAGATTCTGCTAACTTGTGAGAAAAAAATCATTTTCATATAACCCGCATGTCAGCCTACTGTGCACTTTGAATGTTAGAATATTAATGTTAGCATTAAGCTCAACGCACTTCTAATGTTAACATAACGTGTTAACATTGGTATGTTAACTTGCATGCCAACTACAACATGTTAACATGCTGATAAACATGAGCTTTTTAACATTATTACATTAGCATGACAACAATAAAATGTAAAATGTTATATGCTACATTTCAAATTTTAGCTTGTTATGTAACATATAATATAAGTATGTTAAAATGCTAATAGTTGGCAAATCAACAACATTTTAACATTAGCTTGCCAATGTATATACAGATAGTATAGCATGTTAAGCATGTTTGCTGTGAACATGGTATGTTAGCTTCATCTTTAAGTTTAGCATCACAAGAATCCAGCCATTAGTTTCAGAGGTGTCTTGTCTTGTACTAAGATTTGAGTGGAAGTGAAACTCTAAAAATCTCTAAATCTCTAAAACTAATAGCTGAAAAACGTGACCTTGGTACAAAATGTTGGACTATAAATAGAAAGTAACATTAATCAGTCTTGTACATGTTAAAAAGTAATTTTCTGCAAATGGAAAAAACACCTCTGCATGAGCTTCATTGTCCCGTCCTATGCTATGAGAGAATTTTCAACAGGATGTGTTCTCCCAGTCCTAAAATCATACTGTGTGTAAGAGTAGGCCTGAGGTAGTTACATCCAGCAACCTTTAAACAGTGAAAATCCAATGCCTACACCACTGCTTGCAGCTAAATAAATTGTGAATGAGTGAAAATATTCTTCCTACACTGACATAAATCTATCTTTGATATAAAATCAAACATGTCCAACTTCCCAGGTTCCCTCTGAGGAAGTACTGTCCATGGCAAAAAAAGGTCATGTCAAGGTCTCTATGCCTTCTCTACCTTTTTAAAAGTTGGCAGTGTACCTCAACGATATCCCTGTTATGGAGTAAGTATCATACAGAAATGATACAATCAAATGATATATTTATATTTCAGCTTGACAACTTCAGCTCTTCAGACATCCTTCCTGTGTCCATCACACAGAGGCCAGAAATGTGTTGTACAACTTGGCTGATCACCAATTCAGTATTCAAACCTCTCACTCACTGAGGCTTAATTTTTCACTACTCATAAGCTTGCTAATCAAACAAACATGCAGTTAATTATCTTTTCATTCCTTTCCTGCTTTGCGTGAGGGAAACATGACATGTTACTCTCTACTTCACTGTCTCCTCAGGCGGTTGAAGGGCGTTCTCACTCAAATTCTTCTTCTGGAGGAGAAGCGTTTATGAACACAAAACATTTGTTTCCCTAGATGATCACGTGCCTCTGGTAGCTTTTGTGCGCGCATCTCTCCAATGCATTTATAAAACATTTCAACAGCTGGGGACAAAGCATTGTTTCCCCCCCAAGTTTGCTTACTATTGTAATACTGCCTGTTTGCAAACTGACAACATGAGTCTTTAGGGGACCCATGAGACCTGGGAGGAGAAGAAAATGGGATGAAAACAGGAGGGAGGGGAAAAGTTAGGAAGTAAACACAAAGACTGGGCAGGCTAAACTGACATTTAATCTATACAGAGGTTGTAAACTTCGGCTGGAAAAACATTAGCCCTTAATTGTGGGTGCAGGTGCCAGCTAAAAACCAAGTAAAAAAACACATTTAAGACATTTACTGATCATATACCTGTACAATATAAAGCACTAAAACAGAATGATAGGCAAGATTGGTTAGCTTTTGAATCAACTACTGTAAACGGTCTGGTGGGTTGACCCAAATACAGATGACGTATGAATCAAGTCCAGGAGAGAGGAGATCAGGAACTTCTGAATTGCCTTTAAAAGGCCATCTGGGTTATTGTCCTGCTGAATCAAAACCTACAGTGCAGAAGTTGTTGAGCTGTGAACTTGTGAGAAGTTTTGCAAGAAAAACAACCAAGGAAAGCTTTCATTTAGGCCAGACTGACAGACTGTGCTCTTGCAGATTGCCAAGCTAACCATTCAGATATTCACTGCTGACACATCTCATCTAATCTGCAAACATCGGAGAATGATGGCTGCAGCAGATCAGAGACAGTTAATGCAATAAGACAGTGGACCAAGTGCGCGGGGGGGGGGGGCTTTAGCAGACTTACATATTTCCCCTTGGTCTCTGTGGCGGCTTGCTGAAAGACGGGCTGCATTCTCTTACAAACGCCGCACCCTGCAACCAAAACACAACACGGAACATGAAGTTATTACAGAGAACTCAATGGGAACCATCGCTCTGACAGCATCAATACAACTGTCAAAAGATTTCCCATCATCTGCCAGGGGAATTGCCTTGTTTTTTTTTGTCAATAGCAGCTTGCAGTGTGCTATCTGCAGTAAAAGATATGATGTGCTGAAAACCACAGACCGTAATAAGTGAGCACAACATATGGAAAAACCCATGTTAAGTATTTACTACTGAGCAGCAATAGGAGACAAAACAATTCACTGACGATTACACTGATGTTGAAGTGAATGGCAGGTTAATCATTAATCCAATGTACAGAGTTTAACTGTCAACAATTTAGCATATTAATTGTTTAAAAGGCATTTATTAATGCCAAACTGATTCCACTTCCTCAGTAGTCAGGATTTGCTGCTTTTTCGGTTTTATAAAATTAATTGAATATTTGCAATTTGAGAATGTCACCTTGACTAAATATTAATAGAAAAAATAATTGAGATAATTAATCAGTAATGAATATACTCAGTTTGAGACTCATTCTTATTATAAAAACAGCACAATATATTCAAAGACGAGAAAGAGTCCTGTGTTTGCCAAATATGATGAATGTATTGATTATGACAGTGTAGTATTGCAGAGTATGCCCCAGTTTATTGATTTAGGCCACCTACTGTATTTTCTCTTTATAAATGAGGCATTTTATTTGGTAGGTTTTTCATATTTTCTGGGCAATAATAGCTGCTGTCACTTTCCCTGGCACACTGTCTTCTGATCATAATATGTTCAAACTACCTAGTGAGGAGAGCACCATTTGTCCCAGTTACTGCGAGCTACTGAACACTGTGATAATGAAAAGACTCACAGGGAGCATAGAACATCAGGAGGACCGGCCTCTCCTCTTTCTTCAGCAGCTTCCTGAAGTCCTTAAAAAGGATGAGAGGGAGGGATCAAGGAGATGAATAAGAAGCATTGTTATTTATAAACAAAAAAAGTGTAAAAGTTCAAAGTGTAAATGCGTAATTTGTCCAAGAAAAACTTTGCTAATGTTGACTAAAGCTTAAAGTCAATGATCACATAATACAACATCTAGATTCCACAGACAGCTTGCTTCGGGGTAGATTTCCCAAAGTATCTCTCTGTTTAGCATACAGAGCTTTAAAATAACTAAGCACACCATCATCTTTGCTTCTTCAGCAGTTTATTAGACTGTGTATATTACACAGAGTCATCACATCAGCAAAGAAAGAATAAAAAGGACTTTCTTCTTTGGACAGCAGGTAGATCAGCCCCCATACCAGTTTCTCGCCTTCATGAGCTCAGCTACTTCCTAAAAAAACCCCCATATTCAGCACAATCTTTTGTTGACACCTTTAACAAGCCTCCAGGCATGAGTGGACGAGCAGGCGAAAACCGACAGGGCTGCTGATCATTAAATCAAAGGCCTTTCAAAATGCTGTAGTGTCTTGGGGTGTCAGGCCGTGGGTGAATGTACTGCAGGTTTTTTGATAAGAGTGCCATCTGACCTGGCTGGAAGAGGGCTGTCTGGAAATGTTTTCTTAGGCTGTGTTAGTAGACTCTGTAAACTACGCTGCGCAGCTCTTTGATGATAAAGCCCCGATATGTTGCTTTTATGTGTGGGGCGTTGTGTTGAAGAGGCAGAGACGCTGCTGTGTCAACTTCAAAAGCTGATTAAACCCTCAATAGGACAGGAGAGGAGAGGAGAGGTGGACACTGCATCACATTAACTGCCTCCTCGCTGTCTTGCAATGACGGTAACTGTATGTCAACATGAATGTTCTGGATGTCTTCAAAGAACAGCAGCGAAAGCTTGTTTAGATCACAACTTACTTTTTCTGTCTCTATGTGGACAACATCTTTTGCCTCAGGGTTCTCCTCCCACAGTGGGGGTCCTGATGGGTCTTTCAAGAATGCTACCATGGACTAAATGCATGAAAAACAGGGGGAAAAAAGATAGAAAAGTTAGAATGATGAATCAGTGAGAAGAAAGGCAACAACTTGTCACTGGCACAAAATGATCCTGTAAACAACAGAGTGACTGGTGATGATTTACGTCAAGACACACCTAAATTTAGTGCAGGCAACGCTGTGGGCTGTGCCAGGTGGAAGCTCATATAGACCAACATGTTTGTACATCCAAGAGGTGTCAAAGCTATTTCAATACCTTTAATTGTCTGGTAATGGGCTTGGTAAAGTTCCTGTAAATATAATGAACCATATGTCTGCGGAGGCAACAGCAGGAAATATTTCATTCAGCAGAGCTATAACAACGACAGTACAGACACGGGCAGAATATTTAATGATTATGATGCGATTATCAAGGTTACTTGGTAAGGGTTTAAACTGACACTTTTGGTGTTTTACTGTTAAAGGCCTTTCCATCTGTCAGGGAAAGAAATATGGGCATTGACTCAGATTAATTCAAAAGAAGAAATCAGGTCCATTCTACATATTCTAGTCTTAATGAAGGAGTTTACATCTAAATCACAATTTGATTTTCAAATTTCAAGACCTGCGACTTTGTGTCTTGTGGTGAAAGAGTGGAAATTTAGTAAGCTGTAGCTAATTACAGTAAGGTGGCCAATGAAACACGGCTGTTGTTTATATGCTCTCTGATTACTGGTGTCTGCACTGTTTATGCTCGGTCAAAGATGGTGTGCCAGAGGAAAAAGTGGCACTCTGTATCATCCTCCTCTTCTTCATTGGATGTAGTGTGTTAAGTCTACTGCTGCCCTATGTTACGCCAGAACAGTGAACAGTACAGTCCGTAGAAATATTGGATTTAAGCGCTGGCAAACATTGTTTCAAGCAGACAACAGACATTTGTGAGATCATGAAAATACCTACAGATGCAACCAGCTGCTGGATAAATAAATATTGTGTACTATCATATTAAACCTGCAATAGCTGGGGTTTTTTTGCCAATTGGGGGCAGCTGTAAACACACCACTGACATGTCAACTTCTAAGTGAACAAACAGTTGCTTATTTACACATCCTGCAGTTATGGAGCAACAACATCATTCATTTGAAGTTGTGCTTATGGCAAACTGACACATGTAAGTCTAATATCCACTCTCTTTTAGCTCCATTTTAGTCCTCTACCAACTCCTGAGGGAAATAGCTGCCTCTTTAGTCACTGAATGCTCCACTATGTTCACCAGCTAGTTGCTAATAGTGTCTGTTCGGTGCTGAGCAGGTAGTGTACAAGGGTCTTTAGAGATTTGTCACAGACAATAGCTGCCTGCTAATGGCTTTAGGAGAGAGGGTAAACTAAAACAGTTAAGTTGTTGGACAGCTGAACAGTGAGCTGAAACTCGCTGTAAAGCTCTGTGAAGCCGAGGGGAGCTGCAGATTCAGCTGATCATTTTCTATAGTTTCATCACTACAAGCATCCACCTTTCACACTGTCACATTTCAGATTGTCATTTGACATATCGGTATAGTAAAAATTCTGATTCTACCTGCTTTAAATTCATACCCCGCTAAATGTGACCTACATAGGTATTTTCTATGGAAAACTATGTTATTTCATTTAGAATTTGAAAATGGAAAGAATAAAAACATCAAGCAACCACAGCACTGTATCTGGCTCATTCATGTAGAAGATATAATTATGCTTGGAGCACACCAATGCAGACCATGAATAGAGGCCTGGGGATGAATTTCTAGAAAATAATTTTGACTAATTACAAAGAAAATATTAGTCAGAGAAGGTTATTTTTTCCTATTTATATTTTTCCCTGAATGTTTTATTAATAATCTTAACAAAACAGGCGGAGTGAAGTTGCTCTACCTAACTTAATGAGTGAATTAAATGAACACAGACACACTAGGCTGTATAATATGAAAGAGGACACATGCTGCAATTGAGCGGAAACCTTGTGTAAAGAATGCAGCACCCACCTTGAAGGTAGCGGGCCTGTTGTACTCTGTGTGGAATGTCCCATCTCTGCAAGACACACCAGGCAGAGTGCTCACAACAACAACCAGGAGTAAACGCTGAACAACGTGCTTCTTAAGCTGTGAACACGGAATTACTTTCCAGAAAGCACTGAGGTGAGGAAAAGTGTCTTACAGCCACCTGAGTTTCTGGTTACTCACTTGTAGTGCAACAGTTCTGCTCCTCCACGTTTGGAACTCGGGTCCACCTTCACTTTCTTACAGAGCTTACGGCCCTCTGAATCTCTGAGACACAGATAGAAAGAGAGACACAGATGGATGAAAATAAGGTCAATTAGTAATCTGAAAGAAACTCTGATTCATATAAAACTCTGATTCATTGCATTGTTCTACTAATGCAAAGTGTTCCAGAAAATACACTCCTTCTCATTAAAACGAGGTGAAAACATATGATTAGATCATCTCAATATCACCGAATGATACCATGATTAAACTGGAAAACAATTATAAAGAATTACCATATTATCATTATTATATTATTCTACCGACTTAATAAAACATATCTATAAAAACAAAAACTTAAATGTTATCAATCAATTCAAAGACATCAAATATCCCTGCATTTCATCCAAATTTTAAACCGTATGCACAGGCAAATTTTAACTAAACCCACATTTAGTAATCACCAATGGGCTATTGGGACAGATCATTGTAGAAAACTACGGAATTTTCCCCCAAACAACGAAAGAGCTTATTTAAACTGTCAGTGGTGGCAGAACAAGTAGGAGTACTAGCAACACAAACAGCAACAAAGTACTTTGTATTCATTAATGTGTGAAAATACGATCAGTATGATATCATGTATTTATCAAATAAATGCATGTCTTCTGTATTTACTATGAATGGTCCATCCTTATATTGTAAATCCACTAGACAACATTGATCTGGCACATTTTATTTGCTCAATAGCAACTGCACAACTAACGGAGCGGAGAAAATGAACCGACTGGTGTGTTTTTTTATTTTGCAGATGAGCTCCATATATAGTCCTCTGCATAGAACTCCCTAGATAGTGAGTAGGGAGTAATGACTGAGTGGGTGATTTCATAGCTTATCATTGGTCTCAGAATCTTCCCATAAAAGGCATTATTTTTCTTTCTACTTTATATAATAATGAACATAATTATTCTTATATTCCTTGTGTTCCTATTTATTGTTTCTAGAATATGCTGTGCCAACATGTTTTTTGGTCAAAATGTCTTTATAATAAGGCTTCTCTGAACTGAAATGAGAACGGAGGAGAGACGATAACTCATGAAGACATAACTGCATTAACATTTCATCACATCAATTTAATTACATGTAAGGCGTTATAAAAACAAGGCTCCCTGCTCCAGTTATTAGTTGTTCCACTATGCATACACAAATGCATACATCTGCAATGGGAATGGAGTGCTTATTACAAGCTATACAATACAGCACGTCAACATACAGAAATTCTCTGTTGTATGGAGGCTTATTTCTGTAATTGAAAAAAAAAAAAAAACGCACATAGGAAATAAATATGCATCTAGCCACCTACACATACTTCACACTTGCTACAGTGAGATATAATCAGCGGCATGAAGCGCTCTTCCTCTTCTGTAATAAAGAGCAAGGAAAATATGCATTAATTGAGAGAGAGAGAGAGAGAG